>NW_028126369.1:600000-998112 GCF_965194825.1 Balaenoptera physalus | reverse complement strand
CTGTCCCAACACCAAGAGCTAGTCTCTCATTGGTTCCCCGTCTTCCCGTTCATCCTCAGGACAAATTGCAACCTGTACGGAACAGGAGGTTAAAGGTGCTGATGCTCCAAGTAGGGAGATTGCTAGTAAAGTGGCTGGAATGGCGAACCCGAGCACAAGGAGATGAGAAATGAGGTGCGTTTTAGAAACCTTTCCCCATCACACGGTGTACCATCTTCTGGGTTTCTCATGCATGTTTTCGATGTAGGAAGATGCCCTTGAACCTGGAGATTTGGGACCCATGCGATGGGTAGCACGCAGTATTACTTTAAAGGGTCTACGTTTGCTCACCCAACCTCACCAGACCTCTCAGCCCCAAGAGTGTCCACCCTTATGTCTCATCCAGCTGTGGGTCTAGATATGGTCAATCCAGGTTGCATCACAGCCCCTGAACGAATTGTGTAAGAATTTCTCTCTCTTTCCCTGTCTTTGTTTCATGGGTTTTTAAAAGTAATTTATTTTTATAATGGGGTTTAGCTGCTTTTCACGGCTGTGTTTAGGCCGCTTTACACCCACTTGACACACTAACAGAGAGATATCAATACATAGGTTTTAAGATTATTACTGGTCAGATATATTCTTGTGCGGTGAATCGGGCGTGTTGAGTCCAGTTCTCTGAGCAAGGAGTAGGTCTTGTCTATTCCATATTCGGTTTATGGAACGGTATCTGAGCTAATTTGAAACTCTTGTTTTATGTATCACCCCACCTCACCTTTCCCGTTAAGCAGCCATAGTGTGGTTTCTGCATGTGTGACTCTGTTCTGTTTTGTAATTCAGTTCAAGTGTAACGGTTTTTACATTCCCTCTATAAGTGACACCTTATGAGAAGTGTCCTTTTCTGTGTGACTTATTTCACTTAGAATCGTCTTACCTAAATCCACTCATCATGCTGCTACTAGCCTTATGACATTGATTTCATGGCTGAGTGATATTCCATTGTACATAAGGACCACAACTTTTTTATCCATTTTTCGCTTTCCTGGGATATTTAAGGTGGAAGGAAGTGGAGGTCCTTGTCAACAGAGCAGCCCTAAACTTTGGGGTGCTTGTGTCTTGCTGATTTTCAATTTTCCCACTTTATCCCCCCATGCGTGGAAGTGCCCTATGCTCTCTAAGCTGTGTGTTTTAGATGTTTCAGGACACACCGTACACTTCTCCAGAGTGGCTGTTGGCAATTTACATCCCGCCCATCAGTGTAGCAAGGCTCCCATTTCTCCATGGCCTGTCCTGCATTTCTGGTTTTGACAGTTTTTTCAGCATGGCCCTTTTGACCGATGGGAAGCGAGACTTCTTTGTAGCGCTGATTTGCCTTTCCAGGTTGCTTGGTTGGCCAAAAAGGGCGTATGCGTTTTTTCCTGAATATATTCAGGAAAAAACGCATACGCCCTTTTTGGCCAAGGGCATCATTGTCAACGTTTTGCCGCTTTTCATGTGCTTTAAAGGCGATTCGAATCTACCTCCTGAAATCTGTTTCCTGCAATTCTACCTTGATTTCAAATCCTCTTCTTTGCCTTCCCTCAATATATTTGTGGACGAGAGTTATCATTTATAACTCTGCAGGTTTGTGAATTGCAGTGCCCTGAAGCTCCATTTTACAAGTCGGTTTTTTGGGAGCCGGCCGCAAAAGCGCAGGATGGCTTCAGGCCCTGTTCTGGTTCAGGGGGGCAGGCTGAGCCTGTGGTTAATTCTTCTTCCTGATGGGAAAATAGAGTGGCCTGTGCCTGTCCCAACACCAAGAGCTAGTCTCTCATTGGTTCCCCGTCTTCCCGTTCATCCTCAGGACAAATTGCAACCTGTACGGAACAGGAGGTTAAAGGTGCTGATGCTCCAAGTAGGGAGATTGCTAGTAAAGTGGCTGGAATGGCGAACCCGAGCACAAGGAGATGAGAAATGAGGTGCGTTTTAGAAACCTTTCCCCATCACACGGTGTACCATCTTCTGGGTTTCTCATGCATGTTTTCGATGTAGGAAGATGCCCTTGAACCTGGAGATTTGGGACCCATGCGATGGGTAGCACGCAGTATTACTTTAAAGGGTCTGCGTTTGCTCACCCAACCTCACCAGACCTCTCAGCCCCAAGAGTGTCCACCCTTATGTCTCATCCAGCTGTGGGTCTAGATATGGTCAATCCAGGTTGCATCACAGCCCCTGAACGAATTGTGTAAGAATTTCTCTCTCTTTCCCTGTCTTTGTTTCATGGGTTTTTAAAAGTAATTTATTTTTATAATGGGGTTTAGCTGCTTTTCACGGCTGTGTTTAGGCCGCTTTACACCCACTTGACACACTAACAGAGAGATATCAATACATAGGTTTTAAGATTATTACTGGTCAGATATATTCTTGTGCGGTGAATCGGGCGTGTTGAGTCCAGTTCTCTGAGCAAGGAGTAGGTCTTGTCTATTCCATATTGGGTTTATGGAACGGTATCTGAGCTAATTTGAAACTCTTGTTTTATGTATCACCCCACCTCACCTTTCCCGTTAAGCAGCCATAGTGTGTTTTCTGCATGTGTGACTCTGTTCTGTTTTGTAATTCAGTTCAAGTGTAACGGTTTTTACATTCCCTCTATAAGTGACACCTTATGAGAAGTGTCCTTTTCTGTGTGACTTATTTCACTTAGAATCGTCTTACCTAAATCCACTCATCATGCTGCTACTAGCCTTATGACATTGATTTCATGGCTGAGTGACATTCCATTGTACATAAGGACCACAACTTTTTTATCCATTTTTCGCTTTCCTGGGATATTTAAGGTGGAATGAAGTGGAGGTCCTTGTCAACAGAGCAGCCCTAAACTTTGGGGTGCTTGTGTCTTGCTGATTTTCAATTTTCCCACTTTATCCCCCCATGCGTGGAAGTGCCCTATGCTCTCTAAGCTGTGTTTTTTAGATGTTTCAGGACACACCGTACACTTCTCCAGAGTGGCTGTTGGCAATTTACGTCCCGCCCATCAGTGTAGCAAGGCTCCCATTTCTCCATGGCCTGTCCTGCATTTCTGGTTTTGACACTTTTTTCAGCATGGCCCTTTTGACCGATGGGAAGCGAGACTTCTTTGTAGCGCTGATTTGCCTTTCCAGGTTGCTTGGTTGGCCAAAAAGGGCGTATGCGTTTTTTCCTGAATATATTCAGGAAAAAACGCATACGCCCTTTTTGGCCAAGGGCATCATTGTCAACGTTTTGCCGCTTTTCATGTGCTTTAAAGGCGATTCGAATCTACCTCCTGAAATCTGTTTCCTGCAATTCTGCCTTGATTTCAAATCCTCTTCTTTGCCTTCCCTCAATATATTTGTGGACGAGAGTTATCATTTATAACTCTGCAGGTTTGTGAATTGCAGTGCCCTGAAGCTCCATTTTACAAGTCGGTTTTTTGGGAGCTCTCCGCAAAAGCGCCGGATGGCTTCAGGCCCTGTTCTGGTTCAGGGGGGCAGGCTGAGCCTGTGGTTAATTCTTCTTCCTGATGGGAAAATAGAGTGACCTGTGCCTGTCCCAACACCAAGAGCTAGTCTCTCATTGGTTCCCCGTCTTCCCGTTCATCCTCAGGACAAATTGCAACCTGTACGGAACAGGAGGTTAAAGGTGCTGATGCTCCAAGTAGGGAGATTGCTAGTAAAGTGGCTGGAATGGCGAACCCGAGCACAAGGAGATGAGAAATGAGGTGCGTTTTAGAAACCTTTCCCCATCACACGGTGTACCATCTTCTGGGTTTCTCATGCATGTTTTCGATGTAGGAAGATGCCCTTGAACCTGGAGATTTGGGACCCATGCGATGGGTAGCACGCAGTATTACTTTAAAGGGTCTGCGTTTGCTCACCCAACCTCACCAAACCTCTCAGCCCCAAGAGTGTCCACCCTTATGTCTCATCCAGCTGTGGGTCTAGATATGGTCAATCCAGGTTGCATCACAGCCCCTGAACGAATTGTGTAACAATTTCTCTCTCTTTCCCTGTCTTTGTTTCATGGGTTTTTAAAAGTAATTTATTTTTATAATGGGGTTTAGCTGCTTTTCACGGCTGTGTTTAGGCCGCTTTACACCCACTTGACACACTAACAGAGAGATATCAATACATAGGTTTTAAGATTATTACTAGTCAGATATATTCTTGTGCGGTGAATCGGGCGTGTTGAGTCCAGTTCTCTGAGCAAGGAGTAGGTCTTGTCTATTCCATATTGGGTTTATGGAACGGTATCTGAGCTAATTTGAAACTCTTGTTTTATGTATCACCCCACCTCACCTTTCCCGTTAAGCAGCCATAGTGTGTTTTCTGCATGTGTGACTCTGTTCTGTTTTGTAATTCAGTTCAAGTGTAACGGTTTTTACATTCCCTCTATAAGTGACACCTTATGAGAAGTGTCCTTTTCTGTGTGACTTATTTCACTTAGAATCGTCTTACCTAAATCCACTCATCATGCTGCTACTAGCCTTATGACATTGATTTCATGGCTGAGTGACATTCCATTGTACATAAGGACCACAACTTTTTTATCCATTTTTCGCTTTCCTGGGATATTTAAGGTGGAATGAAGTGGAGGTCCTTGTCAACAGAGCAGCCCTAAACTTTGGGGTGCTTGTGTCTTGCTGATTTTCAATTTTCCCACTTTATCCCCCCATGCGTGGAAGTGCCCTATGCTCTCTAAGCTGTGTTTTTTAGATGTTTCAGGACACACCGTACACTTCTCCAGAGTGGCTGTTGGCAATTTACGTCCCGCCCATCAGTGTAGCAAGGCTCCCATTTCTCCATGGCCTGTCCTGCATTTCTGGTTTTGACACTTTTTTCAGCATGGCCCTTTTGACCGATGGGAAGCGAGACTTCTTTGTAGCGCTGATTTGCCTTTCCAGGTTGCTTGGTTGGCCAAAAAGGGCGTATGCGTTTTTTCCTGAATATATTCAGGAAAAAACGCATACGCCCTTTTTGGCCAAGGGCATCATTGTCAACGTTTTGCCGCTTTTCATGTGCTTTAAAGGCGATTCGAATCTACCTCCTGAAATCTGTTTCCTGCAATTCTGCCTTGATTTCAAATCCTCTTCTTTGCCTTCCCTCAATATATTTGTGGACGAGAGTTATCATTTATAACTCTGCAGGTTTGTGAATTGCAGTGCCCTGAAGCTCCATTTTACAAGTCGGTTTTTTGGGAGCTCTCCGCAAAAGCGCCGGATGGCTTCAGGCCCTGTTCTGGTTCAGGGGGGCAGGCTGAGCCTGTGGTTAATTCTTCTTCCTGATGGGAAAATAGAGTGACCTGTGCCTGTCCCAACACCAAGAGCTAGTCTCTCATTGGTTCCCCGTCTTCCCGTTCATCCTCAGGACAAATTGCAACCTGTACGGAACAGGAGGTTAAAGGTGCTGATGCTCCAAGTAGGGAGATTGCTAGTAAAGTGGCTGGAATGGCGAACCCGAGCACAAGGAGATGAGAAATGAGGTGCGTTTTAGAAACCTTTCCCCATCACACGGTGTACCATCTTCTGGGTTTCTCATGCATGTTTTCGATGTAGGAAGATGCCCTTGAACCTGGAGATTTGGGACCCATGCGATGGGTAGCACGCAGTATTACTTTAAAGGGTCTACGTTTGCTCACCCAACCTCACCAGACCTCTCAGCCCCAAGAGTGTCCACCCTTATGTCTCATCCAGCTGTGGGTCTAGATATGGTCAATCCAGGTTGCATCACAGCCCCTGAACGAATTGTGTAAGAATTTCTCTCTCTTTCCCTGTCTTTGTTTCATGGGTTTTTAAAAGTAATTTATTTTTATAATGGGGTTTAGCTGCTTTTCACGGCTGTGTTTAGGCCGCTTTACACCCACTTGACACACTAACAGAGAGATATCAATACATAGGTTTTAAGATTATTACTGGTCAGATATATTCTTGTGCGGTGAATCGGGCGTGTTGAGTCCAGTTCTCTGAGCAAGGAGTAGGTCTTGTCTATTCCATATTCGGTTTATGGAACGGTATCTGAGCTAATTTGAAACTCTTGTTTTATGTATCACCCCACCTCACCTTTCCCGTTAAGCAGCCATAGTGTGGTTTCTGCATGTGTGACTCTGTTCTGTTTTGTAATTCAGTTCAAGTGTAACGGTTTTTACATTCCCTCTATAAGTGACACCTTATGAGAAGTGTCCTTTTCTGTGTGACTTATTTCACTTAGAATCGTCTTACCTAAATCCACTCATCATGCTGCTACTAGCCTTATGACATTGATTTCATGGCTGAGTGATATTCCATTGTACATAAGGACCACAACTTTTTTATCCATTTTTCGCTTTCCTGGGATATTTAAGGTGGAAGGAAGTGGAGGTCCTTGTCAACAGAGCAGCCCTAAACTTTGGGGTGCTTGTGTCTTGCTGATTTTCAATTTTCCCACTTTATCCCCCCATGCGTGGAAGTGCCCTATGCTCTCTAAGCTGTGTGTTTTAGATGTTTCAGGACACACCGTACACTTCTCCAGAGTGGCTGTTGGCAATTTACATCCCGCCCATCAGTGTAGCAAGGCTCCCATTTCTCCATGGCCTGTCCTGCATTTCTGGTTTTGACAGTTTTTTCAGCATGGCCCTTTTGACCGATGGGAAGCGAGACTTCTTTGTAGCGCTGATTTGCCTTTCCAGGTTGCTTGGTTGGCCAAAAAGGGCGTATGCGTTTTTTCCTGAATATATTCAGGAAAAAACGCATACGCCCTTTTTGGCCAAGGGCATCATTGTCAACGTTTTGCCGCTTTTCATGTGCTTTAAAGGCGATTCGAATCTACCTCCTGAAATCTGTTTCCTGCAATTCTACCTTGATTTCAAATCCTCTTCTTTGCCTTCCCTCAATATATTTGTGGACGAGAGTTATCATTTATAACTCTGCAGGTTTGTGAATTGCAGTGCCCTGAAGCTCCATTTTACAAGTCGGTTTTTTGGGAGCCGGCCGCAAAAGCGCAGGATGGCTTCAGGCCCTGTTCTGGTTCAGGGGGGCAGGCTGAGCCTGTGGTTAATTCTTCTTCCTGATGGGAAAATAGAGTGGCCTGTGCCTGTCCCAACACCAAGAGCTAGTCTCTCATTGGTTCCCCGTCTTCCCGTTCATCCTCAGGACAAATTGCAACCTGTACGGAACAGGAGGTTAAAGGTGCTGATGCTCCAAGTAGGGAGATTGCTAGTAAAGTGGCTGGAATGGCGAACCCGAGCACAAGGAGATGAGAAATGAGGTGCGTTTTAGAAACCTTTCCCCATCACACGGTGTACCATCTTCTGGGTTTCTCATGCATGTTTTCGATGTAGGAAGATGCCCTTGAACCTGGAGATTTGGGACCCATGCGATGGGTAGCACGCAGTATTACTTTAAAGGGTCTGCGTTTGCTCACCCAACCTCACCAGACCTCTCAGCCCCAAGAGTGTCCACCCTTATGTCTCATCCAGCTGTGGGTCTAGATATGGTCAATCCAGGTTGCATCACAGCCCCTGAACGAATTGTGTAAGAATTTCTCTCTCTTTCCCTGTCTTTGTTTCATGGGTTTTTAAAAGTAATTTATTTTTATAATGGGGTTTAGCTGCTTTTCACGGCTGTGTTTAGGCCGCTTTACACCCACTTGACACACTAACAGAGAGATATCAATACATAGGTTTTAAGATTATTACTGGTCAGATATATTCTTGTGCGGTGAATCGGGCGTGTTGAGTCCAGTTCTCTGAGCAAGGAGTAGGTCTTGTCTATTCCATATTGGGTTTATGGAACGGTATCTGAGCTAATTTGAAACTCTTGTTTTATGTATCACCCCACCTCACCTTTCCCGTTAAGCAGCCATAGTGTGTTTTCTGCATGTGTGACTCTGTTCTGTTTTGTAATTCAGTTCAAGTGTAACGGTTTTTACATTCCCTCTATAAGTGACACCTTATGAGAAGTGTCCTTTTCTGTGTGACTTATTTCACTTAGAATCGTCTTACCTAAATCCACTCATCATGCTGCTACTAGCCTTATGACATTGATTTCATGGCTGAGTGACATTCCATTGTACATAAGGACCACAACTTTTTTATCCATTTTTCGCTTTCCTGGGATATTTAAGGTGGAATGAAGTGGAGGTCCTTGTCAACAGAGCAGCCCTAAACTTTGGGGTGCTTGTGTCTTGCTGATTTTCAATTTTCCCACTTTATCCCCCCATGCGTGGAAGTGCCCTATGCTCTCTAAGCTGTGTTTTTTAGATGTTTCAGGACACACCGTACACTTCTCCAGAGTGGCTGTTGGCAATTTACGTCCCGCCCATCAGTGTAGCAAGGCTCCCATTTCTCCATGGCCTGTCCTGCATTTCTGGTTTTGACACTTTTTTCAGCATGGCCCTTTTGACCGATGGGAAGCGAGACTTCTTTGTAGCGCTGATTTGCCTTTCCAGGTTGCTTGGTTGGCCAAAAAGGGCGTATGCGTTTTTTCCTGAATATATTCAGGAAAAAACGCATACGCCCTTTTTGGCCAAGGGCATCATTGTCAACGTTTTACCGCTTTTCATGTGCTTTAAAGGCGATTCGAATCTACCTCCTGAAATCTGTTTCCTGCAATTCTGCCTTGATTTCAAATCCTCTTCTTTGCCTTCCCTCAATATATTTGTGGACGAGAGTTATCATTTATAACTCTGCAGGTTTGTGAATTGCAGTGCCCTGAAGCTCCATTTTACAAGTCGGTTTTTTGGGAGCTCTCCGCAAAAGCGCCGGATGGCTTCAGGCCCTGTTCTGGTTCAGGGGGGCAGGCTGAGCCTGTGGTTAATTCTTCTTCCTGATGGGAAAATAGAGTGACCTGTGCCTGTCCCAACACCAAGAGCTAGTCTCTCATTGGTTCCCCGTCTTCCCGTTCATCCTCAGGACAAATTGCAACCTGTACGGAACAGGAGGTTAAAGGTGCTGATGCTCCAAGTAGGGAGATTGCTAGTAAAGTGGCTGGAATGGCGAACCCGAGCACAAGGAGATGAGAAATGAGGTGCGTTTTAGAAACCTTTCCCCATCACACGGTGTACCATCTTCTGGGTTTCTCATGCATGTTTTCGATGTAGGAAGATGCCCTTGAACCTGGAGATTTGGGACCCATGCGATGGGTAGCACGCAGTATTACTTTAAAGGGTCTACGTTTGCTCACCCAACCTCACCAGACCTCTCAGCCCCAAGAGTGTCCACCCTTATGTCTCATCCAGCTGTGGGTCTAGATATGGTCAATCCAGGTTGCATCACAGCCCCTGAACGAATTGTGTAAGAATTTCTCTCTCTTTCCCTGTCTTTGTTTCATGGGTTTTTAAAAGTAATTTATTTTTATAATGGGGTTTAGCTGCTTTTCACGGCTGTGTTTAGGCCGCTTTACACCCACTTGACACACTAACAGAGAGATATCAATACATAGGTTTTAAGATTATTACTGGTCAGATATATTCTTGTGCGGTGAATCGGGCGTGTTGAGTCCAGTTCTCTGAGCAAGGAGTAGGTCTTGTCTATTCCATATTCGGTTTATGGAACGGTATCTGAGCTAATTTGAAACTCTTGTTTTATGTATCACCCCACCTCACCTTTCCCGTTAAGCAGCCATAGTGTGGTTTCTGCATGTGTGACTCTGTTCTGTTTTGTAATTCAGTTCAAGTGTAACGGTTTTTACATTCCCTCTATAAGTGACACCTTATGAGAAGTGTCCTTTTCTGTGTGACTTATTTCACTTAGAATCGTCTTACCTAAATCCACTCATCATGCTGCTACTAGCCTTATGACATTGATTTCATGGCTGAGTGATATTCCATTGTACATAAGGACCACAACTTTTTTATCCATTTTTCGCTTTCCTGGGATATTTAAGGTGGAAGGAAGTGGAGGTCCTTGTCAACAGAGCAGCCCTAAACTTTGGGGTGCTTGTGTCTTGCTGATTTTCAATTTTCCCACTTTATCCCCCCATGCGTGGAAGTGCCCTATGCTCTCTAAGCTGTGTGTTTTAGATGTTTCAGGACACACCGTACACTTCTCCAGAGTGGCTGTTGGCAATTTACATCCCGCCCATCAGTGTAGCAAGGCTCCCATTTCTCCATGGCCTGTCCTGCATTTCTGGTTTTGACAGTTTTTTCAGCATGGCCCTTTTGACCGATGGGAAGCGAGACTTCTTTGTAGCGCTGATTTGCCTTTCCAGGTTGCTTGGTTGGCCAAAAAGGGCGTATGCGTTTTTTCCTGAATATATTCAGGAAAAAACGCATACGCCCTTTTTGGCCAAGGGCATCATTGTCAACGTTTTGCCGCTTTTCATGTGCTTTAAAGGCGATTCGAATCTACCTCCTGAAATCTGTTTCCTGCAATTCTACCTTGATTTCAAATCCTCTTCTTTGCCTTCCCTCAATATATTTGTGGACGAGAGTTATCATTTATAACTCTGCAGGTTTGTGAATTGCAGTGCCCTGAAGCTCCATTTTACAAGTCGGTTTTTTGGGAGCCGGCCGCAAAAGCGCAGGATGGCTTCAGGCCCTGTTCTGGTTCAGGGGGGCAGGCTGAGCCTGTGGTTAATTCTTCTTCCTGATGGGAAAATAGAGTGACCTGTGCCTGTCCCAACACCAAGAGCTAGTCTCTCATTGGTTCCCCGTCTTCCCGTTCATCCTCAGGACAAATTGCAACCTTTACGGAACAGGAGGTTAAAGGTGCTGATGCTCCAAGTAGGGAGATTGCTAGTAAAGTGGCTGGAATGGCGAACCCGAGCACAAGGAGATGAGAAATGAGGTGCGTTTTAGAAACCTTTCCCCATCACACGGTGTACCATCTTCTGGGTTTCTCATGCATGTTTTCGATGTAGGAAGATGCCCTTGAACCTGGAGATTTGGGACCCATGCGATGGGTAGCACGCAGTATTACTTTAAAGGGTCTGCGTTTGCTCACCCAACCTCACCAAACCTCTCAGCCCCAAGAGTGTCCACCCTTATGTCTCATCCAGCTGTGGGTCTAGATATGGTCAATCCAGGTTGCATCACAGCCCCTGAACGAATTGTGTAAGAATTTCTCTCTCTTTCCCTGTCTTTGTTTCATGGGTTTTTAAAAGTAATTTATTTTTATAATGGGGTTTAGCTGCTTTTCACGGCTGTGTTTAGGCCGCTTTACACCCACTTGACACACTAACAGAGAGATATCAATACATAGGTTTTAAGATTATTACTGGTCAGATATATTCTTGTGCGGTGAATCGGGCGTGTTGAGTCCAGTTCTCTGAGCAAGGAGTAGGTCTTGTCTATTACATATTGGGTTTATGGAACGGTATCTGAGCTAATATGAAACTCTTGTTTTATGTATCACCCCACCTCACCTTTCCCGTTAAGCAGCCATAGTGAGTTTTCTGCATGTGTGACTCTGTTCTGTTTTGTAATTCAGTTCAAGTGTAACGGTTTTTACATTCCCTCTATAAGTGACACCTTATGAGAAGTGTCCTTTTCTGTGTGACTTATTTCACTTAGAATCGTCTTACCTAAATCCACTCATCATGCTGCTACTAGCCTTATGACATTGATTTCATGGCTGAGTGATATTCCATTGTACATAAGGACCACAACTTTTTTATCCATTTTTCGCTTTCCTGGGATATTTAAGGTGGAATGAAGTGGAGGTCCTTGTCAACAGAGCAGCCCTAAACTTTGGGGTGCTTGTGTCTTGCTGATTTTCAATGTTCCCACTTTATCCCCCCATGCGTGGAAGTGCCCTATGCTCTCTAAGCTGTGTTTTTTAGATGTTTCAGGACACACCGTACACTTCTCCAGAGTGGCTGTTGGCAATTTACATCCCGCCCATCAGTGTAGCAAGGCTCCCATTTCTCCATGGCCTGTCCTGCATTTCTGGTTTTGACAGTTTTTTCAGCATGGCCCTTTTGACCGATGGGAAGCGAGACTTCTTTGTAGCGCTGATTTGCCTTTCCAGGTTGCTTGGTTGGCCAAAAAGGGCGTATGAGTTTTTTCCTGAATATATTCAGGAAAAAACGCATACGCCCTTTTTGGCCAAGGGCATCATTGTCAACGTTTTGCCGCTTTTCATGTGCTTTAAAGGCGATTCGAATCTACCTCCTGAAATCTGTTTCCTGCAATTCTGCCTTGATTTCAAATCCTCTTCTTTGCCTTCCCTCAATATATTTGTGGACGAGAGTTATCATTTATAACTCTGCAGGTTTGTGAATTGCAGTGCCCTGAAGCTCCATTTTACAAGTCGGTTTTTTGGGAGCCGGCCGCAAAAGCGCAGGATGGCTTCAGGCCCTGTTCTGGTTCAGGGGGGCAGGCTGAGCCTGTGGTTAATTCTTCTTCCTGATGGGAAAATAGAGTGACCTGTGCCTGTCCCAACACCAAGAGCTAGTCTCTCATTGGTTCCCCGTCTTCCCGTTCATCCTCAGGACAAATTGCAACCTGTACGGAACAGGAGGTTAAAGGTGCTGATGCTCCAAGTAGGGAGATTGCTAGTAAAGTGGCTGGAATGGCGAACCCGAGCACAAGGAGATGAGAAATGAGGTGCGTTTTAGAAACCTTTCCCCATCACACGGTGTACCATCTTCTGGGTTTCTCATGCATGTTTTCGATGTAGGAAGATGCCCTTGAACCTGGAGATTTGGGACCCATGCGATGGGTAGCACGCAGTATTACTTTAAAGGGTCTGCGTTTGCTCACCCAACCTCACCAAACCTCTCAGCCCCAAGAGTGTCCACCCTTATGTCTCATCCAGCTGTGGGTCTAGATATGGTCAATCCAGGTTGCATCACAGCCCCTGAACGAATTGTGTAAGAATTTCTCTCTCTTTCCCTGTCTTTGTTTCATGGGTTTTTAAAAGTAATTTATTTTTATAATGGGGTTTAGCTGCTTTTCACGGCTGTGTTTAGGCCGCTTTACACCCACTTGACACACTAACAGAGAGATATCAATACATAGGTTTTAAGATTATTACTGGTCAGATATATTCTTGTGCGGTGAATCGGGCGTGTTGAGTCCAGTTCTCTGAGCAAGGAGTAGGTCTTGTCTATTACATATTGGGTTTATGGAACGGTATCTGAGCTAATTTGAAACTCTTGTTTTATGTATCACCCCACCTCACCTTTCCCGTTAAGCAGCCATAGTGAGTTTTCTGCATGTGTGACTCTGTTCTGTTTTGTAATTCAGTTCAAGTGTAACGGTTTTTACATTCCCTCTATAAGTGACACCTTATGAGAAGTGTCCTTTTCTGTGTGACTTATTTCACTTAGAATCGTCTTACCTAAATCCACTCATCATGCTGCTACTAGCCTTATGACATTGATTTCATGGCTGAGTGATATTCCATTGTACATAAGGACCACAACTTTTTTATCCATTTTTCGCTTTCCTGGGATATTTAAGGTGGAATGAAGTGGAGGTCCTTGTCAACAGAGCAGCCCTAAACTTTGGGGTGCTTGTGTCTTGCTGATTTTCAATGTTCCCACTTTATCCCCCCATGCGTGGAAGTGCCCTATGCTCTCTAAGCTGTGTTTTTTAGATGTTTCAGGACACACCGTACACTTCTCCAGAGTGGCTGTTGGCAATTTACATCCCGCCCATCAGTGTAGCAAGGCTCCCATTTCTCCATGGCCTGTCCTGCATTTCTGGTTTTGACAGTTTTTTCAGCATGGCCCTTTTGACCGATGGGAAGCGAGACTTCTTTGTAGCGCTGATTTGCCTTTCCAGGTTGCTTGGTTGGCCAAAAAGGGCGTATGCGTTTTTTCCTGAATATATTCAGGAAAAAACGCATAAGCCCTTTTTGGCCAAGGGCATCATTGTCAACGTTTTGCCGCTTTTCATGTGCTTTAAAGGCGATTCGAATCTACCTCCTGAAATCTGTTTCCTGCAATTCTGCCTTGATTTCAAATCCTCTTCTTTGCCTTCCCTCAATATATTTGTGGACGAGAGTTATCATTTATAACTCTGCAGGTTTGTGAATTGCAGTGCCCTGAAGCTCCATTTTACAAGTCGGTTTTTTGGGAGCTGGCCGCAAAAGCGCAGGATGGCTTCAGGCCCTGTTCTGGTTCAGGGGGGCAGGCTGAGCCTGTGGTTAATTCTTCTTCCTGATGGGAAAATAGAGTGGCCTGTGCCTGTCCCAACACCAAGAGCTAGTCTCTCATTGGTTCCCCGTCTTCCCGTTCATCCTCAGGACAAATTGCAACCTGTACGGAACAGGAGGTTAAAGGTGCTGATGCTCCAAGTAGGGAGATTGCTAGTAAAGTGGCTGGAATGGCGAACCCGAGCACAAGGAGATGAGAAATGAGGTGCGTTTTAGAAACCTTTCCCCATCACACGGTGTACCATCTTCTGGGTTTCTCATGCATGTTTTCGATGTAGGAAGATGCCCTTGAACCTGGAGATTTGGGACCCATGCGATGGGTAGCACGCAGTATTACTTTAAAGGGTCTGCGTTTGCTCACCCAACCTCACCAAACCTCTCAGCCCCAAGAGTGTCCACCCTTATGTCTCATCCAGCTGTGGGTCTAGATATGGTCAATCCAGGTTGCATCACAGCCCCTGAACGAATTGTGTAAGAATTTCTCTCTCTTTCCCTGTCTTTGTTTCATGGGTTTTTAAAAGTAATTTATTTTTATAATGGGGTTTAGCTGCTTTTCACGGCTGTGTTTAGGCCGCTTTACACCCACTTGACACACTAACAGAGAGATATCAATACATAGGTTTTAAGATTATTACTAGTCAGATATATTCTTGTGCGGTGAATCGGGCGTGTTGAGTCCAGTTCTCTGAGCAAGGAGTAGGTCTTGTCTATTCCATATTGGGTTTATGGAACGGTATCTGAGCTAATTTGAAACTCTTGTTTTATGTATCACCCCACCTCACCTTTCCCGTTAAGCAGCCATAGTGTGTTTTCTGCATGTGTGACTCTGTTCTGTTTTGTAATTCAGTTCAAGTGTAACGGTTTTTACATTCCCTCTATAAGTGACACCTTATGAGAAGTGTCCTTTTCTGTGTGACTTATTTCACTTAGAATCGTCTTACCTAAATCCACTCATCATGCTGCTACTAGCCTTATGACATTGATTTCATGGCTGAGTGATATTCCATTGTACATAAGGACCACAACTTTTTTATCCATTTTTCGCTTTCCTGGGATATTTAAGGTGGAAGGAAGTGGAGGTCCTTGTCAACAGAGCAGCCCTAAACTTTGGGGTGCTTGTGTCTTGCTGATTTTCAATTTTCCCACTTTATCCCCCCATGCGTGGAAGTGCCCTATGCTCTCTAAGCTGTGTTTTTTAGATGTTTCAGGACACACCGTACACTTCTCCAGAGTGGCTGTTGGCAATTTACATCCCGCCCATCAGTGTAGCAAGGCTCCCATTTCTCCATGGCCTGTCCTGCATTTCTGGTTTTGACAGTTTTTTCAGCATGGCCCTTTTGACCGATGGGAAGCGAGACTTCTTTGTAGCGCTGATTTGCCTTTCCAGGTTGCTTGGTTGGCCAAAAAGGGCGTATGCGTTTTTTCCTGAATATATTCAGGAAAAAACGCATACGCCCTTTTTGGCCAAGGGCATCATTGTCAACGTTTTGCCGCTTTTCATGTGCTTTAAAGGCGATTCGAATCTACCTCCTGAAATCTGTTTCTGCAATTCTGCCTTGATTTCAAATCCTCTTCTTTGCCTTCCCTCAATATATTTGTGGACGAGAGTTATCATTTATAACTCTGCAGGTTTGTGAATTGCAGTGCCCTGAAGCTCCATTTTACAAGTCGCTTTTTTGGGAGCCGGCCGCAAAAGCGCAGGATGGCTTCAGGCCCTGTTCTGGTTCAGGGGGGCAGGCTGAGCCTGTGGTTAATTCTTCTTCCTGATGGGATAATAGAGTGACCTGTGCCTGTCCCAACACCAAGAGCTAGTCTCTCATTGGTTCCCCGTCTTCCCGTTCATCCTCAGGACAAATTGCAACCTGTACGGAACAGGAGGTTAAAGGTGCTGATGCTCCAAGTAGGGAGATTGCTAGTAAAGTGGCTGGAATGGCGAACCCGAGCACAAGGAGATGAGAAATGAGGTGCGTTTTAGAAACCTTTCCCCATCACACGGTGTACCATCTTCTGGGTTTCTCATGCATGTTTTCGATGTAGGAAGATGCCCTTGAACCTGGAGATTTGGGACCCATGCGATGGGTAGCACGCAGTATTACTTTAAAGGGTCTGCGTTTGCTCACCCAACCTCACCAGACCTCTCAGCCCCAAGAGTGTCCACCCTTATGTCTCATCCAGCTGTGGGTCTAGATATGGTCAATCCAGGTTGCATCACAGCCCCTGAACGAATTGTGTAAGAATTTCTCTCTCTTTCCCTGTCTTTGTTTCATGGGTTTTTAAAAGTAATTTATTTTTATAATGGGGTTTAGCTGCTTTTCACGGCTGTGTTTATGCCGCTTTACACCCACTTGACACACTAAGAGAGAGATATCAATACATAGGTTTTAAGATTATTACTAGTCAGATATATTTTTGTGCGGTGAATCGGGCGTGTTGAGTCCAGTTCTCTGAGCAAGGAGTAGGTCTTGTCTATTCCATATTGGGTTTATGGAACGGTATCTGAGCTAATTTGAAACTCTTGTTTTATGTATCACCCCACCTCACCTTTCCCGTTAAGCAGCCATAGTGTGTTTTCTGCATGTGTGACTCTGTTCTGTTTTGTAATTCAGTTCAAGTGTAACGGTTTTTACATTCCCTCTATAAGTGACACCTTATGAGAAGTGTCCTTTTCTGTGTGACTTATTTCACTTAGAATCGTCTTACCTAAATCCACTCATCATGCTGCTACTAGCCTTATGACATTGATTTCATGGCTGAGTGATATTCCATTGTACATAAGGACCACAACTTTTTTATCCATTTTTCGCTTTCCTGGGATATTTAAGGTGGAAGGAAGTGGAGGTCCTTGTCAACAGAGCAGCCCTAAACTTTGGGGTGCTTGTGTCTTGCTGATTTTCAATTTTCCCACTTTATCCCCCCATGCGTGGAAGTGCCCTTTGCTCTCTAAGCTGTGTTTTTTAGATGTTTCAGGACACACCGTACACTTCTCCAGAGTGGCTGTTGGCAATTTACATCCCGCCCATCAGTGTAGCAAGGCTCCCATTTCTCCATGGCCTGTCCTGCATTTCTGGTTTTGATACTTTTTTCAGCATGGCCCTTTTGACCGATGGGAAGCGAGACTTCTTTGTAGCGCTGATTTGCCTTTCCAGGTTGCTTGGTTGGCCAAAAAGGGCGTATGCGTTTTTTCCTGAATATATTCAGGAAAAAACGCATACGCCCTTTTTGGCCAAGGGCATCATTGTCAACGTTTTGCCGCTTTTCATGTGCTTTAAAGGCGATTCGAATCTACCTCCTGAAATCTGTTTCCTGCAATTCTGCCTTGATTTCAAATCCTCTTCTTTGCCTTCCCTCAATATATTTGTGGACGAGAGTTATCATTTATAACTCTGCAGGTTTGTGAATTGCAGTGCCCTGAAGCTCCATTTTACAAGCCGCTTTTTTGGGAGCCGGCCGCAAAAGCGCAGGATGGCTTCAGGCCCTGTTCTGGTTCAGGGGGGCAGGCTGAGCCTGTGGTTAATTCTTCTTCCTGATGGGAAAATAGAGTGACCTGTGCCTGTCCCAACACCAAGAGCTAGTCTCTCATTGGTTCCCCGTCTTCCCGTTCATCCTCAGGACAAATTGCAACCTGTACGGAACAGGAGGTTAAAGGTGCTGATGCTCCAAGTAGGGAGATTGCTAGTAAAGTGGCTGGAATGGCGAACCCGACCACAAGGAGATGAGAAATGAGGTGCGTTTTAGAAACCTTTCCCCATCACACGGTGTACCATCTTCTGGGTTTCTCATGCATGTTTTCGATGTAGGAAGATGCCCTTGAACCTGGCGATTTGGGACCCATGCGATGGGTAGCACGCAGTATTACTTTAAAGGGTCTGCGTTTGCTCACCCAACCTCACCACACCTCTCAGCCCCAAGAGTGTCCACCCTTATGTCTCATCCAGCTGTGGGTCTAGATATGGTCAATCCAGGTTGCATCACAGCCCCTGAACGAATTGTGTAAGAATTTCTCTCTCTTTCCCTGTCTTTGTTTCATGGGTTTTTAAAAGTAATTTATTTTTATAATGGGGTTTAGCTGCTTTTCACGGCTGTGTTTATGCCGCTTTACACCCACTTGACACACTAACAGAGAGATATCAATACATAGGTTTTAAGATTATTACTAGTCAGATATATTTTTGTGCGGTGAATCGGGCGTGTTGAGTCCAGTTCTCTGAGCAAGGAGTAGGTCTTGTCTATTCCATATTGGGTTTATGGAACGGTATCTGAGCTAATTTGAAACTCTTGTTTTATGTATCACCCCACCTCACCTTTCCCGTTAAGCAGCCATAGTGTGTTTTCTGCATGTGTGACTCTGTTCTGTTTTGTAATTCAGTTCAAGTGTAACGGTTTTTACATTCCCTCTATAAGTGACACCTTATGAGAAGTGTCCTTTTCTGTGTGACTTATTTCACTTAGAATCGTCTTACCTAAATCCACTCATCATGCTGCTACTAGCCTTATGACATTGATTTCATGGCTGAGTGATATTCCATTGTACATAAGGACCACAACTTTTTCATCCATTTTTCGCTTTCCTGGGATATTTAAGGTGGAAGGAAGTGGAGGTCCTTGTCAACAGAGCAGCCCTAAACTTTGGGGTGCTTGTGTCTTGCTGATTTTCAATTTTCCCACTTTATCCCCCCATGCGTGGAAGTGCCCTTTGCTCTCTAAGCTGTGTTTTTTAGATGTTTCAGGACACACCGTACACTTCTCCAGAGTGGCTGTTGGCAATTTACATCCCGCCCATCAGTGTAGCAAGGCTCCCATTTCTCCATGGCCTGTCCTGCATTTCTGGTTTTGATACTTTTTTCAGCATGGCCCTTTTGACCGATGGGAAGCGAGACTTCTTTGTAGCGCTGATTTGCCTTTCCAGGTTGCTTGGTTGGCCAAAAAGGGCGTATGCGTTTTTTCCTGAATATATTCAGGAAAAAACGCATACGCCCTTTTTGGCCAAGGGCATCATTGTCAACGTTTTGCCGCTTTTCATGTGCTTTAAAGGCGATTCGAATCTACCTCCTGAAATCTGTTTCCTGCAATTCTGCCTTGATTTCAAATCCTCTTCTTTGCCTTCCCTCAATATATTTGTGGACGAGAGTTATCATTTATAACTCTGCAGGTTTGTGAATTGCAGTGCCCTGAAGCTCCATTTTACAAGCCGCTTTTTTGGGAGCCGGCCGCAAAAGCGCAGGATGCCTTCAGGCCCTGTTCTGGTTCAGGGGGGCAGGCTGAGCCTGTGGTTAATTCTTCTTCCTGATGGGAAAATAGAGTGACCTGTGCCTGTCCCAACACCAAGAGCTAGTCTCTCATTGGTTCCCCGTCTTCCCGTTCATCCTCAGGACAAATTGCAACCTGTACGGAACAGGAGGTTAAAGGTGCTGATGCTCCAAGTAGGGAGATTGCTAGTAAAGTGGCTGGAATGGCGAACCCGACCACAAGGAGATGAGAAATGAGGTGCGTTTTAGAAACCTTTCCCCATCACACGGTGTACCATCTTCTGGGTTTCTCATGCATGTTTTCGATGTAGGAAGATGCCCTTGAACCTGGCGATTTGGGACCCATGCGATGGGTAGCACGCAGTATTACTTTAAAGGGTCTGCGTTTGCTCACCCAACCTCACCACACCTCTCAGGCCCAAGAGTGTCCACCCTTATGTCTCATCCAGCTGTGGGTCTAGATATGGTCAATCCAGGTTGCATCACAGCCCCTGAACGAATTGTGTAAGAATTTCTCTCTCTTTCCCTGTCTTTGTTTCATGGGTTTTTAAAAGTAATTTATTTTTATAATGGGGTTTAACTGCTTTTCACGGCTGTGTTTATGCCGCTTTACACCCACTTGACACACTAACAGAGAGATATCAATACATAGGTTTTAAGATTATTACTAGTCAGATATATTCTTGTGCGGTGAATCGGGCGTGTTGAGTCCAGTTCTCTGAGCAAGGAGTAGGTCTTGTCTATTCCATATTGGGTTTATGGAACGGTATCTGAGCTAATTTGAAACTCTTGTTTTATGTATCACCCCACCTCACCTTTCCCGTTAAGCAGCCATAGTGTGTTTTCTGCATGTGTGACTCTGTTCTGTTTTGTAATTCAGTTCAAGTGTAACGGTTTTTACATTCCCTCTATAAGTGACACCTTATGAGAAGTGTCCTTTTCTGTGTGACTTATTTCACTTAGAATCGTCTTACCTAAATCCACTCATCATGCTGCTACTAGCCTTATGACATTGATTTCATGGCTGAGTGATATTCCATTGTACATAAGGACCACAACTTTTTTATCCATTTTTCGCTTTCCTGGGATATTTAAGGTGGAAGGAAGTGGAGGTCCTTGTCAACAGAGCAGCCCTAAACTTTGGGGTGCTTGTGTCTTGCTGATTTTCAATTTTCCCACTTTATCCCCCCATGCGTGGAAGTGCCCTATGCTCTCTAAGCTGTGTTTTTTAGATGTTTCAGGACACACCGTACACTTCTCCAGAGTGGCTGTTGGCAATTTACATCCCGCCCATCAGTGTAGCAAGGCTCCCATTTCTCCATGGCCTGTCCTGCATTTCTGGTTTTGACACTTTTTTCAGCATGGCCCTTTTGACCGATGGGAAGCGAGACTTCTTTGTAGCGCTGATTTGCCTTTCCAGGTTGCTTGGTTGGCCAAAAAGGGCGTATGCGTTTTTTCCTGAATATATTCAGGAAAAAACGCATACGCCCTTTTTGGCCAAGGGCATCATTGTCAACGTTTTGCCGCTTTTCATGTGCTTTAAAGGCGATTCGAATCTACCTCCTGAAATCTGTTTCCTGCAATTCTGCCTTGATTTCAAATCCTCTTCTTTGCCTTCCCTCAATATATTTGTGGACGAGAGTTATCATTTATAACTCTGCAGGTTTGTGAATTGCAGTGCCCTGAAGCTCCATTTTACAAGCCGCTTTTTTGGGAGCCGGCCGCAAAAGCGCAGGATGGCTTCAGGCCCTGTTCTGGTTCAGGGGGGCAGGCTGAGCCTGTGGTTAATTCTTCTTCCTGATGGGAAAATAGAGTGACCTGTGCCTGTCCCAACACCAAGAGCTAGTCTCTCATTGGTTCCCCGTCTTCCCGTTCATCCTCAGGACAAATTGCAACCTGTACGGAACAGGAGGTTAAAGGTGCTGATGCTCCAAGTAGGGAGATTGCTAGTAAAGTGGCTGGAATGGCGAACCCGACCACAAGGAGATGAGAAATGAGGTGCGTTTTAGAAACCTTTCCCCATCACACGGTGTACCATCTTCTGGGTTTCTCATGCATGTTTTCGATGTAGGAAGATGCCCTTGAACCTGGCGATTTGGGACCCATGCGATGGGTAGCACGCAGTATTACTTTAAAGGGTCTGCGTTTGCTCACCCAACCTCACCACACCTCTCAGCCCCAAGAGTGTCCACCCTTATGTCTCATCCAGCTGTGGGTCTAGATATGGTCAATCCAGGTTGCATCACAGCCCCTGAACGAATTGTGTAAGAATTTCTCTCTCTTTCCCTGTCTTTGTTTCATGGGTTTTTAAAAGTAATTTATTTTTATAATGGGGTTTAACTGCTTTTCACGGCTGTGTTTAGGCCGCTTTACACCCACTTGACACACTAACAGAGAGATATCAATACATAGGTTTTAAGATTATTACTAGTCAGATATATTCTTGTGCGGTGAATCGGGCGTGTTGAGTCCAGTTCTCTGAGCAAGGAGTAGGTCTTGTCTATTCCATATTGGGTTTATGGAACGGTATCTGAGCTAATTTGAAACTCTTGTTTTATGTATCACCCCACCTCACCTTTCCCGTTAAGCAGCCATAGTGTGTTTTCTGCATGTGTGACTCTGTTCTGTTTTGTAATTCAGTTCAAGTGTAACGGTTTTTACATTCCCTCTATAAGTGACACCTTATGAGAAGTGTCCTTTTCTGTGTGACTTATTTCACTTAGAATCGTCTTACCTAAATCCACTCATCATGCTGCTACTAGCCTTATGACATTGATTTCATGGCTGAGTGATATTCCATTGTACATAAGGACCACAACTTTTTTATCCATTTTTCGCTTTCCTGGGATATTTAAGGTGGAAGGAAGTGGAGGTCCTTGTCAACAGAGCAGCCCTAAACTTTGGGGTGCTTGTGTCTTGCTGATTTTCAATTTTCCCACTTTATCCCCCCATGCGTGGAAGTGCCCTATGCTCTCTAAGCTGTGTTTTTTAGATGTTTCAGGACACACCGTACACTTCTCCAGAGTGGCTGTTGGCAATTTACATCCCGCCCATCAGTGTAGCAAGGCTCCCATTTCTCCATGGCCTGTCCTGCATTTCTGGTTTTGACACTTTTTTCAGCATGGCCCTTTTGACCGATGGGAAGCGAGACTTCTTTGTAGCGCTGATTTGCCTTTCCAGGTTGCTTGGTTGGCCAAAAAGGGCGTATGCGTTTTTTCCTGAATATATTCAGGAAAAAACGCATACGCCCTTTTTGGCCAAGGGCATCATTGTCAACGTTTTGCCGCTTTTCATGTGCTTTAAAGGCGATTCGAATCTACCTCCTGAAATCTGTTTCCTGCAATTCTGCCTTGATTTCAAATCCTCTTCTTTGCCTTCCCTCAATATATTTGTGGACGAGAGTTATCATTTATAACTCTGCAGGTTTGTGAATTGCAGTGCCCTGAAGCTCCATTTTACAAGTCGGTTTTTTGGGAGCCGGCCGCAAAAGCGCCGGATGGCTTCAGGCCCTGTTCTGGTTCCGGGGGGCAGGCTGAGCCTGTGGTTAATTCTTCTTCCTGATGGGAAAATAGAGTGACCTGTGCCTGTCCCAACACCAAGAGCTAGTCTCTCATTGGTTCCCCGTCTTCCCGTTCATCCTCAGGACAAATTGCAACCTGTACGGAACAGGAGGTTAAAGGTGCTGATGCTCCAAGTAGGGAGATTGCTAGTAAAGTGGCTGGAATGGCGAAACCGAGCACAAGGAGATGAGAAATGAGGTGCGTTTTAGAAACCTTTCCCCATCACACGGTGTACCATCTTCTGGGTTTCTCATGCATGTTTTCGATGTAGGAAGATGCCCTTGAACCTGGAGATTTGGGACCCATGCGATGGGTAGCACGCAGTATTACTTTAAAGGGTCTGCGTTTGCTCACCCAACCTCACCAGACCTCTCAGCCCCAAGAGTGTCCACCCTTATGTCTCATCCAGCTGTGGGTCTAGATATGGTCAATCCAGGTTGCATCACAGCCCCTGAACGAATTGTGTAAGAATTTCTCTCTCTTTCCCTGTCTTTGTTTCATGGGTTTTTAAAAGTAATTTATTTTTATAATGGGGTTTAGCTGCTTTTCACGGCTGTGTTTAGGCCGCTTTACACCCACTTGACACACTAACAGAGAGATATCAATACATAGGTTTTAAGATTATTTCTAGTCAGATATATTCTTGTGCGGTGAATCGGGCGTGTTGAGTCCAGTTCTCTGAGCAAGGAGTAGGTCTTGTCTATTCCATATTGGGTTTATGGAACGGTATCTGAGCTAATTTGAAACTCTTGTTTTATGTATCACCCCACCTCACCTTTCCCGTTAAGCAGCCATAGTGTGTTTTCTGCATGTGTGACTCTGTTCTGTTTTGTAATTCAGTTCAAGTGTAACGGTTTTTACATTCCCTCTATAAGTGACACCTTATGAGAAGTGTCCTTTTCTGTGTGACTTATTTCACTTAGAATCGTCTTACCTAAATCCACTCATCATGCTGCTACTAGCCTTATGACATTGATTTCATGGCTGAGTGATATTCCATTGTACATAAGGACACAACTTTTTTATCCATTTTTCGCTTTCCTGGGATATTTAAGGTGGAAGGAAGTGGAGGTCCTTGTCAACAGAGCAGCCCTAAACTTTGGGGTGCTTGTGTCTTGCTGATTTTCAATTTTCCCACTTTATCCCCCCATGCGTGGAAGTGCCCTATGCTCTCTAAGCTGTGTTTTTTAGATGTTTCAGGACACACCGTACACTTCTCCAGAGTGGCTGTTGGCAATTTACATCCCGCCCATCAGTGTAGCAAGGCCCCCATTTCTCCATGGCCTGTCCTGCATTTCTGGTTTTGACACTTTTTTCAGCATGGCCCTTTTGACCGATGGGAAGCGAGACTTCTTTTTAGCGCTGATTTGCCTTTCCAGGTTGCTTGGTTGGCCAAAAAGGGCGTATGCGTTTTTTCCTGAATATATTCAGGAAAAAACGCATACGCCCTTTTTGGCCAAGGGCATCATTGTCAACGTTTTGCCGCTTTTCATGTGCTTTAAAGGCGATTCGAATCTACCTCCTGAAATCTGTTTCCTGCAATTCTGCCTTGATTTCAAATCCTCTTCTTTGCCTTCCCTCAATATATTTGTGGACGAGAGTTATCATTTATAACTCTGCAGGTTTGTGAATTGCAGTGCCCTGAAGCTCCATTTTACAAGTCGGTTTTTTGGGAGCCGGCCGCAAAAGCGCAGGATGGCTTCAGGCCCTGTTCTGGTTCAGGGGGGCAGGCTGAGCCTGTGGTTAATTATTCTTCCTGATGGGAAAATAGAGTGGCCTGTGCCTGTCCCAACACCAAGAGCTAGTCTCTCATTGGTTCCCCGTCTTCCCGTTCATCCTCAAGACAAATTGCAACCTGTACGGAACAGGAGGTTAAAGGTGCTGATGCTCCAAGTAGGGAGATTGCTAGTAAAGTGGCTGGAATGGCGAACCCGAGCACAAGGAGATGAGAAATGAGGTGCGTTTTAGAAACCTTTCCCCATCACACGGTGTACCATCTTCTGGGTTTCTCATGCATGTTTTCGATGTAGGAAGATGCCCTTGAACCTGGAGATTTGGGACCCATGCGATGGGTAGCACGCAGTATTACTTTAAAGGGTCTGCGTTTGCTCACCCAACCTCACCAAACCTCTCACCCCAAGAGTGTCCACCCTTATGTCTCATCCAGCTGTGGGTCTAGATATGGTCAATCCAGGTTGCATCACAGCCCCTGAACGAATTGTGTAAGAATTTCTCTCTCTTTCCCTGTCTTTGTTTCATGGGTTTTTAAAAGTAATTTATTTTTATAATGGGGTTTAGCTGCTTTTCACGGCTGTGTTTAGGCCGCTTTACACCCACTTGACACACTAACAGAGAGATATCAATACATAGGTTTTAAGATTATTACTAGTCAGATATATTCTTGTGCGGTGAATCGGGCGTGTTGAGTCCAGTTCTCTGAGCAAGGAGTAGGTCTTGTCTATTCCATATTGGGTTTATGGAACGGTATCTGAGCTAATTTGAAACTCTTGTTTTATGTATCACCCCACCTCACCTTTCCCGTTAAGCAGCCATAGTGTGTTTTCTGCATGTGTGACTCTGTTCTGTTTTGTAATTCAGTTCAAGTGTAACGGTTTTTACATTCCCTCTATAAGTGACACCTTATGAGAAGTGTCCTTTTCTGTGTGACTTATTTCACTTAGAATCGTCTTACCTAAATCCACTCATCATGCTGCTACTAGCCTTATGACATTGATTTCATGGCTGAGTGATATTCCATTGTACATAAGGACCACAACTTTTTTATCCATTTTTCGCTTTCCTGGGATATTTAAGGTGGAAGGAAGTGGAGGTCCTTGTCAACAGAGCAGCCCTAAACTTTGGGGTGCTTGTGTCTTGCTGATTTTCAATTTTCCCACTTTATCCCCCCATGCGTGGAAGTGCCCTATGCTCTCTAAGCTGTGTTTTTTAGATGTTTCAGGACACACCGTACACTTCTCCAGAGTGGCTGTTGGCAATTTACGTCCCGCCCATCAGTGTAGCAAGGCTCCCATTTCTCCATGGCCTGTCCTGCATTTCTGGTTTTGAAACTTTTTTCAGCATGGCCCTTTTGACCGATGGGAAGCGAGACTTCTTTGTAGCGCTGATTTGCCTTTCCAGGTTGCTTGGTTGGCCAAAAAGGGCGTATGCGTTTTTTCCTGAATATATTCAGGAAAAAACGCATACGCCCTTTTTGGCCAAGGGCATCATTGTCAACGTTTTGCCGCTTTTCATGTGCTTTAAAGGCGATTCGAATCTACCTCCTGAAATCTGTTTCCTGCAATTCTGCCTTGATTTCAAATCCTCTTCTTTGCCTTCCCTCAATATATTTGTGGACGAGAGTTATCATTTATAACTCTGCAGGTTTGTGAATTGCAGTGCCCTGAAGCTCCATTTTACAAGTCGGTTTTTTGGGAGCTCTCCGCAAAAGCGCCGGATGGCTTCAGGCCCTGTTCTGGTTCAGGGGGGCAGGCTGAGCCTGTGGTTAATTCTTCTTCCTGATGGGAAAATAGAGTGACCTGTGCCTGTCCCAACACCAAGAGCTAGTCTCTCATTGGTTCCCCGTCTTCCCGTTCATCCTCAGGACAAATTGCAACCTGTACGGAACAGGAGGTTAAAGGTGCTGATGCTCCAAGTAGGGAGATTGCTAGTAAAGTGGCTGGAATGGCGAACCCGAGCACAAGGAGATGAGAAATGAGGTGCGTTTTAGAAACCTTTCCCCATCACACGGTGTACCATCTTCTGGGTTTCTCATGCATGTTTTCGATGTAGGAAGATGCCCTTGAACCTGGAGATTTGGGACCCATGCGATGGGTAGCACGCAGTATTACTTTAAAGGGTCTGCGTTTGCTCACCCAACCTCACCAGACCTCTCAGCCCCAAGAGTGTCCACCCTTATGTCTCATCCAGCTGTGGGTCTAGATATGGTCAATCCAGGTTGCATCACAGCCCCTGAACGAATTGTGTAAGAATTTCTCTCTCTTTCCCTGTCTTTGTTTCATGGGTTTTTAAAAGTAATTTATTTTTATAATGGGGTTTAGCTGCTTTTCACGGCTGTGTTTATGCCGCTTTACACCCACTTGACACACTAACAGAGAGATATCAATACATAGGTTTTAAGATTATTACTAGTCAGATATATTCTTGTGCGGTGAATCGGGCGTGTTGAGTCCAGTTCTCTGAGCAAGGAGTAGGTCTTGTCTATTCCATATTGGGTTTTTGGAACGGTATCTGAGCTAATTTGAAACTCTTGTTTTATGTATCACCCCACCTCACCTTTCCCGTTAAGCAGCCATAGTGTGTTTTCTGCATGTGTGACTCTGTTCTGTTTTGTAATTCAGTTCAAGTGTAACGGTTTTTACATTCCCTCTATAAGTGACACCTTATGAGAAGTGTCCTTTTCTGTGTGACTTATTTCACTTAGAATCGTCTTACCTAAATCCACTCATCATGCTGCTACTAGCCTTATGACATTGATTTCATGGCTGAGTGATATTCCATTGTACATAAGGACCACAACTTTTTTATCCATTTTTCGCTTTCCTGGGATATTTAAGGTGGAAGGAAGTGGAGGTCCTTGTCAACAGAGCAGCCCTAAACTTTGGGGTGCTTGTGTCTTGCTGATTTTCAATGTTCCCACTTTATCCCCCCATGCGTGGAAGTGCCCTATGCTCTCTAAGCTGTGTTTTTTAGATGTTTCAGGACACACCGTACACTTCTCCAGAGTGGCTGTTGGCAAATTACATCCCGCCCATCAGTGTAGCAAGGCTCCCATTTCTCCATGGCCTGTCCTGCATTTCTGGTTTTGACACTTTTTTCAGCATGGCCCTTTTGACCGATGGGAAGCGAGACTTCTTTGTAGCGCTGATTTGCCTTTCCAGGTTGCTTGGTTGGCCAAAAAGGGCGTATGCGTTTTTTCCTGAATATATTCAGGAAAAAACGCATACGCCCTTTTTGGCCAAGGGCATCATTGTCAACGTTTTGCCGCTTTTCATGTGCTTTAAAGGCGATTCGAATCTACCTCCTGAAATCTGTTTCCTGCAATTCTGCCTTGATTTCAAATCCTCTTCTTTGCCTTCCCTCAATATATTTGTGGACGAGAGTTATCATTTATAACTCTGCAGGTTTGTGAATTGCAGTGCCCTGAAGCTCCATTTTACAAGTCGGTTTTTTGGGAGCTGGCCGCAAAAGCGCAGGATGGCTTCAGGCCCTGTTCTGGTTCAGGGGGGCAGGCTGAGCCTGTGGTTAATTCTTCTTCCTGATGGGAAAATAGAGTGGCCTGTGCCTGTCCCAACACCAAGAGCTAGTCTCTCATTGGTTCCCCGTCTTCCCGTTCATCCTCAGGACAAATTGCAACCTGTACGGAACAGGAGGTTAAAGGTGCTGATGCTCCAAGTAGGGAGATTGCTAGTAAAGTGGCTGGAATGGCGAACCCGAGCACAAGGAGATGAGAAATGAGGTGCGTTTTAGAAACCTTTCCCCATCACACGGTGTACCATCTTCTGGGTTTCTCATGCATGTTTTCGATGTAGGAAGATGCCCTTGAACCTGGAGATTTGGGACCCATGCGATGGGTAGCACGCAGTATTACTTTAAAGGGTCTGCGTTTGCTCACCCAACCTCACCAAACCTCTCAGCCCCAAGAGTGTCCACCCTTATGTCTCATCCAGCTGTGGGTCTAGATATGGTCAATCCAGGTTGCATCACAGCCCCTGAACGAATTGTGTAAGAATTTCTCTCTCTTTCCCTGTCTTTGTTTCATGGGTTTTTAAAAGTAATTTATTTTTATAATGGGGTTTAGCTGCTTTTCACGGCTGTGTTTAGGCCGCTTTACACCCACTTGACACACTAACAGAGAGATATCAATACATAGGTATTAAGATTATTACTAGTCAGATATATTCTTGTGCGGTGAATCGGGCGTGTTGAGTCCAGTTCTCTGAGCAAGGAGTAGGTCTTGTCTATTCCATATTGGGTTTATGGAACGGTATCTGAGCTAATTTGAAACTCTTGTTTTATGTATCACCCCACCTCACCTTTCCCGTTAAGCAGCCATAGTGTGTTTTCTGCATGTGTGACTCTGTTCTGTTTTGTAATTCAGTTCAAGTGTAACGGTTTTTACATTCCCTCTATAAGTGACACCTTATGAGAAGTGTCCTTTTCTGTGTGACTTATTTCACTTAGAATCGTCTTACCTAAATCCACTCATCATGCTGCTACTAGCCTTATGACATTGATTTCATGGCTGAGTGATATTCCATTGTACATAAGGACCACAACTTTTTTATCCATTTTTCGCTTTCCTGGGATATTTAAGGTGGAATGAAGTGGAGGTCCTTGTCAACAGAGCAGCCCTAAACTTTGGGGTGCTTGTGTCTTGCTGATTTTCAATGTTCCCACTTTATCCCCCCATGCGTGGAAGTGCCCTATGCTCTCTAAGCTGTGTTTTTTAGATGTTTCAGGACACACCGTACACTTCTCCAGAGTGGCTGTTGGCAATTTACATCCCGCCCATCAGTGTAGCAAGGCTCCCATTTCTCCATGGCCTGTCCTGCATTTCTGGTTTTGACAGTTTTTTCAGCATGGCCCTTTTGACCGATGGGAAGCGAGACTTCTTTGTAGCGCTGATTTGCCTTTCCAGGTTGCTTGGTTGGCCAAAAAGGGCGTAGGCGTTTTTTCCTGAATATATTCAGGAAAAAACGCCTACGCCCTTTTTGGCCAAGGGCATCATTGTCAACGTTTTGCCGCTTTTCATGTGCTTTAAAGGCGATTCGAATCTACCTCCTGAAATCTGTTTCCTGCAATTCTGCCTTGATTTCAAATCCTCTTCTTTGCCTTCCCTCAATATATTTGTGGACGAGAGTTATCATTTATAACTCTGCAGGTTTGTGAATTGCAGTGCCCTGAAGCTCCATTTTACAAGTCGCTTTTTTGGGAGCCGGCCGCAAAAGCGCAGGATGGCTTCAGGCCCTGTTCTGGTTCCGGGGGGCAGGCTGAGCCTGTGGTTAATTCTTCTTCCTGATGGGAAAATAGAGTGACCTGTGCCTGTCCCAACACCAAGAGCTAGTCTCTCATTGGTTCCCCGTCTTCCCGTTCATCCTCAGGACAAATTGCAACCTGTACGGAACAGGAGGTTAAAGGTGCTGATGCTCCAAGTAGGGAGATTGCTAGTAAAGTGGCTGGAATGGCGAACCCGAGCACAAGGAGATGAGAAATGAGGTGCGTTTTAGAAACCTTTCCCCATCACACGGTGTACCATCTTCTGGGTTTCTCATGCATGTTTTCGATGTAGGAAGATGCCCTTGAACCTGGAGATTTGGGACCCATGCGATGGGTAGCACGCAGTATTACTTTAAAGGGTCTGCGTTTGCTCACCCAACCTCACCAGACCTCTCAGCCCCACGAGTGTCCACCCTTATGTCTCATCCAGCTATGGGTCTAGACATGGTCTATCCAGGTTGCATCACAGCCCCTGAACGAATTGTGTAAGAATTTCTCTCTCTTTCCCTGTCTTTGTTTCATGGGTTTTTAAAAGTAATTTATTTTTATAATGGGGTTTAGCTGCTTTTCACGGCTGTGTTTATGCCGCTTTACACCCACTTGACACACTAACAGAGAGATATCAATACATAGGTTTTAAGATTATTACTAGTCAGATATATACTTGTGCGGTGAATCAGGCGTGTTGAGTCCAGTTCTCTGAGCAAGGAGTAGGTCTTGTCTATTCCATATTGGGTTTATGGAACGGTATCTGAGCTAATTTGAAACTCTTGTTTTATGTATCGCCCCACCTCACCTTTCCCGTTAAGCAACCATAGTGTGTTTTCTGCATGTGTGACTCTGTTCTGTTTTGTAATTCAGTTCAAGTGTAACGGTTTTTACATTCCCTCTATAAGTGACACCTTATGAGAAGTGTCCTTTTCTGTGTGACTTATTTCACTTAGAATCGTCTTACCTAAATCCACTCATCATGCTGCTACTAGCCTTATGACATTGATTTCATGGCTGAGTGATATTCCATTGTACATAAGGACCACAACTTTTTTATCCATTTTTCGCTTTCCTGGGATATTTAAGGTGGAAGGAAGTGGAGGTCCTTGTCAACAGAGCAGCCCTAAACTTTGGGGTGCTTGTGTCTTGCTGATTTTCAATTTTCCCACTTTATCCCCCCATGCGTGGAAGTGCCCTATGCTCTCTAAGCTGTGTTTTTTAGATGTTTCAGGACACACCGTACACTTCTCCAGAGTGGCTGTTGGCAATTTACATCCCGCCCATCAGTGTAGCAAGGCTCCCATTTCTCCATGGCCTGTCCTGCATTTCTGGTTTTGACACTTTTTTCAGCATGGCCCTTTTGACCGATGGGAAGCGAGACTTCTTTGTAGCGCTGATTTGCCTTTCCAGGTTGCTTGGTTGGCCAAAAAGGGCGTATGCGTTTTTTCCTGAATATATTCAGGAAAAAACGCATACGCCCTTTTTGGCCAAGGGCATCATTGTCAACGTTTTGCCGCTTTTCATGTGCTTTAAAGGCGATTCGAATCTACCTCCTGAAATCTGTTTCCTGCAATTCTGCCTTGATTTCAAATCCTCTTCTTTGCCTTCCCTCAATATATTTGTGGACGAGAGTTATCATTTATAACTCTGCAGGTTTGTGAATTGCAGTGCCCTGAAGCTCCATTTTACAAGTCGCTTTTTTGGGAGCTGGCCGCAAAAGCGCCGGATGGCTTCAGGCCCTGTTCTGGTTCTGGGGGGCTGGCTGAGCCTGTGGTTAATTCTTCTTCCTGATGGGAAAATAGAGTGACCTGTGCCTGTCCCAACACCAAGAGCTAGTCTCTCATTGGTTCCCCGTCTTCCCGTTCATCCTCAGGACAAATTGCAACCTGTACGGAACAGGAGGTTAAAGGTGCTGATGCTCCAAGTAGGGAGATTGCTAGTAAAGTGGCTGGAATGGCGAACCCGAGCACAAGGAGATGAGAAATGAGGTGCGTTTTAGAAACCTTTCCCCATCACACGGTGTACCATCTTCTGGGTTTCTCATGCATGTTTTCGATGTAGGAAGATGCCCTTGAACCTGGAGATTTGGGATCCATGCGATGGGTAGCACGCAGTATTACTTTAAAGGGTCTGCGTTTGCTCACCCAACCTCACCAAACCTCTCAGCCCCAAGAGTGTCCACCCTTATGTCTCATCCAGCTGTGGGTCTAGATATGGTCAATCCAGGTTGCATCACAGCCCCTGAACGAATTGTGTAAGAATTTCTCTCTCTTTCCCTGTCTTTGTTTCATGGGTTTTTAAAAGTAATTTATTTTATAATGGGGTTTAGCTGCTTTTCACGGCTGTGTTTAGGCCGCTTTACACCCACTTGACACACTAACAGAGAGATATCAATACATAGGTTTTAAGATTATTACTAGTCAGATATATTCTTGTGCGGTGAATCGGGCGTGTTGAGTCCAGTTCTCTGAGCAAGGAGTAGGTCTTGTCTATTCCATATTGGGTTTATGGAACGGTATCTGAGCTAATTTGAAACTCTTGTTTTATGTATCACCCCACCTCACCTTTCCCGTTAAGCAGCCATAGTGTGTTTTCTGCATGTGTGACTCTGTTCTGTTTTGTAATTCAGTTCAAGTGTAACGGTTTTTACATTCCCTCTATAAGTGACACCTTATGAGAAGTGTCCTTTTCTGTGTGACTTATTTCACTTAGAATCGTCTTACCTAAATCCACTCATCATGCTGCTACTAGCCTTATGACATTGATTTCATGGCTGAGTGATATTCCATTGTACATAAGGACCTCAACTTTTTTATCCATTTTTCACTTTCCTGGGATATTTAAGGTGGAAGGAAGTGGAGGTCCTTGTCAACAGAGCAGCCCTAAACTTTGGGGTGCTTGTGTCTTGCTGATTTTCAATTTTCCCACTTTATCCCCCCATGCGTGGAAGTGCCCTATGCTCTCTAAGCTGTGTTTTTTAGATGTTTCAGGACACACCGTACACTTCTCCAGAGTGGCTGTTGGCAATTTACATCCCGCCCATCAGTGTAGCAAGGCTCCCATTTCTCCATGGCCTGTCCTGCATTTCTGGTTTTGACACTTTTTTCAACATGGCCCTTTTGACCGATGGGAAGCGAGACTTCTTTGTAGCGCTGATTTGCCTTTCCAGGTTGCTTGGTTGGCCAAAAAGGGCGTATGCGTTTTTTCCTGAATATATTCAGGAAAAAACGCATACGCCCTTTTTGGCCAAGGGCATCATTGTCAACGTTTTGCCGCTTTTCATGTGCTTTAAAGGCGATTCGAATCTACCTCCTGAAATCTGTTTCCTGCAATTCTGCCTTGATTGTAAATCCTCTTCTTTGCCTTCCCTCAATATATTTGTGGACGAGAGTTATCATTTATAACTCTGCAGGTTTGTGAATTGCAGTGCCCTGAAGCTCCATTTTACAAGTCGCTTTTTTGGGAGCTGGCCGCAAAAGCACAGGATGGCTTCAGGCCCTGTTCTGGTTCCGGGGGGCAGGCTGAGCCTGTGGTTAATTCTTCTTCCTGATGGGAAAATAGAGTGACCTGTGCCTGTCCCAACACCAAGAGCTAGTCTCTCATTGGTTCCCCGTCTTCCCGTTCATCCTCAGGACAAATTGCAACCTGTACGGAACAGGAGGTTAAAGGTGCTGATGCTCCAAGTAGGGAGATTGCTAGTAAAGTGGCTGGAATGGCGAACCCGAGCACAAGGAGATGAGAAATGAGGTGCGTTTTAGAAACCTTTCCCCATCACACGGTGTACCATCTTCTGGGTTTCTCATGCATGTTTTCGATGTAGGAAGATGCCCTTGAACCTGGAGATTTGGGACCCATGCGATGGGTAGCACGCAGTATTACTTTAAAGGGTCTGCGTTTGCTCACCCAACCTCACCAGACCTCTCAGCCCCACGAGTGTCCACCCTTATGTCTCATCCAGCTATGGGTCTAGACATGGTCTATCCAGGTTGCATCACAGCCCCTGAACGAATTGTGTAAGAATTTCTCTCTCTTTCCCTGTCTTTGTTTCATGGGTTTTTAAAAGTAATTTATTTTTATAATGGGGTTTAGCTGCTTTTCACGGCTGTGTTTAGGCCGCTTTACACCCACTTGACACACTAACAGAGAGATATCAATACATAGGTTTTAAGATTATTACTAGTCAGATATATTCTTGTGCGGTGAATCGGGCGTGTTGAGTCCAGTTCTCTGAGCAAGGAGTAGGTCTTGTCTATTCCATATTGGGTTTATGGAACGGTATCTGAGCTAATTTGAAACTCTTGTTTTATGTATCACCCCACCTCACCTTTCCCGTTAAGCAGCCATAGTGTGTTTTCTGCATGTGTGACTCTGTTCTGTTTTGTAATTCAGTTCAAGTGTAACGGTTTTTACATTCCCTCTATAAGTGACACCTTATGAGAAGTGTCCTTTTCTGTGTGACTTATTTCACTTAGAATCGTCTTACCTAAATCCACTCATCATGCTGCTACTAGCCTTATGACATTTATTTCATGGCTGAGTGATATTCCATTGTACATAAGGACCACAACTTTTTTATCCAGTTTTCGCTTTCCTGGGATATTTAAGGTGGAAGGAAGTGGAGGTCCTTGTCAACAGAGCAGCCCTAAACTTTGGGGTGCTTGTGTCTTGCTGATTTTCAATTTTCCCACTTTATCCCCCCATGCGTGGAAGTACCCTATGCTCTCTAAGCTGTGTTTTTTAGATGTTTCAGGACACACCGTACACTTCTCCAGAGTGGCTGTTGGCAATTTACATCCCGCCCATCAGTGTAGCAAGGCTCCCATTTCTCCATGGCCTGTCCTGCATTTCTGGTTTTGACAGTTTTTTCAGCATGGCCCTTTTGACCGATGGGAAGCGAGACTTCTTTGTAGCGCTGATTTGCCTTTCCAGGTTGCTTGGTTGGCCAAAAAGGGCGTATGCGTTTTTTCCTGAATATATTCAGGAAAAAACGCATACGCCCTTTTTGGCCAAGGGCATCATTGTCAACGTTTTGCCGCTTTTCATGTGCTTTAAAGGCGATTCGAATCTACCTCCTGAAATCTGTTTCCTGCAATTCTGCCTTGATTTCAAATCCTCTTCTTTGCCTTCCCTCAATATATTTGTGGACGAGAGTTATCATTTATAACTCTGCAGGTTTGTGAATTGCAGTGCCCTGAAGCTCCATTTTACAAGTCGCTTTTTTGGGAGCCGGCCGCAAAAGCGCAGGATGGCTTCAGGCCCTGTTCTGGTTCCGGGGGGCAGGGTGAGCCTGTGGTTAATTCTTCTTCCTGATGGGAAAATAGAGTGACCTGTGCCTGTCCCAACACCAAGAGCTAGTCTCTCATTGGTTCCCCGTCTTCCCGTTCATCCTCAGGACAAATTGCAACCTGTACGGAACAGGAGGTTAAAGGTGCTGATGCTCCAAGTAGGGAGATTGCTAGTAAAGTGGCTGGGATGGCGAACCCGAGCACAAGGAGATGAGAAATGAGGTGCGTTTTAGAAACCTTTCCCCATCACACGGTGTACCATCTTCTGGGTTTCTCATGCATGTTTTCGATGTAGAAAGATGCCCTTGAACCTGGAGATTTGGGACCCATGCGATGGGTAGCACGCAGTATTACTTTAAAGGGTCTGCGTTTGCTCACCCAACCTCACCAGACCTCTCAGCCCCACGAGTGTCCACCCTCATGTCTCATCCAGCTATGGGTCTAGACATGGTCTATCCAGGTTGCATCACAGCCCCTGAACGAATTGTGTAAGAATTTCTCTCTCTTTCCCTGTCTTTGTTTCATGGGTTTTTAAAAGTAATTTATTTTTATAATGGGGTTTAGCTGCTTTTCACGGCTGTGTTTAGGCCGCTTTACACCCACTTGACACACTAACAGAGAGATATCAATACATAGGTTTTAAGATTATTACTAGTCAGATATATTCTTGTGCGGTGAATCGGGCGTGTTGAGTCCAGTTCTCTGAGCAAGGAGTAGGTCTTGTCTATTCCATATTGGGTTTATGGAACGGTATCTGAGCTAATTTGAAACTCTTGTTTTATGTATCACCCCACCTCACCTTTCCCGTTAAGCAGCCATAGTGTGTTTTCTGCATGTGTGACTCTGTTCTGTTTTGTAATTCAGTTCAAGTGTAACGGTTTTTACATTCCCTCTATAAGTGACACCTTATGAGAAGTGTCCTTTTCTGTGTGACTTATTTCACTTAGAATCGTCTTACCTAAATCCACTCATCATGCTGCTACTAGCCTTATGACATTGATTTCATGGCTGAGTGATATTCCATTGTACATAAGGACCACAACTTTTTTATCCATTTTTCGCTTTCCTGGGATATTTAAGGTGGAAGGAAGTGGAGGTCCTTGTCAACAGAGCAGCCCTAAACTTTGGGGTCCTTGTGTCTTGCTGATTTTCAATTTTCCCACTTTATCCCCCCATGCGTGGAAGTACCCTATGCTCTCTAAGCTGTGTTTTTTAGATGTTTCAGGACACACCGTACACTTCTCCAGAGTGGCTGTTGGCAATTTACATCCCGCCCATCAGTGTAGCAAGGCTCCCATTTCTCCATGGCCTGTCCTGCATTTCTGGTTTTGACAGTTTTTTCAGCATGGCCCTTTTGACCGATGGGAAGCGAGACTTCTTTGTAGCGCTGATTTGCCTTTCCAGGTTGCTTGGTTGGCCAAAAAGGGCGTATGCGTTTTTTCCTGAATATATTCAGGAAAAAACGCATACGCCCTTTTTGGCCAAGGGCATCATTGTCAACGTTTTGCCGCTTTTCATGTGCTTTAAAGGCGATTCGAATCTACCTCCTGAAATCTGTTTCCTGCAATTCTGCCTTGATTTCAAATCCTCTTCTTTGCCTTCCCTCAATATATTTGTGGACGAGAGTTATCATTTATAACTCTGCAGGTTTGTGAATTGCAGTGCCCTGAAGCTCCATTTTACAAGTCGCTTTTTTGGGAGCCGGCCGCAAAAGCGCAGGATGGCTTCAGGCCCTGTTCTGGTTCCGGGGGGCAGGCTGAGCCTGTGGTTAATTCTTCTTCCTGATGGGAAAATAGAGTGACCTGTGCCTGTCCCAACACCAAGAGCTAGTCTCTCATTGGTTCCCCGTCTTCCCGTTCATCCTCAGGACAAATTGCAACCTGTACGGAACAGGAGGTTAAAGGTGCTGATGCTCCAAGTAGGGAGATTGCTAGTAAAGTGGCTGGAATGGCGAACCCGAGCACAAGGAGATGAGAAATGAGGTGCGTTTTAGAAACCTTTCCCCATCACACGGTGTACCATCTTCTGGGTTTCTCATGCATGTTTTCGATGTAGGAAGATGCCCTTGAACCTGGAGATTTGGGACCCATGCGATGGGTAGCACGCAGTATTACTTTAAATGGTCTGCGTTTCCTCACCCAACCTCACCAAACCTCTCAGCCCCAAGAGTGTCCACCCTTATGTGTCATCCAGCTGTGGGTCTAGATATGGTCAATCCAGGTTGCATCACAGCTCCTGAACGAATTGTGTAAGAATTTCTCTCTCTTTCCCTGTCTTTGTTTCATGGGTTTTTAAAAGTAATTTATTTTTATAATGGGGTTTAGCTGCTTTTCACGGCTGTGTTTATGCCGCTTTACACCCACTTGACACACTAACAGAGAGATATCAATACATAGGTTTTAAGATTATTACTAGTCAGATATATTCTTGTGCGGTGAATCGGGCGTGTTGAGTCCAGTTCTCTGAGCAAGGAGTAGGTCTTGTCTATTACATATTGGGTTTATGGAACGGTATCTGAGCTAATTTGAAACTCTTGTTTTATGTATCTCCCCACCTCACCTTTCCCGTTAAGCAGCCATAGTGTGTTTTCTGCATGTGTGACTCTGTTCTGTTTTGTAAGTCAGTTCAAGTGTAACGGTTTTTACATTCCCTCTATAAGTGACACCTTATGAGAAGTGTCCTTTTCTGTGTGACTTATTTCACTTAGAATCGTCTTACCTAAATCCACTCATCATGCTGCTACTAGCCTTATGACATTGATTTCATGGCTGAGTGATATTCCATTGTACATAAGGACCACAACTTTTTTATCCATTTTTCGCTTTCCTGGGATATTTAAGGTGGAAGGAAGTGGAGGTCCTTGTCAACAGAGCAGCCCTAAACTTTGGGGTGCTTGTGTCTTGCTGATTTTCAATTTTCCCACTTTATCCCCCCATGCGTGGAAGTGCCCTATGCTCTCTAACCTGTGTTTTTTAGATGTTTCAGGACACACCGTACACTTCTCCAGAGTGGCTGTTGGCAATTTACATCCCGCCCATCAGTGTAGCAAGGCTCCCATTTCTCCATGGCCTGTCCTGCATTTCTGGTTTTGACAGTTTTTTCAGCATGGCCCTTTTGACCGATGGGAAGCGAGACTTCTTTGTAGCGCTGATTTGCCTTTCCAGGTTGCTTGGTTGGCCAAAAAGGGCGTAGGCGTTTTTTCCTGAATATATTCAGGAAAAAACGCATACGCCCTTTTTGGCCAAGGGCATCATTGTCAACGTTTTGCCGCTTTTCATGTGCTTTAAAGGCGATTCGAATCTACCTCCTGAAATCTGTTTCCTGCAATTCTGCCTTGATTTCAAATCCTCTTCTTTGCCTTCCCTCAATATATTTGTGGACGAGAGTTATCATTTATAACTCTGCAGGTTTGTGAATTGCAGTGCCCTGAAGCTCCATTTTACAAGTCGCTTTTTTGGGAGCCGGCCGCAAAAGCGCAGGATGGCTTCAGGCCCTGTTCTGGTTCCGGGGGGCAGGCTGAGCCTGTGGTTAATTCTTCTTCCTGATGGGAAAATAGAGTGACCTGTGCCTGTCCCAACACCAAGAGCTAGTCTCTCATTGGTTCCCCGTCTTCCCGTTCATCCTCAGGACAAATTGCAACCTGTACGGAACAGGAGGTTAAAGGTGCTGATGCTCCAAGTAGGGAGATTGCTAGTAAAGTGGCTGGAATGGCGAACCCGAGCACAAGGAGATGAGAAATGAGGTGCGTTTTAGAAACCTTTCCCCATCACACGGTGTACCATCTTCTGGGTTTCTCATGCATGTTTTCGATGTAGGAAGATGCCCTTGAACCTGGAGATTTGGGACCCATGCGATGGGTAGCACGCAGTATTACTTTAAAGGGTCTGCGTTTGCTCACCCAACCTCACCGAACCTCTCAGCCCCAAGAGTGTCCACCCTTATGTCTCATCCAGCTGTGGGTCTAGATATGGTCAATCCAGGTTGCATCACAGCTCCTGAACGAATTGTGTAAGAATTTCTCTCTCTTTCCCTGTCTTTGTTTCATGGGTTTTTAAAAGTAATTTATTTTTATAATGGGGTTTAGCTGCTTTTCACGGCTGTGTTTATGCCGCTTTACACCCACTTGACACACTAACAGAGAGATATCAATACATAGGTTTTAAGATTATTACTAGTCAGATATATTCTTGTGCGGTGAATCGGGCGTGTTGAGTCCAGTTCTCTGAGCAAGGAGTAGGTCTTGTCTATTACATATTGGGTTTATGGAACGGTATCTGAGCTAATTTGAAACTCTTGTTTTATGTATCACCCCACCTCACCTTTCCCGTTAAGCAGCCATAGTGTGTTTTCTGCATGTGTGACTCTGTTCTGTTTTGTAAGTCAGTTCAAGTGTAACGGTTTTTACATTCCCTCTATAAGTGACACCTTATGAGAAGTGTCCTTTTCTGTGTGACTTATTTCACTTAGAATCGTCTTACCTAAATCCACTCATCATGCTGCTACTAGCCTTATGACATTGATTTCATGGCTGAGTGATATTCCATTGTACATAAGGACCACAACTTTTTTATCTATTTTTCGCTTTCCTGGGATATTTAAGGTGGAATGAAGTGGAGGTCCTTGTCAACAGAGCAGCCCTAAACTTTGGGGTGCTTGTGTCTTGCTGATTTTCAATTTTCCCACTTTATCCCCCCATGCGTGGAAGTGCCCTATGCTCTCTAAGCTGTGTTTTTTAGATGTTTCAGGACACACCGTACACTTCTCCAGAGTGGCTGTTGGCAATTTACATCCCGCCCATCAGTGTAGCAAGGCTCCCATTTCTCCATGGCCTGTCCTACATTTCTGGTTTTGACAGTTTTTTCAGCATGGCCCTTTTGACCGATGGGAAGCGAGACTTCTTTGTAGCGCTGATTTGCCTTTCCAGGTTGCTTGGTTGGCCAAAAAGGGCGTAGGCGTTTTTTCCTGAATATATTCAGGAAAAAACGCATACGCCCTTTTTGGCCAAGGGCATCATTGTCAACGTTTTGCCGCTTTTCATGTGCTTTAAAGGCGATTCGAATCTACCTCCTGAAATCTGTTTCCTGCAATTCTGCCTTGATTTCAAATCCTCTTCTTTGCCTTCCCTCAATATATTTGTGGACGAGAGTTATCATTTATAACTCTGCAGGTTTGTGAATTGCAGTGCCCTGAAGCTCCATTTTACAAGTCGCTTTTTTGGGAGCCGGCCGCAAAAGCGCAGGATGGCTTCAGGCCCTGTTCTGGTTCCGGGGGGCAGGCTGAGCCTGTGGTTAATTCTTCTTCCTGATGGGAAAATAGAGTGACCTGTGCCTGTCCCAACACCAAGAGCTAGTCTCTCATTGGTTCCCCGTCTTCCCGTTCATCCTCAGGACAAATTGCAACCTGTACGGAACAGGAGGTTAAAGGTGCTGATGCTCCAAGTAGGGAGATTGCTAGTAAAGTGGCTGGAATGGCGAACCCGAGCACAAGGAGATGAGAAATGAGGTGCGTTTTAGAAACCTTTCCCCATCACACGGTGTACCATCTTCTGGGTTTCTCATGCATGTTTTCGATGTAGGAAGATGCCCTTGAACCTGGAGATTTGGGACCCATGCGATGGGTAGCACGCAGTATTACTTTAAAGGGTCTGCGTTTGCTCACCCAACCTCACCGAACCTCTCAGCCCCAAGAGTGTCCACCCTTATGTCTCATCCAGCTGTGGGTCTAGATATGGTCAATCCAGGTTGCATCACAGCTCCTGAACGAATTGTGTAAGAATTTCTCTCTCTTTCCCTGTCTTTGTTTCATGGGTTTTTAAAAGTAATTTATTTTTATAATGGGGTTTAGCTGCTTTTCACGGCTGTGTTTATGCCGCTTTACACCCACTTGACACACTAACAGAGAGATATCAATACATAGGTTTTAAGATTATTACTAGTCAGATATATTCTTGTGCGGTGAATCGGGCGTGTTGAGTCCAGTTCTCTGAGCAAGGAGTAGGTCTTGTCTATTACATATTGGGTTTATGGAACGCTATCTGAGCTAATTTGAAACTCTTGTTTTATGTATCACCCCACCTCACCTTTCCCGTTAAGCAGCCATAGTGTGTTTTCTGCATGTGTGACTCTGTTCTGTTTTGTAAGTCAGTTCAAGTGTAACGGTTTTTACATTCCCTCTATAAGTGACACCTTATGAGAAGTGTCCTTTTCTGTGTGACTTATTTCACTTAGAATCGTCTTACCTAAATCCACTCATCATGCTGCTACTAGCCTTATGACATTGATTTCATGGCTGAGTGATATTCCATTGTACATAAGGACCACAACTTTTTTATCTATTTTTCGCTTTCCTGGGATATTTAAGGTGGAATGAAGTGGAGGTCCTTGTCAACAGAGCAGCCCTAAACTTTGGGGTGCTTGTGTCTTGCTGATTTTCAATTTTCCCACTTTATCCCCCCATGCGTGGAAGTGCCCTATGCTCTCTAAGCTGTGTTTTTTAGATGTTTCAGGACACACCGTACACTTCTCCAGAGTGGCTGTTGGCAATTTACATCCCGCCCATCAGTGTAGCAAGGCTCCCATTTCTCCATGGCCTGTCCTACATTTCTGGTTTTGACAGTTTTTTCAGCATGGCCCTTTTGACCGATGGGAAGCGAGACTTCTTTGTAGCGCTGATTTGCCTTTCCAGGTTGCTTGGTTGGCCAAAAAGGGCGTAGGCGTTTTTTCCTGAATATATTCAGGAAAAAACGCATACGCCCTTTTTGGCCAAGGGCATCATTGTCAACGTTTTGCCGCTTTTCATGTGCTTTAAAGGCGATTCGAATCTACCTCCTGAAATCTGTTTCCTGCAATTCTGCCTTGATTTCAAATCCTCTTCTTTGCCTTCCCTCAATATATTTGTGGACGAGAGTTATCATTTATAACTCTGCAGGTTTGTGAATTGCAGTGCCCTGAAGCTCCATTTTACAAGTCGCTTTTTTGGGAGCCGGCCGCAAAAGCGCAGGATGGCTTCAGGCCCTGTTCTGGTTCCGGGGGGCAGGCTGAGCCTGTGGTTAATTCTTCTTCCTGATGGGAAAATAGAGTGACCTGTGCCTGTCCCAACACCAAGAGCTAGTCTCTCATTGGTTCCCCGTCTTCCCGTTCATCCTCAGGACAAATTGCAACCTGTACGGAACAGGAGGTTAAAGGTGCTGATGCTCCAAGTAGGGAGATTGCTAGTAAAGTGGCTGGAATGGCGAACCCGAGCACAAGGAGATGAGAAATGAGGTGCGTTTTAGAAACCTTTCCCCATCACACGGTGTACCATCTTCTGGGTTTCTCATGCATGTTTTCGATGTAGGAAGATGCCCTTGAACCTGGAGATTTGGGACCCATGCGATGGGTAGCACGCAGTATTACTTTAAAGGGTCTGCGTTTGCTCACCCAACCTCACCGAACCTCTCAGCCCCAAGAGTGTCCACCCTTATGTGTCATCCAGCTGTGGGTCTAGATATGGTCAATCCAGGTTGCATCACAGCTCCTGAACGAATTGTGTAAGAATTTCTCTCTCTTTCCCTGTCTTTGTTTCATGGGTTTTTAAAAGTAATTTATTTTTATAATGGGGTTTAGCTGCTTTTCACGGCTGTGTTTATGCCGCTTTACACCCACTTGACACACTAACAGAGAGATATCAATACATAGGTTTTAAGATTATTACTAGTCAGATATATTCTTGTGCGGTGAATCGGGCGTGTTGAGTCCAGTTCTCTGAGCAAGGAGTAGGTCTTGTCTATTACATATTGGGTTTATGGAACGTTATCTGAGCTCATTTGAAACTCTTGTTTTATGTATCACCCCACCTCACCTTTCCCGTTAAGCAGCCATAGTGTGTTTTCTGCATGTGTGACTCTGTTCTGTTTTGTAAGTCAGTTCAAGTGTAACGGTTTTTACATTCCCTCTATAAGTGACACCTTATGAGAAGTGTCCTTTTCTGTGTGACTTATTTCACTTAGAATCGTCTTACCTAAATCCACTCATCATGCTGCTACTAGCCTTATGACATTGATTTCATGGCTGAGTGATATTCCATTGTACATAAGGACCACAACTTTTTTATCCATTTTTCGCTTTCCTGGGATATTTAAGGTGGAATGAAGTGGAGGTCCTTGTCAACAGAGCAGCCCTAAACTTTGGGGTGCTTGTGTCTTGCTGATTTTCAATTTTCCCACTTTATCCCCCCATGCGTGGAAGTGCCCTATGCTCTCTAAGCTGTGTTTTTTAGATGTTTCAGGACACACCGTACACTTCTCCAGAGTGGCTGTTGGCAATTTACATCCCGCCCATCAGTGTAGCAAAGCTCCCATTTCTCCATGGCCTGTCCTGCATTTCTGGTTTTGACACTTTTTTCAGCATGGCCCTTTTGACCGATGGGAAGCGAGACTTCTTTGTAGCGCTGATTTGCCTTTCCAGGTTGCTTGGTTGGCCAAAAAGGGCGTATGCGTTTTTTCCTGAATATATTCAGGAAAAAACGCATACGCCCTTTTTGGCCAAGGGCATCATTGTCAACGTTTTGCCGCTTTTCATGTGCTTTAAAGGCGATTCGAATCTACCTCCTGAAATCTGTTTCCTGCAATTCTGCCTTGATTTCAAATCCTCTTCTTTGCCTTCCCTCAATATATTTGTGGACGAGAGTTATGATTTATAACTCTGCATGTTTGTGAATTGCAGTGCCCTGAAGCTCCATTTTACAAGTCGGTTTTTTGGGAGCTGGCCGCAAAAGCGCAGGATGGCTTCAGGCCCTGTTCTGGTTCAGGGGGTCAGGCTGAGCCTGTGGTTAATTCTTCTTCCTGATGGGAAACTAGAGTGGCCTGTGCCTGTCCCAACACCAAGAGCTAGTCTCTCATTGGTTCCCCGTCTTCCCGTTCATCCTCAGGACAAATTGCAACCTGTACGGAACAGGAGGTTAAAGGTGCTGATGCTCCAAGTAGGGAGATTGCTAGTAAAGTGGCTGGAATGGCGAACCCGAGCACAAGGAGATGAGAAATGAGGTGCGTTTTAGAAACCTTTCCCCATCACACGGTGTACCATCTTCTGGGTTTCTCATGCATGTTTTCGATGTAGGAAGATGCCCTTGAACCTGGAGATTTGGGACCCATGCGATGGGTAGCACGCAGTATTACTTTAAAGGGTCTGCGTTTGCTCACCCAACCTCACCAGACCTCTCAGCCCCACGAGTGTCCACCCTTATGTCTCATCCAGCTATGGGTCTAGACATGGTCTATCCAGGTTGCATCACAGCCCCTGAACGAATTGTGTAAGAATTTCTCTCTCTTTCCCTGTCTTTGTTTCATGGGTTTTTAAAAGTAATTTATTTTTATAATGGGGTTTAGCTGCTTTTCACGGCTGTGTTTATGCCGCTTTACACCCACTTGACACACTAACAGAGAGATATCAATACATAGGTTTTAAGATTATTACTAGTCAGATATATTCTTGTGCGGTGAATCGGGCGTGTTGAGTCCAGTTCTCTGAGCAAGGAGTAGGTCTTGTCTATTCCATATTGGGTTTATGGAACGGTATCTGAGCTAATTTGAAACTCTTGTTTTATGTATCACCCCACCTCACCTTTCCCGTTAAGCAGCCATAGTGTGTTTTCTGCATGTGTGACTCTGTTCTGTTTTGTAATTCAGTTCAAGTGTAACGGTTTTTACATTCCCTCTATAAGTGACACCTTATGAGAAGTGTCCTTTTCTGTGTGACTTATTTCACTTAGAATCGTCTTACCTAAATCCACTCATCATGCTGCTACTAGCCTTATGACATTGATTTCATGGCTGAGTGATATTCCATTGTACATAAGGACCACAACTTTTTTATCCATTTTTCGCTTTCCTGGGATATTTAAGGTGGAAGGAAGTGGAGGTCCTTGTCAACAGAGCAGCCCTAAACTTTGGGGTGCTTGTGTCTTGCTGATTTTCAATTTTCCCACTTTATCCCCCCATGCGTGGAAGTGCCCTATGCTCTCTAAGCTGTGTTTTTTAGATGTTTCAGGACACACCGTACACTTCTCCAGAGTGGCTGTTGGCAATTTACATCCCGCCCATCAGTGTAGCAAGGCTCCCATTTCTCCATGGCCTGTCCTGCATTTCTGGTTTTGACACTTTTTTCAGCATGGCCCTTTTGACCGATGGGAAGCGAGACTTCTTTGTAGCGCTGATTTGCCTTTCCAGGTTGCTTGGTTGGCCAAAAAGGGCGTATGCGTTTTTTCCTGAATATATTCAGGAAAAAACGCATACGCCCTTTTTGGCCAAGGGCATCATTGTCAACGTTTTGCCGCTTTTCATGTGCTTTAAAGGCGATTCGAATCTACCTCCTGAAATCTGTTTCCTGCAATTCTGCCTTGATTTCAAATCCTCTTCTTTGCCTTCCCTCAATATATTTGTGGACGAGAGTTATCATTTATAACTCTGCAGGTTTGTGAATTGCAGTGCCCTGAAGCTCCATTTTACAAGTCGGTTTTTTGGGAGCTGGCCGCAAAAGCGCAGGATGGCTTCAGGCCCTGTTCTGGTTCAGGGGGGCAGGCTGAGCCTGTGGTTAATTCTTCTTCCTGATGGGAAACTAGAGTGGCCTGTGCCTGTCCCAACACCAAGAGCTAGTCTCTCATTGGTTCCCCGTCTTCCCGTTCATCCTCAGGACAAATTGCAACCTGTACGGAACAGGAGGTTAAAGGTGCTGATGCTCCAAGTAGGGAGATTGCTAGTAAAGTGGCTGGAATGGCGAACCCGAGCACAAGGAGATGAGAAATGAGGTGCGTTTTAGAAACCTTTCCCCATCACACGGTGTACCATCTTCTGGGTTTCTCATGCATGTTTTCGATGTAGGAAGATGCCCTTGAACCTGGAGATTTGGGACCCATGCGATGGGTAGCACGCAGTATTACTTTAAAGGGTCTGCGTTTGCTCACCCAACCTCACCAAACCTCTCAGCCCCAAGAGTGTCCACCCTTATGTCTCATCCAGCTGTGGGTCTAGATATGGTCAATCCAGGTTGCATCACAGCCCCTGAACGAATTGTGTAAGAATTTCTCTCTCTTTCCCTGTCTGTTTCATGGGTTTTTAAAAGTAATTTATTTTTATAATGGGGTTTAGCTGCTTTTCACGGCTGTGTTTAGGCCGCTTTACACCCACTTGACACACTAACAGAGAGATATCAATACATAGGTTTTAACATTATTACTGGTCAGATATATTCTTGTGCGGTGAATCGGGCGTGTTGAGTCCAGTTCTCTGAGCAAGGAGTAGGTCTTGTCTATTACATATTGGGTTTATGGAACGGTATCTGAGCTAATTTGAAACTCTTGTTTTATGTATCACCCCACCTCACCTTTCCCGTTAAGCAGCCATAGTGTGTTTTCTGCATGTGTGACTCTGTTCTGTTTTGTAATTCAGTTCAAGTGTAACGGTTTTTACATTACCTCTATAAGTGACACCTTATGAGAAGTGTCCTTTTCTGTGTGACTTATTTCACTTAGAATCGTCTTACCTAAATCCACTCATCATGCTGCTACTAGCCTTATGACATTGATTTCATGGCTGAGTGATATTCCATTGTACATAAGGACCACAACTTTTTTATCCATTTTTCGCTTTCCTGGGATATTTAAGGTGGAAGGAAGTGGAGGTCCTTGTCAACAGAGCAGCCCTAAACTTTGGGGTGCTTGTGTCTTGCTGATTTTCAATTTTCCCACTTTATCCCCCCATGCGTGGAAGTGCCCTATGCTCTCTAAGCTGTGTTTTTTAGATGTTTCAGGACACACCGTACACTTCTCCAGAGTGGCTGTTGGCAATTTACATCCCGCCCATCAGTGTAGCAAGGCTCCCATTTCTCCATGGCCTGTCCTGCATTTCTGGTTTTGACAGTTTTTTCAGCATGGCCCTTTTGACCGATGGGAAGCGAGACTTCTTTGTAGCACTGATTTGCCTTTCCAGGTTGCTTGGTTGGCCAAAAAGGGCGTATGCGTTTTTTCCTGAATATATTCAGGAAAAAACGCATACGCCCTTTTTGGCCAAGGGCATCATTGTCAACGTTTTGCCGCTTTTCATGTGCTTTAAAGGCGATTCGAATCTACCTCCTGAAATCTGTTTCCTGCAATTCTGCCTTGATTTCAAATCCTCTTCTTTGCCTTCCCTCAATATATTTGTGGACGAGAGTTATCATTTATAACTCTGCAGGTTTGTGAATTGCAGTGCCCTGAAGCTCCATTTTACAAGTCGGTTTTTTGGGAGCTGGCCGCAAAAGCGCAGGATGGCTTCAGGCCCTGTTCTGGTTCCGGGGGGCAGGCTGAGCCTGTGGTTAATTCTTCTTCCTGATGGGAAAATAGAGTGACCTGTGCCTGTCCCAACACCAAGAGCTAGTCTCTCATTGGTTCCCCGTCTTCCCGTTCATCCTCAGGACAAATTGCAACCTGTACGGAACAGGAGGTTAAAGGTGCTGATGCTCCAAGTAGGGAGATTGCTAGTAAAGTGGCTGGAATGGCGAACCCGAGCACAAGGAGATGAGAAATGAGGTGCGTTTTAGAAACCTTTCCCCATCACACGGTGTACCATCTTCTGGGTTTCTCATGCATGTTTTCGATGTAGGAAGATGCCCTTGAACCTGGAGATTTGGGACCCATGCGATGGGTAGCACGCAGTATTACTTTAAAGGGTCTGCGTTTGCTCACCCAACCTCACCAAACCTCTCAGCCCCAAGAGTGTCCACCCTTATGTCTCATCCAGCTGTGGGTCTAGATATGGTCAATCCAGGTTGCATCACAGCCCCTGAACGAATTGTGTAAGAATTTCTCTCTCTTTCCCTGTCTTTGTTTCATGGGTTTTTAAAAGTAATTTATTTTTATAATGGGGTTTAGCTGCTTTTCACGGCTGTGTTTAGGCCGCTTTACACCCACTTGACACACTAACAGAGAGATATCAATACATAGGTTTTAAGATTATTACTAGTCAGATATATTCTTGTGCGGTGAATCGGGCGTGTTGAGTCCAGTTCTCTGAGCAAGGAGTAGGTCTTGTCTATTCCATATTGGGTTTATGGAACGGTATCTGAGCTAATTTGAAACTCTTGTTTTATGTATCACCCCACCTCACCTTTCCCGTTAAGCAGCCATAGTGTGTTTTCTGCATGTGTGACTCTGTTCTGTTTTGTAATTCAGTTCAAGTGTAACGGTTTTTACATTCCCTCTATAAGTGACACCTTATGAGAAGTGTCCTTTTCTGTGTGACTTATTTCACTTAGAATCGTCTTACCTAAATCCACTCATCATGCTGCTACTAGCCTTATGACATTGATTTCATGGCTGAGTGATATTCCATTGTACATAAGGACCACAACTTTTTTATCCATTTTTCGCTTTCCTGGGATATTTAAGGTGGAAGGAAGTGGAGGTCCTTGTCAACAGAGCAGCCCTAAACTTTGGGGTGCTTGTGTCTTGCTGATTTTCAATTTTCCCACTTTATCCCCCCATGCGTGGAAGTGCCCTATGCTCTCTAAGCTGTGTTTTTTAGATGTTTCAGGACACACCGTACACTTCTCCAGAGTGGCTGTTGGCAATTTACATCCCGCCCATCAGTGTAGCAAGGCTCCCATTTCTCCATGGCCTGTCCTGCATTTCTGGTTTTGACACTTTTTTCAGCATGGCCCTTTTGACCGATGGGAAGCGAGACTTCTTTGTAGCGCTGATTTGCCTTTCCAGGTTGCTTGGTTGGCCAAAAAGGGCGTATGCGTTTTTTCCTGAATATATTCAGGAAAAAACGCATACGCCCTTTTTGGCCAAGGGCATCATTGTCAACGTTTTGCCGCTTTTCATGTGCTTTAAAGGCGATTCGAATCTACCTCCTGAAATCTGTTTCCTGCAATTCTGCCTTGATTTCAAATCCTCTTCTTTGCCTTCCCTCAATATATTTGTGGACGAGAGTTATCATTTATAACTCTGCAGGTTTGTGAATTGCAGTGCCCTGAAGCTCCATTTTACAAGTCGCTTTTTTGGGAGCCGGCCGCAAAAGCGCAGGATGGCTTCAGGCCCTGTTCTGGTTCCGGGGGGCAGGCTGAGCCTGTGGTTAATTCTTCTTCCTGATGGGAAAATAGAGTGACCTGTGCCTGTCCCAACACCAAGAGCTAGTCTCTCATTGGTTCCCCGTCTTCCCGTTCATCCTCAGGACAAATTGCAACCTGTACGGAACAGGAGGTTAAAGGTGCTGATGCTCCAAGTAGGGAGATTGCTAGTAAAGTGGCTGGAATGGCGAACCCGAGCACAAGGAGATGAGAAATGAGGTGCGTTTTAGAAACCTTTCCCCATCACACGGTGTACCATCTTCTGGGTTTCTCATGCATGTTTTCGATGTAGGAAGATGCCCTTGAACCTGGAGATTTGGGACCCATGCGATGGGTAGCACGCAGTATTACTTTAAAGGGTCTGCGTTTGCTCACCCAACCTCACCAGACCTCTCAGCCCCACGAGTGTCCACCCTTATGTCTCATCCAGCTATGGGTCTAGACATGGTCTATCCAGGTTGCATCACAGCCCCTGAACGAATTGTGTAAGAATTTCTCTCTCTTTCCCTGTCTTTGTTTCATGGGTTTTTAAAAGTAATTTATTTTTATAATGGGGTTTAGCTGCTTTTCACGGCTGTGTTTATGCCGCTTTACACCCACTTGACACACTAACAGAGAGATATCAATACATAGGTTTTAAGATTATTACTAGTCAGATATATTCTTGTGCGGTGAATCGGGCGTGTTGAGTCCAGTTCTCTGAGCAAGGAGTAGGTCTTGTCTATTCCATATTGCGTTTATGGAACGGTATCTGAGCTAATTTGAAACTCTTGTTTTATGTATCACCCCACCTCACCTTTCCCGTTAAGCAGCCATAGTGTGTTTTCTGCATGTGTGACTCTGTTCTGTTTTGTAATTCAGTTCAAGTGTAACGGTTTTTACATTCCCTCTATAAGTGACACCTTATGAGAAGTGTCCTTTTCTGTGTGACTTATTTCACTTAGAATCGTCTTACCTAAATCCACTCATCATGCTCCTACTAGCCTTATGACATTGATTTCATGGCTGAGTGATATTCCATTGTACATAAGGACCACAACTTTTTTATCCATTTTTCGCTTTCCTGGGATATTTAAGGTGGAAGGAAGTGGAGGTCCTTGTCAACAGAGCAGCCCTAAACTTTGGGGTGCTTGTGTCTTGCTGATTTTCAATTTTCCCACTTTATCCCCCCATGCGTGGAAGTACCCTATGCTCTCTAAGCTGTGTTTTTTAGATGTTTCAGGACACACCGTACACTTCTCCAGAGTGGTTGTTGGCAATTTACATCCCGCCCATCAGTGTAGCAAGGCTCCCATTTCTCCATGGCCTGTCCTGCATTTCTGGTTTTGACACTTTTTTCAGCATGGCCCTTTTGACCGATGGGAAGCGAGACTTCTTTGTAGCGCTGATTTGCCTTTCCAGGTTGCTTGGTTGGCCAAAAAGGGCGTATGCGTTTTTTCCTGAATATATTCAGGAAAAAACGCATACGCCCTTTTTGGCCAAGGGCATCATTGTCAACGTTTTGCCGCTTTTCATGTGCTTTAAAGGCGATTCGAATCTACCTCCTGAAATCTGTTTCCTGCAATTCTGCCTTGATTTCAAATCCTCTTCTTTGCTTTCCCTCAATATATTTGTGGACGAGAGTTATCATTTATAACTCTGCAGGTTTGTGAATTGCAGTGCCCTGAAGCTCCATTTTACAAGTCGCTTTTTTGGGAGCCGGCCGCAAAAGCGCAGGATGGCTTCAGGCCCTGTTCTGGTTCCGGGGGGCAGGCTGAGCCTGTGGTTAATTCTTCTTCCTGATGGGAAAATAGAGTGACCTGTGCCTGTCCCAACACCAAGAGCTAGTCTCTCATTGGTTCCCCGTCTTCCCGTTCATCCTCAGGACAAATTGCAACCTGTACGGAACAGGAGGTTAAAGGTGCTGATGCTCCAAGTAGGGAGATTGCTAGTAAAGTGGCTGGAATGGCGAACCCGAGCACAAGGAGATGAGAAATGAGGTGCGTTTTAGAAACCTTTCCCCATCACACGGTGTACCATCTTCTGGGTTTCTCATGCATGTTTTCGATGTAGGAAGATGCCCTTGAACCTGGAGATTTGGGACCCATGCGATGGGTAGCACGCAGTATTACTTTAAATGGTCTGCGTTTCCTCACCCAACCTCACCAAACCTCTCAGCCCCAAGAGTGTCCACCCTTATGTGTCATCCAGCTGTGGGTCTAGATATGGTCAATCCAGGTTGCATCACAGCTCCTGAACGAATTGTGTAAGAATTTCTCTCTCTTTCCCTGTCTTTGTTTCATGGGTTTTTAAAAGTAATTTATTTTTATAATGGGGTTTAGCTGCTTTTCACGGCTGTGTTTATGCCGCTTTACACCCACTTGACACACTAACAGAGAGATATCAATACATAGGTTTTAAGATTATTACTAGTCAGATATATTCTTGTGCGGTGAATCGGGCGTGTTGAGTCCAGTTCTCTGAGCAAGGAGTAGGTCTTGTCTATTACATATTGGGTTTATGGAACGGTATCTGAGCTAATTTGAAACTCTTGTTTTATGTATCACCCCACCTCACCTTTCCCGTTAAGCAGCCATAGTGTGTTTTCTGCATGTGTGACTCTGTTCTGTTTTGTAAGTCAGTTCAAGTGTAACGGTTTTTACATTCCCTCTATAAGTGACACCTTATGAGAAGTGTCCTTTTCTGTGTGACTTATTTCACTTAGAATCGTCTTACCTAAATCCACTCATCATGCTGCTACTAGCCTTATGACATTGATTTCATGGCTGAGTGATATTCCATTGTACATAAGGACCACAACTTTTTTATCCATTTTTCGCTTTCCTGGGATATTTAAGGTGGAATGAAGTGGAGGTCCTTGTCAACAGAGCAGCCCTAAACTTTGGGGTGCTTGTGTCTTGCTGATTTTCAATTTTCCCACTTTATCCCCCCATGCGTGGAAGTGCCCTATGCTCTCTAAGCTGTGTTTTTTAGATGTTTCAGGACACACCGTACACTTCTCCAGAGTGGCTGTTGGCAATTTACATCCCGCCCATCAGTGTAGCAAGGCTCCCATTTCTCCATGGCCTGTCCTGCATTTCTGATTTTGACAGTTTTTTCAGCATGGCCCTTTTGACCGATGGGAAGCGAGACTTCTTTGTAGCGCTGATTTGCCTTTCCAGGTTGCTTGGTTGGCCAAAAAGGGCGTATGCGTTTTTTCCTGAATATATTCAGGAAAAAACGCATACGCCCTTTTTGGCCAAGGGCATCATTGTCAACGTTTTGCCGCTTTTCATGTGCTTTAAAGGCGATTCGAATCTACCTCCTGAAATCTGTTTCCTGCAATTCTGCCTTGATTTCAAATCCTCTTCTTTGCCTTCCCTCAATATATTTGTGGACGAGAGTTATGATTTATAACTCTGCAGGTTTGTGAATTGCAGTGCCCTGAAGCTCCATTTTACAAGTCGGTTTTTTGGGAGCTGGCCGCAAAAGCGCAGGATGGTTTCAGGCCCTGTTCTGGTTCAGGGGGGCAGGCTGAGCCTGTGGTTAATTCTTCTTCCTGATGGGAAACTAGAGTGGCCTGTGCCTGTCCCAACACCAAGAGCTAGTCTCTCATTGGTTCCCCGTCTTCCCGTTCATCCTCAGGACAAATTGCAACCTGTACGGAACAGGAGGTTAAAGGTGCTGATGCTCCAAGTAGGGAGATTGCTAGTAAAGTGGCTGGAATGGCGAACCCGAGCACAAGGAGATGAGAAATGAGGTGCGTTTTAGAAACCTTTCCCCATCACACGGTGTACCATCTTCTGGGTTTCTCATGCATGTTTTCGATGTAGGAAGATGCCCTTGAACCTGGAGATTTGGGACCCATGCGATGGGTAGCACGCAGTATTACTTTAAAGGGTCTGCGTTTGCTCACCCAACCTCACCAAACCTCTCAGCCCCAAGAGTGTCCACCCTTATGTCTCATCCAGCTGTGGGTCTAGATATGGTCAATCCAGGTTGCATCACAGCCCCTGAACGAATTGTGTAAGAATTTCTCTCTCTTTCCCTGTCTGTTTCATGGGTTTTTAAAAGTAATTTATTTTTATAATGGGGTTTAGCTGCTTTTCACGGCTGTGTTTAGGCCGCTTTACACCCACTTGACACACTAACAGAGAGATATCAATACATAGGTTTTAAGATTATTACTGGTCAGATATATTCTTGTGCGGTGAATCGGGCGTGTTGAGTCCAGTTCTCTGAGCAAGGAGTAGGTCTTGTCTATTACATATTGGGTTTATGGAACGGTATCTGAGCTAATTTGAAACTCTTGTTTTATGTATCACCCCACCTCACCTTTCCCGTTAAGCAGCCATAGTGTGTTTTCTGCATGTGTGACTCTGTTCTGTTTTGTAATTCAGTTCAAGTGTAACGGTTTTTACATTCCCTCTATAAGTGACACCTTATGAGAAGTGTCCTTTTCTGTGTGACTTATTTCACTTAGAATCGTCTTACCTAAATCCACTCATCATGCTGCTACTAGCCTTATGACATTGATTTCATGGCTGAGTGATATTCCATTGTACATAAGGACCACAACTTTTTTATCCATTTTTCGCTTTCCTGGGATATTTAAGGTGGAAGGAAGTGGAGGTCCTTGTCAACAGAGCAGCCCTAAACTTTGGGGTGCTTGTGTCTTGCTGATTTTCAATTTTCCCACTTTATCCCCCCATGCGTGGAAGTGCCCTATGCTCTCTAAGCTGTGTTTTTTAGATGTTTCAGGACACACCGTACACTTCTCCAGAGTGGCTGTTGGCAATTTACATCCCGCCCATCAGTGTAGCAAGGCTCCCATTTCTCCATGGCCTGTCCTGCATTTCTGGTTTTGACAGTTTTTTCAGCATGGCCCTTTTGACCGATGGGAAGCGAGACTTCTTTGTAGCGCTGATTTGCCTTTCCAGGTTGCTTGGTTGGCCAAAAAGGGCGTATGCGTTTTTTCCTGAATATATTCAGGAAAAAACGCATACGCCCTTTTTGGCCAAGGGCATCATTGTCAACGTTTTGCCGCTTTTCATGTGCTTTAAAGGCGATTCGAATCTACCTCCTGAAATCTGTTTCCTGCAATTCTGCCTTGATTTCAAATCCTCTTCTTTGCCTTCCCTCAATATATTTGTGGACGAGAGTTATCATTTATAACTCTGCAGGTTTGTGAATTGCAGTGCCCTGAAGCTCCATTTTACAAGTCGGTTTTTTGGAAGCTGGCCGCAAAAGCGCAGGATGGCTTCAGGCCCTGTTCTGGTTCCGGGGGGCAGGCTGAGCCTGTGGTTAATTCTTCTTCCTGATGGGAAAATAGAGTGACCTGTGCCTGTCCCAACACCAAGAGCTAGTCTCTCATTGGTTCCCCGTCTTCCCGTTCATCCTCAGGACAAATTGCAACCTGTACGGAACAGGAGGTTAAAGGTGCTGATGCTCCAAGTAGGGAGATTGCTAGTAAAGTGGCTGGAATGGCGAACCCGAGCACAAGGAGATGAGAAATGAGGTGCGTTTTAGAAACCTTTCCCCATCACACGGTGTACCATCTTCTGGGTTTCTCATGCATGTTTTCGATGTAGGAAGATGCCCTTGAACCTGGAGATTTGGGACCCATGCGATGGGTAGCACGCAGTATTACTTTAAAGGGTCTGCGTTTGCTCACCCAACCTCACCAAACCTCTCAGCCCCAAGAGTGTCCACCCTTATGTCTCATCCAGCTGTGGGTCTAGATATGGTCAATCCAGGTTGCATCACAGCCCCTGAACGAATTGTGTAAGAATTTCTCTCTCTTTCCCTGTCTTTGTTTCATGGGTTTTTAAAAGTAATTTATTTTTATAATGGGGTTTAGCTGCTTTTCACGGCTGTGTTTAGGCCGCTTTACACCCACTTGACACACTAACAGAGAGATATCAATACATAGGTTTTAAGATTATTACTAGTCAGATATATTCTTGTGCGGTGAATCGGGCGTGTTGAGTCCAGTTCTCTGAGCAAGGAGTAGGTCTTGTCTATTCCATATTGGGTTTATGGAACGGTATCTGAGCTAATTTGAAACTCTTGTTTTATGTATCACCCCACCTCACCTTTCCCGTTAAGCAGCCATAGTGTGTTTTCTGCATGTGTGACTCTGTTCTGTTTTGTAATTCAGTTCAAGCGTAACGGTTTTTACATTCCCTCTATAAGTGACACCTTATGAGAAGTGTCCTTTTCTGTGTGACTTATTTCACTTAGAATCGTCTTACCTAAATCCACTCATCATGCTGCTACTAGCCTTATGACATTGATTTCATGGCTGAGTGATATTCCATTGTACATAAGGACCACAACTTTTTTATCCATTTTTCGCTTTCCTGGGATATTTAAGGTGGAAGGAAGTGGAGGTCCTTGTCAACAGAGCAGCCCTAAACTTTGGGGTGCTTGTGTCTTGCTGATTTTCAATTTTCCCACTTTATCCCCCCATGCGTGGAAGTGCCCTATGCTCTCTAAGCTGTGTTTTTTAGATGTTTCAGGACACACCGTACACTTCTCCAGAGTGGCTGTTGGCAATTTACATCCCGCCCATCAGTGTAGCAAGGCTCCCATTTCTCCATGGCCTGTCCTGCATTTCTGGTTTTGACAGTTTTTTCAGCATGGCCCTTTTGACCGATGGGAAGCGAGACTTCTTTGTAGCGCTGATTTGCCTTTCCAGGTTGCTTGGTTGGCCAAAAAGGGCGTATGCGTTTTTTCCTGAATATATTCAGGAAAAAACGCATACGCCCTTTTTGGCCAAGGGCATCATTGTCAACGTTTTGCCGCTTTTCATGTGCTTTAAAGGCGATTCGAATCTACCTCCTGAAATCTGTTTCCTGCAATTCTGCCTTGATTTCAAATCCTCTTCTTTGCCTTCCCTCAATATATTTGTGGACGAGAGTTATCATTTATAACTCTGCAGGTTTGTGAATTGCAGTGCCCTGAAGCTCCATTTTACAAGTCGCTTTTTTGGGAGCCGGCCGCAAAAGCGCAGGATGGCTTCAGGCCCTGTTCTGGTTCAGGGGGGCAGGCTGAGCCTGTGGTTAATTCTTCTTCCTGATGGGAAAATAGAGTGACCTGTGCCTGTCCCAACACCAAGAGCTAGTCTCTCATTGGTTCCCCGTCTTCCCGTTCATCCTCAGGACAAATTGCAACCTGTACGGAACAGGAGGTTAAAGGTGCTGATGCTCCAAGTAGGGAGATTGCTAGTAAAGTGGCTGGAATGGCGAACCCGAGCACAAGGAGATGAGAAATGAGGTGCGTTTTAGAAACCTTTCCCCATCACACGGTGTACCATCTTCTGGGTTTCTCATGCATGTTTTTGATGTAGGAAGATGCCCTTGAACCTGGAGATTTGGGACCCATGCGATGGGTAGCACGCAGTATTACTTTAAAGGGTCTGCGTTTGCTCACCCAACCTCACCAGACCTCTCAGCCCCACGAGTGTCCACCCTTATGTCTCATCCAGCTATGGGTCTAGACATGGTCTATCCAGGTTGCATCACAGCCCCTGAACGAATTGTGTAAGAATTTCTCTCTCTTTCCCTGTCTTTGTTTCATGGGTTTTTAAAAGTAATTTATTTTTATAATGGGGTTTAGCTGCTTTTCACGGCTGTGTTTATGCCGCTTTACACCCACTTGACACACTAACAGAGAGATATCAATACATAGGTTTTAAGATTATTACTAGTCAGATATATTCTTGTGCGGTGAATCGGGCGTGTTGAGTCCAGTTCTCTGAGCAAGGAGTAGGTCTTGTCTATTCCATATTGCGTTTATGGAACGGTATCTGAGCTAATTTGAAACTCTTGTTTTATGTATCACCCCACCTCACCTTTCCCGTTAAGCAGCCATAGTGTGTTTTCTGCATGTGTGACTCTGTTCTGTTTTGTAATTCAGTTCAAGTGTAACGGTTTTTACATTCCCTCTATAAGTGACACCTTATGAGAAGTGTCCTTTTCTGTGTGACTTATTTCACTTAGAATCGTCTTACCTAAATCCACTCATCATGCTGCTACTAGCCTTATGACATTGATTTCATGGCTGAGTGATATTCCATTGTACATAAGGACCACAACTTTTTTATCCATTTTTCGCTTTCCTGGGATATTTAAGGTGGAAGGAAGTGGAGGTCCTTGTCAACAGAGCAGCCCTAAACTTTGGGGTGCTTGTGTCTTGCTGATTTTCAATTTTCCCACTTTATCCCCCCATGCGTGGAAGTACCCTATGCTCTCTAAGCTGTGTTTTTTAGATGTTTCAGGACACACCGTACACTTCTCCAGAGTGGTTGTTGGCAATTTACATCCCGCCCATCAGTGTAGCAAGGCTCCCATTTCTCCATGGCCTGTCCTGCATTTCTGGTTTTGACACTTTTTTCAGCATGGCCCTTTTGACCGATGGGAAGCGAGACTTCTTTGTAGCGCTGATTTGCCTTTCCAGGTTGCTTGGTTGGCCAAAAAGGGCGTATGCGTTTTTTCCTGAATATATTCAGGAAAAAACGCATACGCCCTTTTTGGCCAAGGGCATCATTGTCAACGTTTTGCCGCTTTTCATGTGCTTTAAAGGCGATTCGAATCTACCTCCTGAAATCTGTTTCCTGCAATTCTGCCTTGATTTCAAATCCTCTTCTTTGCTTTCCCTCAATATATTTGTGGACGAGAGTTATCATTTATAACTCTGCAGGTTTGTGAATTGCAGTGCCCTGAAGCTCCATTTTACAAGTCGCTTTTTTGGGAGCCGGCCGCAAAAGCGCAGGATGGCTTCAGGCCCTGTTCTGGTTCCGGGGGGCAGGCTGAGCCTGTGGTTAATTCTTCTTCCTGATGGGAAAATAGAGTGACCTGTGCCTGTCCCAACACCAAGAGCTAGTCTCTCATTGGTTCCCCGTCTTCCCGTTCATCCTCAGGACAAATTGCAACCTGTACGGAACAGGAGGTTAAAGGTGCTGATGCTCCAAGTAGGGAGATTGCTAGTAAAGTGGCTGGAATGGCGAACCCGAGCACAAGGAGATGAGAAATGAGGTGCGTTTTAGAAACCTTTCCCCATCACACGGTGTACCATCTTCTGGGTTTCTCATGCATGTTTTCGATGTAGGAAGATGCCCTTGAACCTGGAGATTTGGGACCCATGCGATGGGTAGCACGCAGTATTACTTTAAAGGGTCTGCGTTTGCTCACCCAACCTCACCAGACCTCTCAGCCCCACGAGTGTCCACCCTTATGTCTCATCCAGCTATGGGTCTAGACATGGTCTATCCAGGTTGCATCACAGCCCCTGAACGAATTGTGTAAGAATTTCTCTCTCTTTCCCTGTCTTTGTTTCATGGGTTTTTAAAAGTAATTTATTTTTATAATGGGGTTTAGCTGCTTTTCACGGCTGTGTTTATGCCGCTTTACACCCACTTGACACACTAACAGAGAGATATCAATACATAGGTTTTAAGATTATTACTAGTCAGATATATTCTTGTGCGGTGAATCGGGCGTGTTGAGTCCAGTTCTCTGAGCAAGGAGTAGGTCTTGTCTATTCCATATTGCGTTTATGGAACGGTATCTGAGCTAATTTGAAACTCTTGTTTTATGTATCACCCCACCTCACCTTTCCCGTTAAGCAGCCATAGTGTGTTTTCTGCATGTGTGACTCTGTTCTGTTTTGTAATTCAGTTCAAGTGTAACGGTTTTTACATTCCCTCTATAAGTGACACCTTATGAGAAGTGTCCTTTTCTGTGTGACTTATTTCACTTAGAATCGTCTTACCTAAATCCACTCATCATGCTGCTACTAGCCTTATGACATTGATTTCATGGCTGAGTGATATTCCATTGTACATAAGGACCACAACTTTTTTATCCATTTTTCGCTTTCCTGGGATATTTAAGGTGGAAGGAAGTGGAGGTCCTTGTCAACAGAGCAGCCCTAAACTTTGGGGTGCTTGTGTCTTGCTGATTTTCAATTTTCCCACTTTATCCCCCCATGCGTGGAAGTACCCTATGCTCTCTAAGCTGTGTTTTTTAGATGTTTCAGGACACACCGTACACTTCTCCAGAGTGGTTGTTGGCAATTTACATCCCGCCCATCAGTGTAGCAAGGCTCCCATTTCTCCATGGCCTGTCCTGCATTTCTGGTTTTGACACTTTTTTCAGCATGGCCCTTTTGACCGATGGGAAGCGAGACTTCTTTGTAGCGCTGATTTGCCTTTCCAGGTTGCTTGGTTGGCCAAAAAGGGCGTATGCGTTTTTTCCTGAATATATTCAGGAAAAAACGCATACGCCCTTTTTGGCCAAGGGCATCATTGTCAACGTTTTGCCGCTTTTCATGTGCTTTAAAGGCGATTCGAATCTACCTCCTGAAATCTGTTTCCTGCAATTCTGCCTTGATTTCAAATCCTCTTCTTTGCTTTCCCTCAATATATTTGTGGACGAGAGTTATCATTTATAACTCTGCAGGTTTGTGAATTGCAGTGCCCTGAAGCTCCATTTTACAAGTCGCTTTTTTGGGAGCCGGCCGCAAAAGCGCAGGATGGCTTCAGGCCCTGTTCTGGTTCCGGGGGGCAGGCTGAGCCTGTGGTTAATTCTTCTTCCTGATGGGAAAATAGAGTGACCTGTGCCTGTCCCAACACCAAGAGCTAGTCTCTCATTGGTTCCCCGTCTTCCCGTTCATCCTCAGGACAAATTGCAACCTGTACGGAACAGGAGGTTAAAGGTGCTGATGCTCCAAGTAGGGAGATTGCTAGTAAAGTGGCTGGAATGGCGAACCCGAGCACAAGGAGATGAGAAATGAGGTGCGTTTTAGAAACCTTTCCCCATCACACGGTGTACCATCTTCTGGGTTTCTCATGCATGTTTTCGATGTAGGAAGATGCCCTTGAACCTGGAGATTTGGGACCCATGCGATGGGTAGCACGCAGTATTACTTTAAATGGTCTGCGTTTCCTCACCCAACCTCACCAAACCTCTCAGCCCCAAGAGTGTCCACCCTTATGTGTCATCCAGCTGTGGGTCTAGATATGGTCAATCCAGGTTGCATCACAGCTCCTGAACGAATTGTGTAAGAATTTCTCTCTCTTTCCCTGTCTTTGTTTCATGGGTTTTTAAAAGTAATTTATTTTTATAATGGGGTTTAGCTGCTTTTCACGGCTGTGTTTATGCCGCTTTACACCCACTTGACACACTAACAGAGAGATATCAATACATAGGTTTTAAGATTATTACTAGTCAGATATATTCTTGTGCGGTGAATCGGGCGTGTTGAGTCCAGTTCTCTGAGCAAGGAGTAGGTCTTGTCTATTACATATTGGGTTTATGGAACGGTATCTGAGCTAATTTGAAACTCTTGTTTTATGTATCACCCCACCTCACCTTTCCCGTTAAGCAGCCATAGTGTGTTTTCTGCATGTGTGACTCTGTTCTGTTTTGTAAGTCAGTTCAAGTGTAACGGTTTTTACATTCCCTCTATAAGTGACACCTTATGAGAAGTGTCCTTTTCTGTGTGACTTATTTCACTTAGAATCGTCTTACCTAAATCCACTCATCATGCTGCTACTAGCCTTATGACATTGATTTCATGGCTGAGTGATATTCCATTGTACATAAGGACCACAACTTTTTTATCCATTTTTCGCTTTCCTGGGATATTTAAGGTGGAAGGAAGTGGAGGTCCTTGTCAACAGAGCAGCCCTAAACTTTGGGGTGCTTGTGTCTTGCTGATTTTCAATTTTCCCACTTTATCCCCCCATGCGTGGAAGTGCCCTATGCTCTCTAAGCTGTGTTTTTTAGATGTTTCAGGACACACCGTACACTTCTCCAGAGTGGCTGTTGGCAATTTACATCCCGCCCATCAGTGTAGCAAGGCTCCCATTTCTCCATGGCCTGTCCTGCATTTCTGGTTTTGACAGTTTTTTCAGCATGGCCCTTTTGACCGATGGGAAGCGAGACTTCTTTGTAGCGCTGATTTGCCTTTCCAGGTTGCTTGGTTGGCCAAAAAGGGCGTATGCGTTTTTTCCTGAATATATTCAGGAAAAAACGCATACGCCCTTTTTGGCCAAGGGCATCATTGTCAACGTTTTGCCGCTTTTCATGTGCTTTAAAGGCGATTCGAATCTACCTCCTGAAATCTGTTTCCTGCAATTCTGCCTTGATTTCAAATCCTCTTCTTTGCCTTCCCTCAATATATTTGTGGACGAGAGTTATGATTTATAACTCTGCAGGTTTGTGAATTGCAGTGCCCTGAAGCTCCATTTTACAAGTCGGTTTTTTGGGAGCTGGCCGCAAAAGCGCAGGATGGCTTCAGGCCCTGTTCTGGTTCAGGGGGGCAGGCTGAGCCTGTGGTTAATTCTTCTTCCTGATGGGAAACTAGAGTGGCCTGTGCCTGTCCCAACACCAAGAGCTAGTCTCTCATTGGTTCCCCGTCTTCCCGTTCATCCTCAGGACAAATTGCAACCTGTACGGAACAGGAGGTTAAAGGTGCTGATGCTCCAAGTAGGGAGATTGCTAGTAAAGTGGCTGGAATGGCGAACCCGAGCACAAGGAGATGAGAAATGAGGTGCGTTTTAGAAACCTTTCCCCATCACACGGTGTACCATCTTCTGGGTTTCTCATGCATGTTTTCGATGTAGGAAGATGCCCTTGAACCTGGAGATTTGGGACCCATGCGATGGGTAGCACGCAGTATTACTTTAAAGGGTCTGCGTTTGCTCACCCAACCTCACCAGACCTCTCAGCCCCACGAGTGTCCACCCTTATGTCTCATCCAGCTATGGGTCTAGACATGGTCTATCCAGGTTGCATCACAGCCCCTGAACGAATTGTGTAAGAATTTCTCTCTCTTTCCCTGTCTTTGTTTCATGGGTTTTTAAAAGTAATTTATTTTTATAATGGGGTTTAGCTGCTTTTCACGGCTGTGTTTATGCCGCTTTACACCCACTTGACACACTAACAGAGAGATATCAATACATAGGTTTTAAGATTATTACTAGTCAGATATATTCTTGTGCGGTGAATCGGGCGTGTTGAGTCCAGTTCTCTGAGCAAGGAGTAGGTCTTGTCTATTCCATATTGGGTTTATGGAACGGTATCTGAGCTAATTTGAAACTCTTGTTTTATGTATCACCCCACCTCACCTTTCCCGTTAAGCAGCCATAGTGTGTTTTCTGCATGTGTGACTCTGTTCTGTTTTGTAATTCAGTTCAAGTGTAACGGTTTTTACATTCCCTCTATAAGTGACACCTTATGAGAAGTGTCCTTTTCTGTGTGACTTATTTCACTTAGAATCGTCTTACCTAAATCCACTCATCATGCTGCTACTAGCCTTATGACATTGATTTCATGGCTGAGTGATATTCCATTGTACATAAGGACCACAACTTTTTTATCCATTTTTCGCTTTCCTGGGATATTTAAGGTGGAAGGAAGTGGAGGTCCTTGTCAACAGAGCAGCCCTAAACTTTGGGGTGCTTGTGTCTTGCTGATTTTCAATTTTCCCACTTTATCCCCCCATGCGTGGAAGTGCCCTATGCTCTCTAAGCTGTGTTTTTTAGATGTTTCAGGACACACCGTACACTTCTCCAGAGTGGCTGTTGGCAATTTACATCCCGCCCATCAGTGTAGCAAGGCTCCCATTTCTCCATGGCCTGTCCTGCATTTCTGGTTTTGACACTTTTTTCAGCATGGCCCTTTTGACCGATGGGAAGCGAGACTTCTTTGTAGCGCTGATTTGCCTTTCCAGGTTGCTTGGTTGGCCAAAAAGGGCGTATGCGTTTTTTCCTGAATATATTCAGGAAAAAACGCATACGCCCTTTTTGGCCAAGGGCATCATTGTCAACGTTTTGCCGCTTTTCATGTGCTTTAAAGGCGATTCGAATCTACCTCCTGAAATCTGTTTCCTGCAATTCTGCCTTGATTTCAAATCCTCTTCTTTGCCTTCCCTCAATATATTTGTGGACGAGAGTTATGATTTATAACTCTGCAGGTTTGTGAATTGCAGTGCCCTGAAGCTCCATTTTACAAGTCGGTTTTTTGGGAGCTGGCCGCAAAAGCGCAGGATGGCTTCAGGCCCTGTTCTGGTTCAGGGGGGCAGGCTGAGCCTGTGGTTAATTCTTCTTCCTGATGGGAAACTAGAGTGGCCTGTGCCTGTCCCAACACCAAGAGCTAGTCTCTCATTGGTTCCCCGTCTTCCCGTTCATCCTCAGGACAAATTGCAACCTGTACGGAACAGGAGGTTAAAGGTGCTGATGCTCCAAGTAGGGAGATTGCTAGTAAAGTGGCTGGAATGGCGAACCCGAGCACAAGGAGATGAGAAATGAGGTGCGTTTTAGAAACCTTTCCCCATCACACGGTGTACCATCTTCTGGGTTTCTCATGCATGTTTTCGATGTAGGAAGATGCCCTTGAACCTGGAGATTTGGGACCCATGCGATGGGTAGCACGCAGTATTACTTTAAAGGGTCTGCGTTTGCTCACCCAACCTCACCAGACCTCTCAGCCCCACGAGTGTCCACCCTTATGTCTCATCCAGCTATGGGTCTAGACATGGTCTATCCAGGTTGCATCACAGCCCCTGAACGAATTGTGTAAGAATTTCTCTCTCTTTCCCTGTCTTTGTTTCATGGGTTTTTAAAAGTAATTTATTTTTATAATGGGGTTTAGCTGCTTTTCACGGCTGTGTTTATGCCGCTTTACACCCACTTGACACACTAACAGAGAGATATCAATACATAGGTTTTAAGATTATTACTAGTCAGATATATTCTTGTGCGGTGAATCGGGCGTGTTGAGTCCAGTTCTCTGAGCAAGGAGTAGGTCTTGTCTATTCCATATTGGGTTTATGGAACGGTATCTGAGCTAATTTGAAACTCTTGTTTTATGTATCACCCCACCTCACCTTTCCCGTTAAGCAGCCATAGTGTGTTTTCTGCATGTGTGACTCTGTTCTGTTTTGTAATTCAGTTCAAGTGTAACGGTTTTTACATTCCCTCTATAAGTGACACCTTATGAGAAGTGTCCTTTTCTGTGTGACTTATTTCACTTAGAATCGTCTTACCTAAATCCACTCATCATGCTGCTACTAGCCTTATGACATTGATTTCATGGCTGAGTGATATTCCATTGTACATAAGGACCACAACTTTTTTATCCATTTTTCGCTTTCCTGGGATATTTAAGGTGGAAGGAAGTGGAGTTCCTTGTCAACAGAGCAGCCCTAAACTTTGGGGTGCTTGTGTCTTGCTGATTTTCAATTTTCCCACTTTATCCCCCCATGCGTGGAAGTGCCCTATGCTCTCTAAGCTGTGTTTTTTAGATGTTTCAGGACACACCGTACACTTCTCCAGAGTGGCTGTTGGCAATTTACATCCCGCCCATCAGTGTAGCAAGGCTCCCATTTCTCCATGGCCTGTCCTGCATTTCTGGTTTTGACACTTTTTTCAGCATGGCCCTTTTGACCGATGGGAAGCGAGACTTCTTTGTAGCGCTGATTTGCCTTTCCAGGTTGCTTGGTTGGCCAAAAAGGGCGTATGCGTTTTTTCCTGAATATATTCAGGAAAAAACGCATACGCCCTTTTTGGCCAAGGGCATCATTGTCAACGTTTTGCCGCTTTTCATGTGCTTTAAAGGCGATTCGAATCTACCTCCTGAAATCTGTTTCCTGCAATTCTGCCTTGATTTCAAATCCTCTTCTTTGCCTTCCCTCAATATATTTGTGGACGAGAGTTATCATTTATAACTCTGCAGGTTTGTGAATTGCAGTGCCCTGAAGCTCCATTTTACAAGTCGGTTTTTTGGGAGCTGGCCGCAAAAGCGCAGGATGGCTTCAGGCCCTGTTCTGGTTCAGGGGGGCAGGCTGAGCCTGTGGTTAATTCTTCTTCCTGATGGGAAACTAGAGTGGCCTGTGCCTGTCCCAACACCAAGAGCTAGTCTCTCATTGGTTCCCCGTCTTCCCGTTCATCCTCAGGACAAATTGCAACCTGTACGGAACAGGAGGTTAAAGGTGCTGATGCTCCAAGTAGGGAGATTGCTAGTAAAGTGGCTGGAATGGCGAACCCGAGCACAAGGAGATGAGAAATGAGGTGCGTTTTAGAAACCTTTCCCCATCACACGGTGTACCATCTTCTGGGTTTCTCATGCATGTTTTCGATGTAGGAAGATGCCCTTGAACCTGGAGATTTGGGACCCATGCGATGGGTAGCACGCAGTATTACTTTAAAGGGTCTGCGTTTGCTCACCCAACCTCACCAAACCTCTCAGCCCCAAGAGTGTCCACCCTTATGTCTCATCCAGCTGTGGGTCTAGATATGGTCAATCCAGGTTGCATCACAGCCCCTGAACGAATTGTGTAAGAATTTCTCTCTCTTTCCCTGTCTTTGTTTCATGGGTTTTTAAAAGTAATTTATTTTTATAATGGGGTTTAGCTGCTTTTCACGGCTGTGTTTAGGCCGCTTTACACCCACTTGACACACTAACAGAGAGATATCAATACATAGGTTTTAAGATTATTACTAGTCAGATATATTCTTGTGCGGTGAATCGGGCGTGTTGAGTCCAGTTCTCTGAGCAAGGAGTAGGTCTTGTCTATTCCATATTGGGTTTATGGAACGGTATCTGAGCTAATTTGAAACTCTTGTTTTATGTATCACCCCACCTCACCTTTCCCGTTAAGCAGCCATAGTGTGTTTTCTGCATGTGTGACTCTGTTCTGTTTTGTAATTCAGTTCAAGTGTAACGGTTTTTACATTCCCTCTATAAGTGACACCTTATGAGAAGTGTCCTTTTCTGTGTGACTTATTTCACTTAGAATCGTCTTACCTAAATCCACTCATCATGCTGCTACTAGCCTTATGACATTGATTTCATGGCTGAGTGATATTCCATTGTACATAAGGACCACAACTTTTTTATCCATTTTTCGCTTTCCTGGGATATTTAAGGTGGAAGGAAGTGGAGGTCCTTGTCAACAGAGCAGCCCTAAACTTTGGGGTGCTTGTGTCTTGCTGATTTTCAATTTTCCCACTTTATCCCCCCATGCGTGGAAGGGCCCTATGCTCTCTAAGCTGTGTTTTTTAGATGTTTCAGGACACACCGTACACTTCTCCAGAGTGGCTGTTGGCAATTTACATCCCGCCCATCAGTGTAGCAAGGCTCCCATTTCTCCATGGCCTGTCCTGCATTTCTGGTTTTGACAGTTTTTTCAGCATGGCCCTTTTGACCGATGGGAAGCGAGACTTCTTTGTAGCGCTGATTTGCCTTTCCAGGTTGCTTGGTTGGCCAAAAAGGGCGTATGCGTTTTTTCCTGAATATATTCAGGAAAAAACGCATACGCCCTTTTTGGCCAAGGGCATCATTGTCAACGTTTTGCCGCTTTTCATGTGCTTTAAAGGCGATTCGAATCTACCTCCTGAAATCTGTTTCCTGCAATTCTGCCTTGATTTCAAATCCTCTTCTTTGCCTTCCCTCAATATATTTGTGGACGAGAGTTATCATTTATAACTCTGCAGGTTTGTGAATTGCAGTGCCCTGAAGCTCCATTTTACAAGTCGCTTTTTTGGGAGCCGGCCGCAAAAGCGCAGGATGGCTTCAGGCCCTGTTCTGGTTCAGGGGGGCAGGCTGAGCCTGTGGTTAATTCTTCTTCCTGATGGGAAAATAGAGTGACCTGTGCCTGTCCCAACACCAAGAGCTAGTCTCTCATTGGTTCCCCGTCTTCCCGTTCATCCTCAGGACAAATTGCAACCTGTACGGAACAGGAGGTTAAAGGTGCTGATGCTCCAAGTAGGGAGATTGCTAGTAAAGTGGCTGGAATGGCGAACCCGAGCACAAGGAGATGAGAAATGAGGTGCGTTTTAGAAACCTTTCCCCATCACACGGTGTACCATCTTCTGGGTTTCTCATGCATGTTTTCGATGTAGGAAGATGCCCTTGAACCTGGAGATTTGGGACCCATGCGATGGGTAGCACGCAGTATTAATTTAAAGGGTCTGCGTTTGCTCACCCAACCTCACCAGACCTCTCAGCCCCACGAGTGTCCACCCTTATGTCTCATCCAGCTATGGGTCTAGACATGGTCTATCCAGGTTGCATCACAGCCCCTGAACGAATTGTGTAAGAATTTCTCTCTCTTTCCCTGTCTTTGTTTCATGGGTTTTTAAAAGTAATTTATTTTTATAATGGGGTTTAGCTGCTTTTCACGGCTGTGTTTATGCCGCTTTACACCCACTTGACACACTAACAGAGAGATATCAATACATAGGTTTTAAGATTATTACTAGTCAGATATATTCTTGTGCGGTGAATCGGGCGTGTTGAGTCCAGTTCTCTGAGCAAGGAGTAGGTCTTGTCTATTCCATATTGCGTTTATGGAACGGTATCTGAGCTAATTTGAAACTCTTGTTTTATGTATCACCCCACCTCACCTTTCCCGTTAAGCAACCATAGTGTGTTTTCTGCATGTGTGACTCTGTTCTGTTTTGTAATTCAGTTCAAGTGTAACGGTTTTTACATTCCCTCTATAAGTGACACCTTATGAGAAGTGTCCTTTTCTGTGTGACTTATTTCACTTAGAATCGTCGTACCTAAATCCACTCATCATGCTGCTACTAGCCTTATGACATTGATTTCATGGCTGAGTGATATTCCATTGTACATAAGGACCACAACTTTTTTATCCATTTTTCGCTTTCCTGGGATATTTAAGGTGGAAGGAAGTGGAGGTCCTTGTCAACAGAGCAGCCCTAAACTTTGGGGTGCTTGTGTCTTGCTGATTTTCAATTTTCCCACTTTATCCCCCCATGCGTGGAAGTGCCCTATGCTCTCTAAGCTGTGTTTTTTAGATGTTTCAGGACACACCGTACACTTCTCCAGAGTGGCTGTTGGCAATTTACATCCCGCCCATCAGTGTAGCAAGGCTCCCATTTCTCCATGGCCTGTCCTGCATTTCTGGTTTTGACACTTTTTTCAGCATGGCCCTTTTGACCGATGGGAAGCGAGACTTCTTTGTAGCGCTGATTTGCCTTTCCAGGTTGCTTGGTTGGCCAAAAAGGGCGTATGCGTTTTTTCCTGAATATATTCAGGAAAAAACGCATACGCCCTTTTTGGCCAAGGGCATCATTGTCAACGTTTTGCCGCTTTTCATGTGCTTTAAAGGCGATTCGAATCTACCTCCTGAAATCTGTTTCCTGCAATTCTGCCTTGATTTCAAATCCTCTTCTTTGCCTTCCCTCAATATATTTGTGGACGAGAGTTATCATTTATAACTCTGCAGGTTTGTGAATTGCAGTGCCCTGAAGCTCCATTTTACAAGTCGGTTTTTTGGGAGCTGGCCGCAAAAGCGCAGGATGGCTTCAGGCCCTGTTCTGGTTCAGGGGGGCAGGCTGAGCCTGTGGTTAATTCTTCTTCCTGATGGGAAACTAGAGTGGCCTGTGCCTGTCCCAACACCAAGAGCTAGTCTCTCATTGGTTCCCCGTCTTCCCGTTCATCCTCAGGACAAATTGCAACCTGTACGGAACAGGAGGTTAAAGGTGCTGATGCTCCAAGTAGGGAGATTGCTAGTAAAGTGGCTGGAATGGCGAACCCGAGCACAAGGAGATGAGAAATGAGGTGCGTTTTAGAAACCTTTCCCCATCACACGGTGTACCATCTTCTGGGTTTCTCATGCATGTTTTCGATGTAGGAAGATGCCCTTGAACCTGGAGATTTGGGACCCATGCGATGGGTAGCACGCAGTATTACTTTAAAGGGTCTGCGTTTGCTCACCCAACCTCACCAAACCTCTCAGCCCCAAGAGTGTCCACCCTTATGTCTCATCCAGCTGTGGGTCTAGATATGGTCAATCCAGGTTGCATCACAGCCCCTGAACGAATTGTGTAAGAATTTCTCTCTCTTTCCCTGTCTTTGTTTCATGGGTTTTTAAAAGTAATTTATTTTTATAATGGGGTTTAGCTGCTTTTCACGGCTGTGTTTAGGCCGCTTTACACCCACTTGACACACTAACAGAGAGATATCAATACATAGGTTTTAAGATTATTACTAGTCAGATATATTCTTGTGCGGTGAATCGGGCGTGTTGAGTCCAGTTCTCTGAGCAAGGAGTAGGTCTTGTCTATTCCATATTGGGTTTATGGAACGGTATCTGAGCTAATTTGAAACTCTTGTTTTATGTATCACCCCACCTCACCTTTCCCGTTAAGCAGCCATAGTGTGTTTTCTGCATGTGTGACTCTGTTCTGTTTTGTAATTCAGTTCAAGTGTAACGGTTTTTACATTCCCTCTATAAGTGACACCTTATGAGAAGTGTCCTTTTCTGTGTGACTTATTTCACTTAGAATCGTCTTACCTAAATCCACTCATCATGCTGCTACTAGCCTTATGACATTGATTTCATGGCTGAGTGATATTCCATTGTACATAAGGACCACAACTTTTTTATCCATTTTTCGCTTTCCTGGGATATTTAAGGTGGAAGGAAGTGGAGGTCCTTGTCAACAGAGCAGCCCTAAACTTTGGGGTGCTTGTGTCTTGCTGATTTTCAATTTTCCCACTTTATCCCCCCATGCGTGGAAGTGCCCTATGCTCTCTAAGCTGTGTTTTTTAGATGTTTCAGGACACACCGTACACTTCTCCAGAGTGGCTGTTGGCAATTTACATCCCGCCCATCAGTGTAGCAAGGCTCCCATTTCTCCATGGCCTGTCCTGCATTTCTGGTTTTGACAGTTTTTTCAGCATGGCCCTTTTGACCGATGGGAAGCGAGACTTCTTTGTAGCGCTGATTTGCCTTTCCAGGTTGCTTGGTTGGCCAAAAAGGGCGTATGCGTTTTTTCCTGAATATATTCAGGAAAAAACGCATACGCCCTTTTTGGCCAAGGGCATCATTGTCAACGTTTTGCCGCTTTTCATGTGCTTTAAAGGCGATTCGAATCTACCTCCTGAAATCTGTTTCCTGCAATTCTGCCTTGATTTCAAATCCTCTTCTTTGCCTTCCCTCAATATATTTGTGGACGAGAGTTATCATTTATAACTCTGCAGGTTTGTGAATTGCAGTGCCCTGAAGCTCCATTTTACAAGTCGCTTTTTTGGGAGCCGGCCGCAAAAGCGCAGGATGGCTTCAGGCCCTGTTCTGGTTCAGGGGGGCAGGCTGAGCCTGTGGTTAATTCTTCTTCCTGATGGGAAAATAGAGTGACCTGTGCCTGTCCCAACACCAAGAGCTAGTCTCTCATTGGTTCCCCGTCTTCCCGTTCATCCTCAGGACAAATTGCAACCTGTACGGAACAGGAGGTTAAAGGTGCTGATGCTCCAAGTAGGGAGATTGCTAGTAAAGTGGCTGGAATGGCGAACCCGAGCACAAGGAGATGAGAAATGAGGTGCGTTTTAGAAACCTTTCCCCATCACACGGTGTACCATCTTCTGGGTTTCTCATGCATGTTTTCGATGTAGGAAGATGCCCTTGAACCTGGAGATTTGGGACCCATGCGATGGGTAGCACGCAGTATTAATTTAAAGGGTCTGCGTTTGCTCACCCAACCTCACCAGACCTCTCAGCCCCACGAGTGTCCACCCTTATGTCTCATCCAGCTATGGGTCTAGACATGGTCTATCCAGGTTGCATCACAGCCCCTGAACGAATTGTGTAAGAATTTCTCTCTCTTTCCCTGTCTTTGTTTCATGGGTTTTTAAAAGTAATTTATTTTTATAATGGGGTTTAGCTGCTTTTCACGGCTGTGTTTATGCCGCTTTACACCCACTTGACACACTAACAGAGAGATATCAATACATAGGTTTTAAGATTATTACTAGTCAGATATATTCTTGTGCGGTGAATCGGGCGTGTTGAGTCCAGTTCTCTGAGCAAGGAGTAGGTCTTGTCTATTCCATATTGCGTTTATGGAACGGTATCTGAGCTAATTTGAAACTCTTGTTTTATGTATCACCCCACCTCACCTTTCCCGTTAAGCAACCATAGTGTGTTTTCTGCATGTGTGACTCTGTTCTGTTTTGTAATTCAGTTCAAGTGTAACGGTTTTTACATTCCCTCTATAAGTGACACCTTATGAGAAGTGTCCTTTTCTGTGTGACTTATTTCACTTAGAATCGTCGTACCTAAATCCACTCATCATGCTGCTACTAGCCTTATGACATTGATTTCATGGCTGAGTGATATTCCATTGTACATAAGGACCACAACTTTTTTATCCATTTTTCGCTTTCCTGGGATATTTAAGGTGGAAGGAAGTGGAGGTCCTTGTCAACAGAGCAGCCCTAAACTTTGGGGTGCTTTTGTCTTGCTGATTTTCAATTTTCCCACTTTATCCCCCCATGCGTGGAAGTGCCCTATGCTCTCTAAGCTGTGTTTTTTAGATGTTTCAGGACACACCGTACACTTCTCCAGAGTGGCTGTTGGCAATGTACATCCCGCCCATCAGTGTAGCTAGGCTCCCATTTCTCCATGGCCTGTCCTGCATTTCTGGTTTTGACACTTTTTTCAGCATGGCCCTTTTGACCGATGGGAAGCGAGACTTCTTTGTAGCGCTGATTTGCCTTTCCAGGTTGCTTGGTTGGCCAAAAAGGGCGTATGCGTTTTTTCCTGAATATATTCAGGAAAAAACGCATACGCCCTTTTTGGCCAAGGGCATCATTGTCAACGTTTTGCCGCTTTTCATGTGCTTTAAAGGCGATTCGAATCTACCTCCTGAAATCTGTTTCCTGCAATTCTGCCTTGATTTCAAATCCTCTTCTTTGCCTTCCCTCAATATATTTGTGGACGAGAGTTATCATTTATAACTCTGCAGGTTTGTGAATTGCAGTGCCCTGAAGCTCCATTTTACAAGTCGGTTTTTTGGGAGCTGGCCGCAAAAGCGCAGGATGGCTTCAGGCCCTGTTCTGGTTCAGGGGGGCAGGCTGAGCCTGTGGTTAATTCTTCTTCCTGATGGGAAAATAGAGTGACCTGTGCCTGTCCCAACACCAAGAGCTAGTCTCTCATTGGTTCCCCGTCTTCCCGTTCATCCTCAGGACAAATTGCAACCTGTACGGAACAGGAGGTTAAAGGTGCTGATGCTCCAAGTAGGGAGATTGCTAGTAAAGTGGCTGGAATGGCGAACCCGAGCACAAGGAGATGAGAAATGAGGTGCGTTTTAGAAACCTTTCCCCATCACACGGTGTACCATCTTCTGGGTTTCTCATGCATGTTTTCGATGTAGGAAGATGCCCTTGAACCTGGAGATTTGGGACCCATGCGATGGGTAGCACGCAGTATTACTTTAAAGGGTCTGCGTTTGCTCACCCAACCTCACCAAACCTCTCAGCCCCAAGAGTGTCCACCCTTATGTCTCATCCAGCTGTGGGTCTAGATATGGTCAATCCAGGTTGCATCACAGCCCCTGAACGAATTGTGTAAGAATTTCTCTCTCTTTCCCTGTCTTTGTTTCATGGGTTTTTAAAAGTAATTTATTTTTATAATGGGGTTTAGCTGCTTTTCACGGCTGTGTTTAGGCCGCTTTACACCCACTTGACACACTAACAGAGAGATATCAATACATAGGTTTTAAGATTATTACTAGTCAGATATATTCTTGTGCGGTGAATCGGGCGTGTTGAGTCCAGTTCTCTGAGCAAGGAGTAGGTCTTGTCTATTCCATATTGGGTTTATGGAACGGTATCTGAGCTAATTTGAAACTCTTGTTTTATGTATCACCCCACCTCACCTTTCCCGTTAAGCAGCCATAGTGTGTTTTCTGCATGTGTGACTCTGTTCTGTTTTGTAATTCAGTTCAAGTGTAACGGTTTTTACATTCCCTCTATAAGTGACACCTTATGAGAAGTGTCCTTTTCTGTGTGACTTATTTCACTTAGAATCGTCTTACCTAAATCCACTCATCATGCTGCTACTAGCCTTATGACATTGATTTCATGGCTGAGTGATATTCCATTGTACATAAGGACCACAACTTTTTTATCCATTTTTCGCTTTCCTGGGATATTTAAGGTGGAAGGAAGTGGAGGTCCTTGTCAACAGAGCAGCCCTAAACTTTGGGGTGCTTGTGTCTTGCTGATTTTCAATTTTCCCACTTTATCCCCCCATGCGTGGAAGTGCCCTATGCTCTCTAAGCTGTGTTTTTTAGATGTTTCAGGACACACCGTACACTTCTCCAGAGTGGCTGTTGGCAATTTACATCCCGCCCATCAGTGTAGCAAGGCTCCCATTTCTCCATGGCCTGTCCTGCATTTCTGGTTTTGACAGTTTTTTCAGCATGGCCCTTTTGACCGATGGGAAGCGAGACTTCTTTGTAGCGCTGATTTGCCTTTCCAGGTTGCTTGGTTGGCCAAAAAGGGCGTATGCGTTTTTTCCTGAATATATTCAGGAAAAAACGCATACGCCCTTTTTGGCCAAGGGCATCATTGTCAACGTTTTGCCGCTTTTCATGTGCTTTAAAGGCGATTCGAATCTACCTCCTGAAATCTGTTTCCTGCAATTCTGCCTTGATTTCAAATCCTCTTCTTTGCCTTCCCTCAATATATTTGTGGACGAGAGTTATCATTTATAACTCTGCAGGTTTGTGAATTGCAGTGCCCTGAAGCTCCATTTTACAAGTCGCTTTTTTGGGAGCCGGCCGCAAAAGCGCAGGATGGCTTCAGGCCCTGTTCTGGTTCCGGGGGGCAGGCTGAGCCTGTGGTTAATTCTTCTTCCTGATGGGAAAATAGAGTGACCTGTGCCTGTCCCAACACCAAGAGCTAGTCTCTCATTGGTTCCCCGTCTTCCCGTTCATCCTCAGGACAAATTGCAACCTGTACGGAACAGGAGGTTAAAGGTGCTGATGCTCCAAGTAGGGAGATTGCTAGTAAAGTGGCTGGAATGGCGAACCCGAGCACAAGGAGATGAGAAATGAGGTGCGTTTTAGAAACCTTTCCCCATCACACGGTGTACCATCTTCTGGGTTTCTCATGCATGTTTTCGATGTAGGAAGATGCCCTTGAACCTGGAGATTTGGGACCCATGCGATGGGTAGCACGCAGTATTACTTTAAAGGGTCTGCGTTTGCTCACCCAACCTCACCAGACCTCTCAGCCCCACGAGTGTCCACCCTTATGTCTCATCCAGCTATGGGTCTAGACATGGTCTATCCAGGTTGCATCACAGCCCCTGAACGAATTGTGTAAGAATTTCTCTCTCTTTCCCTGTCTTTGTTTCATGGGTTTTTAAAAGTAATTTATTTTTATAATGGGGTTTAGCTGCTTTTCACGGCTGTGTTTATGCCGCTTTACACCCACTTGACACACTAACAGAGAGATATCAATACATAGGTTTTAAGATTATTACTAGTCAGATATATTCTTGTGCGGTGAATCGGGCGTGTTGAGTCCAGTTCTCTGAGCAAGGAGTAGGTCTTGTCTATTCCATATTGCGTTTATGGAACGGTATCTGAGCTAATTTGAAACTCTTGTTTTATGTATCACCCCACCTCACCTTTCCCGTTAAGCAGCCATAGTGTGTTTTCTGCATGTGTGACTCTGTTCTGTTTTGTAATTCAGTTCAAGTGTAACGGTTTTTACATTCCCTCTATAAGTGACACCTTATGAGAAGTGTCCTTTTCTGTGTGACTTATTTCACTTAGAATCGTCTTACCTAAATCCACTCATCATGCTGCTACTAGCCTTATGACATTGATTTCATGGCTGAGTGATATTCCATTGTACATAAGGAGCACAACTTTTTTATCCATTTTTCGCTTTCCTGGGATATTTAAGGTGGAAGGAAGTGGAGGTCCTTGTCAACAGAGCAGCCCTAAACTTTGGGGTGCTTGTGTCTTGCTGATTTTCAATTTTCCCACTTTATCCCCCCATGCGTGGAAGTACCCTATGCTCTCTAAGCTGTGTTTTTTAGATGTTTCAGGACACACCGTACACTTCTCCAGAGTGGTTGTTGGCAATTTACATCCCGCCCATCAGTGTAGCTAGGCTCCCATTTCTCCATGGCCTGTCCTGCATTTCTGGTTTTGACACTTTTTTCAGCATGGCCCTTTTGACCGATGGGAAGCGAGACTTCTTTGTAGCGCTGATTTGCCTTTCCAGGTTGCTTGGTTGGCCAAAAAGGGCGTATGCGTTTTTTCCTGAATATATTCAGGAAAAAACGCATACGCCCTTTTTGGCCAAGGGCATCATTGTCAACGTTTTGCCGCTTTTCATGTGCTTTAAAGGCGATTCGAATCTACCTCCTGAAATCTGTTTCCTGCAATTCTGCCTTGATTTCAAATCCTCTTCTTTGCCTTCCCTCAATATATTTGTGGACGAGAGTTATCATTTATAACTCTGCAGGTTTGTGAATTGCAGTGCCCTGAAGCTCCATTTTACAAGTCGGTTTTTTGGGAGCTGGCCGCAAAAGCGCAGGATGGCTTCAGGCCCTGTTCTGGTTCAGGGGGGCAGGCTGAGCCTGTGGTTAATTCTTCTTCCTGATGGGAAAATAGAGTGACCTGTGCCTGTCCCAACACCAAGAGCTAGTCTCTCATTGGTTCCCCGTCTTCCCGTTCATCCTCAGGACAAATTGCAACCTGTACGGAACAGGAGGTTAAAGGTGCTGATGCTCCAAGTAGGGAGATTGCTAGTAAAGTGGCTGGAATGGCGAACCCGAGCACAAGGAGATGAGAAATGAGGTGCGTTTTAGAAACCTTTCCCCATCACACGGTGTACCATCTTCTGGGTTTCTCACGCATGTTTTCGATGTAGGAAGATGCCCTTGAACCTGGAGATTTGGGACCCATGCGATGGGTAGCACGCAGTATTACTTTAAAGGGTCTGCGTTTGCTCACCCAACCTCACCAAACCTCTCAGCCCCAAGAGTGTCCACCCTTATGTCTCATCCAGCTGTGGGTCTAGATATGGTCAATCCAGGTTGCATCACAGCCCCTGAACGAATTGTGTAAGAATTTCTCTCTCTTTCCCTGTCTTTGTTTCATGGGTTTTTAAAAGTAATTTATTTTTATAATGGGGTTTAGCTGCTTTTCACGGCTGTGTTTAGGCCGCTTTACACCCACTTGACACACTAACAGAGAGATATCAATACATAGGTTTTAAGATTATTACTAGTCAGATATATTCTTGTGCGGTGAATCGGGCGTGTTGAGTCCAGTTCTCTGAGCAAGGAGTAGGTCTTGTCTATTCCATATTGGGTTTATGGAACGGTATCTGAGCTAATTTGAAACTCTTGTTTTATGTATCACCCCACCTCACCTTTCCCGTTAAGCAGCCATAGTGTGTTTTCTGCATGTGTGACTCTGTTCTGTTTTGTAATTCAGTTCAAGTGTAACGGTTTTTACATTCCCTCTATAAGTGACACCTTATGAGAAGTGTCCTTTTCTGTGTGACTTATTTCACTTAGAATCGTCTTACCTAAATCCACTCATCATGCTGCTACTAGCCTTATGACATTGATTTCATGGCTGAGTGATATTCCATTGTACATAAGGACCACAACTTTTTTATCCATTTTTCGCTTTCCTGGGATATTTAAGGTGGAAGGAAGTGGAGGTCCTTGTCAACAGAGCAGCCCTAAACTTTGGGGTGCTTGTGTCTTGCTGATTTTCAATTTTCCCACTTTATCCCCCCATGCGTGGAAGTGCCCTATGCTCTCTAAGCTGTGTTTTTTAGATGTTTCAGGACACACCGTACACTTCTCCAGAGTGGCTGTTGGCAATTTACATCCCGCCCATCAGTGTAGCAAGGCTCCCATTTCTCCATGGCCTGTCCTGCATTTCTGGTTTTGACAGTTTTTTCAGCATGGCCCTTTTGACCGATGGGAAGCGAGACTTCTTTGTAGCGCTGATTTGCCTTTCCAGGTTGCTTGGTTGGCCAAAAAGGGCGTATGCGTTTTTTCCTGAATATATTCAGGAAAAAACGCATACGCCCTTTTTGGCCAAGGGCATCATTGTCAACGTTTTGCCGCTTTTCATGTGCTTTAAAGGCGATTCGAATCTACCTCCTGAAATCTGTTTCCTGCAATTCTGCCTTGATTTCAAATCCTCTTCTTTGCCTTCCCTCAATATATTTGTGGACGAGAGTTATCATTTATAACTCTGCAGGTTTGTGAATTGCAGTGCCCTGAAGCTCCATTTTACAAGTCGCTTTTTTGGGAGCCGGCCGCAAAAGCGCAGGATGGCTTCAGGCCCTGTTCTGGTTCCGGGGGGCAGGCTGAGCCTGTGGTTAATTCTTCTTCCTGATGGGAAAATAGAGTGACCTGTGCCTGTCCCAACACCAAGAGCTAGTCTCTCATTGGTTCCCCGTCTTCCCGTTCATCCTCAGGACAAATTGCAACCTGTACGGAACAGGAGGTTAAAGGTGCTGATGCTCCAAGTAGGGAGATTGCTAGTAAAGTGGCTGGAATGGCGAACCCGAGCACAAGGAGATGAGAAATGAGGTGCGTTTTAGAAACCTTTCCCCATCACACGGTGTACCATCTTCTGGGTTTCTCATGCATGTTTTCGATGTAGGAAGATGCCCTTGAACCTGGAGATTTGGGACCCATGCGATGGGTAGCACGCAGTATTACTTTAAAGGGTCTGCGTTTGCTCACCCAACCTCACCAGACCTCTCAGCCCCACGAGTGTCCACCCTTATGTCTCATCCAGCTATGGGTCTAGACATGGTCTATCCAGGTTGCATCACAGCCCCTGAACGAATTGTGTAAGAATTTCTCTCTCTTTCCCTGTCTTTGTTTCATGGGTTTTTAAAAGTAATTTATTTTTATAATGGGGTTTAGCTGCTTTTCACGGCTGTGTTTATGCCGCTTTACACCCACTTGACACACTAACAGAGAGATATCAATACATAGGTTTTAAGATTATTACTAGTCAGATATATTCTTGTGCGGTGAATCGGGCGTGTTGAGTCCAGTTCTCTGAGCAAGGAGTAGGTCTTGTCTATTCCATATTGCGTTTATGGAACGGTATCTGAGCTAATTTGAAACTCTTGTTTTATGTATCACCCCACCTCACCTTTCCCGTTAAGCAGCCATAGTGTGTTTTCTGCATGTGTGACTCTGTTCTGTTTTGTAATTCAGTTCAAGTGTAACGGTTTTTACATTCCCTCTATAAGTGACACCTTATGAGAAGTGTCCTTTTCTGTGTGACTTATTTCACTTAGAATCGTCTTACCTAAATCCACTCATCATGCTGCTACTAGCCTTATGACATTGATTTCATGGCTGAGTGATATTCCATTGTACATAAGGAGCACAACTTTTTTATCCATTTTTCGCTTTCCTGGGATATTTAAGGTGGAAGGAAGTGGAGGTCCTTGTCAACAGAGCAGCCCTAAACTTTGGGGTGCTTGTGTCTTGCTGATTTTCAATTTTCCCACTTTATCCCCCCATGCGTGGAAGTACCCTATGCTCTCTAAGCTGTGTTTTTTAGATGTTTCAGGACACACCGTACACTTCTCCAGAGTGGTTGTTGGCAATTTACATCCCGCCCATCAGTGTAGCAAGGCTCCCATTTCTCCATGGCCTGTCCTGCATTTCTGGTTTTGACACTTTTTTCAGCATGGCCCTTTTGACCGATGGGAAGCGAGACTTCTTTGTAGCGCTGATTTGCCTTTCCAGGTTGCTTGGTTGGCCAAAAAGGGCGTATGCGTTTTTTCCTGAATATATTCAGGAAAAAACGCATACGCCCTTTTTGGCCAAGGGCATCATTGTCAACGTTTTGCCGCTTTTCATGTGCTTTAAAGGCGATTCGAATCTACCTCCTGAAATCTGTTTCCTGCAATTCTGCCTTGATTTCAAATCCTCTTCTTTGCTTTCCCTCAATATATTTGTGGACGAGAGTTATCATTTATAACTCTGCAGGTTTGTGAATTGCAGTGCCCTGAAGCTCCATTTTACAAGTCGCTTTTTTGGGAGCCGGCCGCAAAAGCGCAGGATGGCTTCAGGCCCTGTTCTGGTTCCGGGGGGCAGGCTGAGCCTGTGGTTAATTCTTCTTCCTGATGGGAAAATAGAGTGACCTGTGCCTGTCCCAACACCAAGAGCTAGTCTCTCATTGGTTCCCCGTCTTCCCGTTCATCCTCAGGACAAATTGCAACCTGTACGGAACAGGAGGTTAAAGGTGCTGATGCTCCAAGTAGGGAGATTGCTAGTAAAGTGGCTGGAATGGCGAACCCGAGCACAAGGAGATGAGAAATGAGGTGCGTTTTAGAAACCTTTCCCCATCACACGGTGTACCATCTTCTGGGTTTCTCATGCATGTTTTCGATGTAGGAAGATGCCCTTGAACCTGGAGATTTGGGACCCATGCGATGGGTAGCACGCAGTATTACTTTAAATGGTCTGCGTTTCCTCACCCAACCTCACCAAACCTCTCAGCCCCAAGAGTGTCCACCCTTATGTGTCATCCAGCTGTGGGTCTAGATATGGTCAATCCAGGTTGCATCACAGCTCCTGAACGAATTGTGTAAGAATTTCTCTCTCTTTCCCTGTCTTTGTTTCATGGGTTTTTAAAAGTAATTTATTTTTATAATGGGGTTTAGCTGCTTTTCACGGCTGTGTTTATGCCGCTTTACACCCACTTGACACACTAACAGAGAGATATCAATACATAGGTTTTAAGATTATTACTAGTCAGATATATTCTTGTGCGGTGAATCGGGCGTGTTGAGTCCAGTTCTCTGAGCAAGGAGTAGGTCTTGTCTATTACATATTGGGTTTATGGAACGGTATCTGAGCTAATTTGAAACTCTTGTTTTATGTATCACCCCACCTCACCTTTCCCGTTAAGCAGCCATAGTGTGTTTTCTGCATGTGTGACTCTGTTCTGTTTTGTAAGTCAGTTCAAGTGTAACGGTTTTTACATTCCCTCTATAAGTGACACCTTATGAGAAGTGTCCTTTTCTGTGTGACTTATTTCACTTAGAATCGTCTTACCTAAATCCACTCATCATGCTGCTACTAGCCTTATGACATTGATTTCATGGCTGAATGATATTCCATTGTACATAAGGACCACAACTTTTTTATCCATTTTTCGCTTTCCTGGGATATTTAAGGTGGAATGAAGTGGAGGTCCTTGTCAACAGAGCAGCCCTAAACTTTGGGGTGCTTGTGTCTTGCTGATTTTCAATTTTCCCTCTTTATCCCCCCATGCGTGGAAGTGCCCTATGCTCTCTAAGCTGTGTTTTTTAGATGTTTCAGGACACACCGTACACTTCTCCAGAGTGGCTGTTGGCAATTTACATCCCGCCCATCAGTGTAGCAAGGCTCCCATTTCTCCATGGCCTGTCCTGCATTTCTGGTTTTGACACTTTTTTCAGCATGGCCCTTTTGACCGATGGGAAGCGAGACTTCTTTGTAGCGCTGATTTGCCTTTCCAGGTTGCTTGGTTGGCCAAAAAGGGCGTATGCGTTTTTTCCTGAATATATTCAGGAAAAAACGCATACGCCCTTTTTGGCCAAGGGCATCATTGTCAACGTTTTGCCGCTTTTCATGTGCTTTAAAGGCGATTCGAATCTACCTCCTGAAATCTGTTTCCTGCAATTCTGCCTTGATTTCAAATCCTCTTCTTTGCCTTCCCTCAATATATTTGTGGACGAGAGTTATCATTTATAACTCTGCAGGTTTGTGAATTGCAGTGCCCTGAAGCTCCATTTTACAAGTCGGTTTTTTGGGAGCCGGCCGCAAAAGCGCAGGATGGCTTCAGGCCCTGTTCTGGTTCCGGGGGGCAGGCTGAGCCTGTGGTTAATTCTTCTTCCTGATGGGAAAATAGAGTGACCTGTGCCTGTCCCAACACCAAGAGCTAGTCTCTCATTGGTTCCCCGTCTTCCCGTTCATCCTCAGGACAAATTGCAACCTGTACGGAACAGGAGGTTAAAGGTGCTGATGCTCCAAGTAGGGAGATTGCTAGTAAAGTGGCTGGAATGGCGAACCCGAGCACAAGGAGATGAGAAATGAGGTGCGTTTTAGAAACCTTTCCCCATCACACGGTGTACCATCTTCTGGGTTTCTCACGCATGTTTTCGATGTAGGAAGATGCCCTTGAACCTGGAGATTTGGGACCCATGCGATGGGTAGCACGCAGTATTACTTTAAAGGGTCTGCGTTTGCTCACCCAACCTCACCAAACCTCTCAGCCCCAAGAGTGTCCACCCTTATGTCTCATCCAGCTGTGGGTCTAGATATGGTCAATCCAGGTTGCATCACAGCCCCTGAACGAATTGTGTAAGAATTTCTCTCTCTTTCCCTGTCTTTGTTTCATGGGTTTTTAAAAGTAATTTATTTTTATAATGGGGTTTAGCTGCTTTTCACGGCTGTGTTTAGGCCGCTTTACACCCACTTGACACACTAACAGAGAGATATCAATACATAGGTTTTAAGATTATTACTAGTCAGATATATTCTTGTGCGGTGAATCGGGCGTGTTGAGTCCAGTTCTCTGAGCAAGGAGTAGGTCTTGTCTATTCCATATTGGGTTTATGGAACGGTATCTGAGCTAATTTGAAACTCTTGTTTTATGTATCACCCCACCTCACCTTTCCCGTTAAGCAGCCATAGTGTGTTTTCTGCATGTGTGACTCTGTTCTGTTTTGTAATTCAGTTCAAGTGTAACGGTTTTTACATTCCCTCTATAAGTGACACCTTATGAGAAGTGTCCTTTTCTGTGTGACTTATTTCACTTAGAATCGTCTTACCTAAATCCACTCATCATGCTGCTACTAGCCTTATGACATTGATTTCATGGCTGAGTGATATTCCATTGTACATAAGGACCACAACTTTTTTATCCATTTTTCGCTTTCCTGGGATATTTAAGGTGGAAGGAAGTGGAGGTCCTTGTCAACAGAGCAGCCCTAAACTTTGGGGTGCTTGTGTCTTGCTGATTTTCAATTTTCCCACTTTATCCCCCCATGCGTGGAAGTGCCCTATGCTCTCTAAGCTGTGTTTTTTAGATGTTTCAGGACACACCGTACACTTCTCCAGAGTGGCTGTTGGCAATTTACATCCCGCCCATCAGTGTAGCAAGGCTCCCATTTCTCCATGGCCTGTCCTGCATTTCTGGTTTTGACAGTTTTTTCAGCATGGCCCTTTTGACCGATGGGAAGCGAGACTTCTTTGTAGCGCTGATTTGCCTTTCCAGGTTGCTTGGTTGGCCAAAAAGGGCGTATGCGTTTTTTCCTGAATATATTCAGGAAAAAACGCATACGCCCTTTTTGGCCAAGGGCATCATTGTCAACGTTTTGCCGCTTTTCATGTGCTTTAAAGGCGATTCGAATCTACCTCCTGAAATCTGTTTCCTGCAATTCTGCCTTGATTTCAAATCCTCTTCTTTGCCTTCCCTCAATATATTTGTGGACGAGAGTTATCATTTATAACTCTGCAGGTTTGTGAATTGCAGTGCCCTGAAGCTCCATTTTACAAGTCGCTTTTTTGGGAGCCGGCCGCAAAAGCGCAGGATGGCTTCAGGCCCTGTTCTGGTTCCGGGGGGCAGGCTGAGCCTGTGGTTAATTCTTCTTCCTGATGGGAAAATAGAGTGACCTGTGCCTGTCCCAACACCAAGAGCTAGTCTCTCATTGGTTCCCCGTCTTCCCGTTCATCCTCAGGACAAATTGCAACCTGTACGGAACAGGAGGTTAAAGGTGCTGATGCTCCAAGTAGGGAGATTGCTAGTAAAGTGGCTGGAATGGCGAACCCGAGCACAAGGAGATGAGAAATGAGGTGCGTTTTAGAAACCTTTCCCCATCACACGGTGTACCATCTTCTGGGTTTCTCATGCATGTTTTCGATGTAGGAAGATGCCCTTGAACCTGGAGATTTGGGACCCATGCGATGGGTAGCACGCAGTATTACTTTAAAGGGTCTGCGTTTGCTCACCCAACCTCACCAGACCTCTCAGCCCCACGAGTGTCCACCCTTATGTCTCATCCAGCTATGGGTCTAGACATGGTCTATCCAGGTTGCATCACAGCCCCTGAACGAATTGTGTAAGAATTTCTCTCTCTTTCCCTGTCTTTGTTTCATGGGTTTTTAAAAGTAATTTATTTTTATAATGGGGTTTAGCTGCTTTTCACGGCTGTGTTTATGCCGCTTTACACCCACTTGACACACTAACAGAGAGATATCAATACATAGGTTTTAAGATTATTACTAGTCAGATATATTCTTGTGCGGTGAATCGGGCGTGTTGAGTCCAGTTCTCTGAGCAAGGAGTAGGTCTTGTCTATTCCATATTGCGTTTATGGAACGGTATCTGAGCTAATTTGAAACTCTTGTTTTATGTATCACCCCACCTCACCTTTCCCGTTAAGCAGCCATAGTGTGTTTTCTGCATGTGTGACTCTGTTCTGTTTTGTAATTCAGTTCAAGTGTAACGGTTTTTACATTCCCTCTATAAGTGACACCTTATGAGAAGTGTCCTTTTCTGTGTGACTTATTTCACTTAGAATCGTCTTACCTAAATCCACTCATCATGCTGCTACTAGCCTTATGACATTGATTTCATGGCTGAGTGATATTCCATTGTACATAAGGAGCACAACTTTTTTATCCATTTTTCGCTTTCCTGGGATATTTAAGGTGGAAGGAAGTGGAGGTCCTTGTCAACAGAGCAGCCCTAAACTTTGGGGTGCTTGTGTCTTGCTGATTTTCAATTTTCCCACTTTATCCCCCCATGCGTGGAAGTACCCTATGCTCTCTAAGCTGTGTTTTTTAGATGTTTCAGGACACACCGTACACTTCTCCAGAGTGGTTGTTGGCAATTTACATCCCGCCCATCAGTGTAGCAAGGCTCCCATTTCTCCATGGCCTGTCCTGCATTTCTGGTTTTGACACTTTTTTCAGCATGGCCCTTTTGACCGATGGGAAGCGAGACTTCTTTGTAGCGCTGATTTGCCTTTCCAGGTTGCTTGGTTGGCCAAAAAGGGCGTATGCGTTTTTTCCTGAATATATTCAGGAAAAAACGCATACGCCCTTTTTGGCCAAGGGCATCATTGTCAACGTTTTGCCGCTTTTCATGTGCTTTAAAGGCGATTCGAATCTACCTCCTGAAATCTGTTTCCTGCAATTCTGCCTTGATTTCAAATCCTCTTCTTTGCTTTCCCTCAATATATTTGTGGACGAGAGTTATCATTTATAACTCTGCAGGTTTGTGAATTGCAGTGCCCTGAAGCTCCATTTTACAAGTCGCTTTTTTGGGAGCCGGCCGCAAAAGCGCAGGATGGCTTCAGGCCCTGTTCTGGTTCCGGGGGGCAGGCTGAGCCTGTGGTTAATTCTTCTTCCTGATGGGAAAATAGAGTGACCTGTGCCTGTCCCAACACCAAGAGCTAGTCTCTCATTGGTTCCCCGTCTTCCCGTTCATCCTCAGGACAAATTGCAACCTGTACGGAACAGGAGGTTAAAGGTGCTGATGCTCCAAGTAGGGAGATTGCTAGTAAAGTGGCTGGAATGGCGAACCCGAGCACAAGGAGATGAGAAATGAGGTGCGTTTTAGAAACCTTTCCCCATCACACGGTGTACCATCTTCTGGGTTTCTCATGCATGTTTTCGATGTAGGAAGATGCCCTTGAACCTGGAGATTTGGGACCCATGCGATGGGTAGCACGCAGTATTACTTTAAATGGTCTGCGTTTCCTCACCCAACCTCACCAAACCTCTCAGCCCCAAGAGTGTCCACCCTTATGTGTCATCCAGCTGTGGGTCTAGATATGGTCAATCCAGGTTGCATCACAGCTCCTGAACGAATTGTGTAAGAATTTCTCTCTCTTTCCCTGTCTTTGTTTCATGGGTTTTTAAAAGTAATTTATTTTTATAATGGGGTTTAGCTGCTTTTCACGGCTGTGTTTATGCCGCTTTACACCCACTTGACACACTAACAGAGAGATATCAATACATAGGTTTTAAGATTATTACTAGTCAGATATATTCTTGTGCGGTGAATCGGGCGTGTTGAGTCCAGTTCTCTGAGCAAGGAGTAGGTCTTGTCTATTACATATTGGGTTTATGGAACGGTATCTGAGCTAATTTGAAACTCTTGTTTTATGTATCACCCCACCTCACCTTTCCCGTTAAGCAGCCATAGTGTGTTTTCTGCATGTGTGACTCTGTTCTGTTTTGTAAGTCAGTTCAAGTGTAACGGTTTTTACATTCCCTCTATAAGTGACACCTTATGAGAAGTGTCCTTTTCTGTGTGACTTATTTCACTTAGAATCGTCTTACCTAAATCCACTCATCATGCTGCTACTAGCCTTATGACATTGATTTCATGGCTGAATGATATTCCATTGTACATAAGGACCACAACTTTTTTATCCATTTTTCGCTTTCCTGGGATATTTAAGGTGGAATGAAGTGGAGGTCCTTGTCAACAGAGCAGCCCTAAACTTTGGGGTGCTTGTGTCTTGCTGATTTTCAATTTTCCCTCTTTATCCCCCCATGCGTGGAAGTGCCCTATGCTCTCTAAGCTGTGTTTTTTAGATGTTTCAGGACACACCGTACACTTCTCCAGAGTGGCTGTTGGCAATTTACATCCCGCCCATCAGTGTAGCAAGGCTCCCATTTCTCCATGGCCTGTCCTGCATTTCTGGTTTTGACACTTTTTTCAGCATGGCCCTTTTGACCGATGGGAAGCGAGACTTCTTTGTAGCGCTGATTTGCCTTTCCAGGTTGCTTGGTTGGCCAAAAAGGGCGTATGCGTTTTTTCCTGAATATATTCAGGAAAAAACGCATACGCCCTTTTTGGCCAAGGGCATCATTGTCAACGTTTTGCCGCTTTTCATGTGCTTTAAAGGCGATTCGAATCTACCTCCTGAAATCTGTTTCCTGCAATTCTGCCTTGATTTCAAATCCTCTTCTTTGCCTTCCCTCAATATATTTGTGGACGAGAGTTATCATTTATAACTCTGCAGGTTTGTGAATTGCAGTGCCCTGAAGCTCCATTTTACAAGTCGCTTTTTTGGGAGCCGGCCGCAAAAGCGCAGGATGGCTTCAGGCCCTGTTCTGGTTCCGGGGGGCAGGCTGAGCCTGTGGTTAATTCTTCTTCCTGATGGGAAAATAGAGTGACCTGTGCCTGTCCCAACACCAAGAGCTAGTCTCTCATTGGTTCCCCGTCTTCCCGTTCATCCTCAGGACAAATTGCAACCTGTACGGAACAGGAGGTTAAAGGTGCTGATGCTCCAAGTAGGGAGATTGCTAGTAAAGTGGCTGGAATGGCGAACCCGAGCACAAGGAGATGAGAAATGAGGTGCGTTTTAGAAACCTTTCCCCATCACACGGTGTACCATCTTCTGGGTTTCTCATGCATGTTTTCGATGTAGGAAGATGCCCTTGAACCTGGAGATTTGGGACCCATGCGATGGGTAGCACGCAGTATTACTTTAAATGGTCTGCGTTTCCTCACCCAACCTCACCAAACCTCTCAGCCCCAAGAGTGTCCACCCTTATGTGTCATCCAGCTGTGGGTCTAGATATGGTCAATCCAGGTTGCATCACAGCTCCTGAACGAATTGTGTAAGAATTTCTCTCTCTTTCCCTGTCTTTGTTTCATGGGTTTTTAAAAGTAATTTATTTTTATAATGGGGTTTAGCTGCTTTTCACGGCTGTGTTTATGCCGCTTTACACCCACTTGACACACTAACAGAGAGATATCAATACATAGGTTTTAAGATTATTACTAGTCAGATATATTCTTGTGCGGTGAATCGGGCGTGTTGAGTCCAGTTCTCTGAGCAAGGAGTAGGTCTTGTCTATTACATATTGGGTTTATGGAACGTTATCTGAGCTAATTTGAAACTCTTGTTTTATGTATCACCCCACCTCACCTTTCCCGTTAAGCAGCCATAGTGTGTTTTCTGCATGTGTGACTCTGTTCTGTTTTGTAAGTCAGTTCAAGTGTAACGGTTTTTACATTCCCTCTATAAGTGACACCTTATGAGAAGTGTCCTTTTCTGTGTGACTTATTTCACTTAGAATCGTCTTACCTAAATCCACTCATCATGCTGCTACTAGCCTTATGACATTGATTTCATGGCTGAGTGATATTCCATTGTACATAAGGACCACAACTTTTTTATCCATTTTTCGCTTTCCTGGGATATTTAAGGTGGAATGAAGTGGAGGTCCTTGTCAACAGAGCAGCCCTAAACTTTGGGGTGCTTGTGTCTTGCTGATTTTCAATTTTCCCACTTTATCCCCCCATGCGTGGAAGTGCCCTATGCTCTCTAAGCTGTGTTTTTTAGATGTTTCAGGACACACCGTACACTTCTCCAGAGTGGCTGTTGGCAATTTACATCCCGCCCATCAGTGTAGCAAGGCTCCCATTTCTCCATGGCCTGTCCTGCATTTCTGGTTTTGACACTTTTTTCAGCATGGCCCTTTTGACCGATGGGAAGCGAGACTTCTTTGTAGCGCTGATTTGCCTTTCCAGGTTGCTTGGTTGGCCAAAAAGGGCGTATGCGTTTTTTCCTGAATATATTCAGGAAAAAACGCATACGCCCTTTTTGGCCAAGGGCATCATTGTCAACGTTTTGCCGCTTTTCATGTGCTTTAAAGGCGATTCGAATCTACCTCCTGAAATCTGTTTCCTGCAATTCTGCCTTGATTTCAAATCCTCTTCTTTGCCTTCCCTCAATATATTTGTGGACGAGAGTTATGATTTATAACTCTGCATGTTTGTGAATTGCAGTGCCCTGAAGCTCCATTTTACAAGTCGGTTTTTTGGGAGCTGGCCGCAAAAGCGCAGGATGGCTTCAGGCCCTGTTCTGGTTCAGGGGGGCAGGCTGAGCCTGTGGTTAATTCTTCTTCCTGATGGGAAACTAGAGTGGCCTGTGCCTGTCCCAACACCAAGAGCTAGTCTCTCATTGGTTCCCCGTCTTCCCGTTCATCCTCAGGACAAATTGCAACCTGTACGGAACAGGAGGTTAAAGGTGCTGATGCTCCAAGTAGGGAGATTGCTAGTAAAGTGGCTGGAATGGCGAACCCGAGCACAAGGAGATGAGAAATGAGGTGCGTTTTAGAAACCTTTCCCCATCACACGGTGTACCATCTTCTGGGTTTCTCATGCATGTTTTCGATGTAGGAAGATGCCCTTGAACCTGGAGATTTGGGACCCATGCGATGGGTAGCACGCAGTATTACTTTAAAGGGTCTGCGTTTGCTCACCCAACCTCACCAAACCTCTCAGCCCCAAGAGTGTCCACCCTTATGTCTCATCCAGCTGTGGGTCTAGATATGGTCAATCCAGGTTGCATCACAGCCCCTGAACGAATTGTGTAAGAATTTCTCTCTCTTTCCCTGTCTGTTTCATGGGTTTTTAAAAGTAATTTATTTTTATAATGGGGTTTAGCTGCTTTTCACGGCTGTGTTTAGGCCGCTTTACACCCACTTGACACACTAACAGAGAGATATCAATACATAGGTTTTAAGATTATTACTGGTCAGATATATTCTTGTGCGGTGAATCGGGCGTGTTGAGTCCAGTTCTCTGAGCAAGGAGTAGGTCTTGTCTATTACATATTGGGTTTATGGAACGGTATCTGAGCTAATTTGAAACTCTTGTTTTATGTATCACCCCACCTCACCTTTCCTGTTAAGCAGCCATAGTGTGTTTTCTGCATGTGTGACTCTGTTCTGTTTTGTAATTCAGTTCAAGTGTAACGGTTTTTACATTCCCTCTATAAGTGACACCTTATGAGAAGTGTCCTTTTCTGTGTGACTTATTTCACTTAGAATCGTCGTACCTAAATCCACTCATCATGCTGCTACTAGCCTTATGACATTGATTTCATGGCTGAGTGATATTCCATTGTACATAAGGACCACAACTTTTTTATCCATTTTTCGCTTTCCTGGGATATTTAAGGTGGAAGGAAGTGGAGGTCCTTGTCAACAGAGCAGCCCTAAACTTTGGGGTGCTTGTGTCTTGCTGATTTTCAATTTTCCCACTTTATCCCCCCATGCGTGGAAGTGCCCTATGCTCTCTAAGCTGTGTTTTTTAGATGTTTCAGGACACACCCTACCCTTCTCCAGAGTGGCTGTTGGCAATTTACATCCCGCCCATCAGTGTAGCAAGGCTCCCATTTCTCCATGGCCTGTCCTGCATTTCTGGTTTTGACACTTTTTTCAGCATGGCCCTTTTGACCGATGGGAAGCGAGACTTCTTTGTAGCGCTGATTTGCCTTTCCAGGTTGCTTGGTTGGCCAAAAAGGGCGTATGCGTTTTTTCCTGAATATATTCAGGAAAAAACGCATACGCCCTTTTTGGCCAAGGGCATCATTGTCAACGTTTTGCCGCTTTTCATGTGCTTTAAAGGCGATTCGAATCTACCTCCTGAAATCTGTTTCCTGCAATTCTGCCTTGATTTCAAATCCTCTTCTTTGCCTTCCCTCAATATATTTGTGGACGAGAGTTATGATTTATAACTCTGCATGTTTGTGAATTGCAGTGCCCTGAAGCTCCATTTTACAAGTCGGTTTTTTGGGAGCTGGCCGCAAAAGCGCAGGATGGCTTCAGGCCCTGTTCTGGTTCAGGGGGGCAGGCTGAGCCTGTGGTTAATTCTTCTTCCTGATGGGAAACTAGAGTGGCCTGTGCCTGTCCCAACACCAAGAGCTAGTCTCTCATTGGTTCCCCGTCTTCCCGTTCATCCTCAGGACAAATTGCAACCTGTACGGAACAGGAGGTTAAAGGTGCTGATGCTCCAAGTAGGGAGATTGCTAGTAAAGTGGCTGGAATGGCGAACCCGAGCACAAGGAGATGAGAAATGAGGTGCGTTTTAGAAACCTTTCCCCATCACACGGTGTACCATCTTCTGGGTTTCTCATGCATGTTTTCGATGTAGGAAGATGCCCTTGAACCTGGAGATTTGGGACCCATGCGATGGGTAGCACGCAGTATTACTTTAAAGGGTCTGCGTTTGCTCACCCAACCTCACCAAACCTCTCAGCCCCAAGAGTGTCCACCCTTATGTCTCATCCAGCTGTGGGTCTAGATATGGTCAATCCAGGTTGCATCACAGCCCCTGAACGAATTGTGTAAGAATTTCTCTCTCTTTCCCTGTCTGTTTCATGGGTTTTTAAAAGTAATTTATTTTTATAATGGGGTTTAGCTGCTTTTCACGGCTGTGTTTAGGCCGCTTTACACCCACTTGACACACTAACAGAGAGATATCAATACATAGGTTTTAAGATTATTACTGGTCAGATATATTCTTGTGCGGTGAATCGGGCGTGTTGAGTCCAGTTCTCTGAGCAAGGAGTAGGTCTTGTCTATTACATATTGGGTTTATGGAACGGTATCTGAGCTAATTTGAAACTCTTGTTTTATGTATCACCCCACCTCACCTTTCCTGTTAAGCAGCCATAGTGTGTTTTCTGCATGTGTGACTCTGTTCTGTTTTGTAATTCAGTTCAAGTGTAACGGTTTTTACATTCCCTCTATAAGTGACACCTTATGAGAAGTGTCCTTTTCTGTGTGACTTATTTCACTTAGAATCGTCGTACCTAAATCCACTCATCATGCTGCTACTAGCCTTATGACATTGATTTCATGGCTGAGTGATATTCCATTGTACATAAGGACCACAACTTTTTTATCCATTTTTCGCTTTCCTGGGATATTTAAGGTGGAAGGAAGTGGAGGTCCTTGTCAACAGAGCAGCCCTAAACTTTGGGGTGCTTGTGTCTTGCTGATTTTCAATTTTCCCACTTTATCCCCCCATGCGTGGAAGTGCCCTATGCTCTCTAAGCTGTGTTTTTTAGATGTTTCAGGACACACCCTACCCTTCTCCAGAGTGGCTGTTGGCAATTTACATCCCGCCCATCAGTGTAGCAAGGCTCCCATTTCTCCATGGCCTGTCCTGCATTTCTGGTTTTGACACTTTTTTCAGCATGGCCCTTTTGACCGATGGGAAGCGAGACTTCTTTGTAGCGCTGATTTGCCTTTCCAGGTTGCTTGGTTGGCCAAAAAGGGCGTATGCGTTTTTTCCTGAATATATTCAGGAAAAAACGCATACGCCCTTTTTGGCCAAGGGCATCATTGTCAACGTTTTGCCGCTTTTCATGTGCTTTAAAGGCGATTCGAATCTACCTCCTGAAATCTGTTTCCTGCAATTCTGCCTTGATTTCAAATCCTCTTCTTTGCCTTCCCTCAATATATTTGTGGACGAGAGTTATCATTTATAACTCTGCAGGTTTGTGAATTGCAGTGCCCTGAAGCTCCATTTTACAAGTCGGTTTTTTGGGAGCTGGCCGCAAAAGCGCAGGATGGCTTCAGGCCCTGTTCTGGTTCAGGGGGGCAGGCTGAGCCTGTGGTTAATTCTTCTTCCTGATGGGAAAATAGAGTGACCTGTGCCTGTCCCAACACCAAGAGCTAGTCTCTCATTGGTTCCCCATCTTCCCGTTCATCCTCAGGACAAATTGCAACCTGTACGGAACAGGAGGTTAAAGGTGCTGATGCTCCAAGTAGGGAGATTGCTAGTAAAGTGGCTGGAATGGCGAACCCGAGCACAAGGAGATGAGAAATGAGGTGCGTTTTAGAAACCTTTCCCCATCACACGGTGTACCATCTTCTGGGTTTCTCATGCATGTTTTCGATGTAGGAAGATGCCCTTGAACCTGGAGATTTGGGACCCATGCGATGGGTAGCACGCAGTATTACTTTAAAGGGTCTGCGTTTGCTCACCCAACCTCACCAAACCTCTCAGCCCCAAGAGTGTCCACCCTTATGTCTCATCCAGCTGTGGGTCTAGATATGGTCAATCCAGGTTGCATCACAGCCCCTGAACGAATTGTGTAAGAATTTCTCTCTCTTTCCCTGTCTTTGTTTCATGGGTTTTTAAAAGTAATTTATTTTTATAATGGGGTTTAGCTGCTTTTCACGGCTGTGTTTAGGCCGCTTTACACCCACTTGACACACTAACAGAGAGATATCAATACATAGGTTTTAAGATTATTACTAGTCAGATATATTCTTGTGCGGTGAATCGGGCGTGTTGAGTCCAGTTCTCTGAGCAAGGAGTAGGTCTTGTCTATTCCATATTGGGTTTATGGAACGGTATCTGAGCTAATTTGAAACTCTTGTTTTATGTATCACCCCACCTCACCTTTCCCGTTAAGCAGCCATAGTGTGTTTTCTGCATGTGTGACTCTGTTCTGTTTTGTAATTCAGTTCAAGTGTAACGGTTTTTACATTCCCTCTATAAGTGACACCTTATGAGAAGTGTCCTTTTCTGTGTGACTTATTTCACTTAGAATCGTCTTACCTAAATCCACTCATCATGCTGCTACTAGCCTTATGACATTGATTTCATGGCTGAGTGATATTCCATTGTACATAAGGACCACAACTTTTTTATCCATTTTTCGCTTTCCTGGGATATTTAAGGTGGAATGAAGTGGAGGTCCTTGTCAACAGAGCAGCCCTAAACTTTGGGGTGCTTGTGTCTTGCTGATTTTCAATTTTCCCACTTTATCCCCCCATGCGTGGAAGTGCCCTATGCTCTCTAAGCTGTGTTTTTTAGATGTTTCAGGACACACCGTACACTTCTCCAGAGTGGCTGTTGGCAATTTACGTCCCGCCCATCAGTGTAGCAAGGCTCCCATTTCTCCATGGCCTGTCCTGCATTTCTGGTTTTGACACTTTTTTCAGCATGGCCCTTTTGACCGATGGGAAGCGAGACTTCTTTGTAGCGCTGATTTGCCTTTCCAGGTTGCTTGGTTGGCCAAAAAGGGCGTATGCGTTTTTTCCTGAATATATTCAGGAAAAAACGCATACGCCCTTTTTGGCCAAGGGCATCATTGTCAACGTTTTGCCGCTTTTCATGTGCTTTAAAGGCGATTCGAATCTACCTCCTGAAATCTGTTTCCTGCAATTCTGCCTTGATTTCAAATCCTCTTCTTTGCCTTCCCTCAATATATTTGTGGACGAGAGTTATCATTTATAACTCTGCAGGTTTGTGAATTGCAGTGCCCTGAAGCTCCATTTTACAAGTCGGTTTTTTGGGAGCTGGCCGCAAAAGCGCAGGATGGCTTCAGGCCCTGTTCTGGTTCAGGGGGGCAGGCTGAGCCTGTGGTTAATTCTTCTTCCTGATGGGAAAATAGAGTGACCTGTGCCTCTCCCAACACCAAGAGGTAGTCTCTCATTGGTTCCCCGTCTTCCCGTTCATCCTCAGGACAAATTGCAACCTGTACGGAACAGGAGGTTAAAGGTGCTGATGCTCCAAGTAGGGAGATTGCTAGTAAAGTGGCTGGAATGGCGAACCCGAGCACAAGGAGATGAGAAATGAGGTTCGTTTTAGAAACCTTTCCCCATCACACGGTGTACCATCTTCTGGGTTTCTCATGCATGTTTTCGATGTAGGAAGATGCCCTTGAACCTGGAGATTTGGGACCCATGCGATGGGTAGCACGCAGTATTACTTTAAAGGGTCTGCGTTTGCTCACCCAACCTCACCAGACCTCTCAGCCCCAAGAGTGTCCACCCTTATGTCTCATCCAGCTGTGGGTCTAGATATGGTCAATCCAGGTTGCATCACAGCCCCTGAACGAATTGTGTAAGAATTTCTCTCTCTTTCCCTGTCTTTGTTTCATGGGTTTTTAAAAGTAATTTATTTTTATAATGGGGTTTAGCTGCTTTTCACGGCTGTGTTTAGGCCGCTTTACACCCACTTGACACACTAACAGAGAGATATCAATACATAGGTTTTAAGATTATTACTAGTCAGATATATTCTTGTGCGGTGAATCGGGCGTGTTGAGTCCAGTTCTCTGAGCAAGGAGTAGGTCTTGTCTATTCCATATTGGGTTTATGGAACGGTATCTGAGCTAATTTGAAACTCTTGTTTTATGTATCACCCCACCTCACCTTTCCCGTTAAGCAGCCATAGTGTGTTTTCTGCATGTGTGACTCTGTTCTGTTTTGTAATTCAGTTCAAGTGTAACGGTTTTTACATTCCCTCTATAAGTGACACCTTATGCGAATCGTCCTTTTCTGTGTGACTTATTTCACTTAGAATCGTCTTACCTAAATCCACTCATCATGCTGCTACTAGCCTTATGACACTGATTTCATGGCTGAGTGATATTCCATTGTACATAAGGACCACAACTTTTTTATCCATTTTTCGCTTTCCTGGGATATTTAAGGTGGAAGGAAGTGGAGGTCCTTGTCAACAGAGCAGCCCTAAACTTTGGGCTGCTTGTGTCTTGCTGATTTTCAATTTTCCCACTTTATCCCCCCATGTGTGGAAGTGCCCTATGCTCTCTAAGCTGTGTTTTTTAGATGTTTCAGGACACACCGTACACTTCTCCAGAGTGGCTGTTGGCAATTTACATCCCGCCCATCAGTGTAGCAAGGCTCCCATTTCTCCATGGCCTGTCCTGCATTTCTGGTTTTGACACTTTTTTCAGCATGGCCCTTTTGACCGATGGGAAGCGAGACTTCTTTGTAGCGCTGATTTGCCTTTCCAGGTTGCTTGGTTGGCCAAAAAGGGCGTATGCGTTTTTTCCTGAATATATTCAGGAAAAAACGCATACGCCCTTTTTGGCCAAGGGCATCATTGTCAACGTTTTGCCGCTTTTCATGTGCTTTAAAGGCGATTCGAATCTACCTCCTGAAATCTGTTTCCTGCAATTCTGCCTTGATTTCAAATCCTCTTCTTTGCCTTCCCTCAATATATTTGTGGACGAGAGTTATCATTTATAACTCTGCAGGTTTGTGAATTGCAGTGCCCTGAAGCTCCATTTTACAAGTCGCTTTTTTGGGAGCCGGCTGCAAAAGCGCAGGATGGCTTCAGGCCCTGTTCTGGTTCAGGGGGGCAGGCTGAGCCTGTGGTTAATTCTTCTTCCGGATGGGAAAATAGAGTGACCTGTGCCTGTCCCAACACCAAGAGCTAGTCTCTCATTGGTTCCCCGTCTTCCCGTTCATCCTCAGGACAAATTGCAACCTGTACGGAACAGGAGGTTAAAGGTGCTGATGCTCCAAGTAGGGAGATTGCTAGTAAAGTGGCTGGAATGGCGAACCCGAGCACAAGGAGATGAGAAATGAGGTGCGTTTTAGAAACCTTTCCCCATCACACGGTGTACCATCTTCTGGGTTTCTCATGCATGTTTTCGATGTAGGAAGATGCCCTTGAACCTGGAGATTTGGGACCCATGCGATGGGTAGCACGCAGTATTACTTTAAATGGTCTGCGTTTCCTCACCCAACCTCACCAAACCTCTCAGCCCCAAGAGTGTCCACCCTTATGTGTCATCCAGCTGTGGGTCTAGATATGGTCAATCCAGGTTGCATCACAGCTCCTGAACGAATTGTGTAAGAATTTCTCTCTCTTTCCCTGTCTTTGTTTCATGGGTTTTTAAAAGTAATTTATTTTTATAATGGGGTTTAGCTGCTTTTCACGGCTGTGTTTATGCCGCTTTACACCCACTTGACACACTAACAGAGAGATATCAATACATAGGTTTTAAGATTATTACCAATCAGATATATTCTTGTGCGGTGAATCGGGCGTGTTGAGTCCAGTTCTCTGAGCAAGGAGTAGGTCTTGTCTATTACATATTGGGTTTATGGAACGTTATCTGAGCTAATTTGAAACTCTTGTTTTATGTATCACCCCACCTCACCTTTCCCGTTAAGCAGCCATAGTGTGTTTTCTGCATGTGTGACTCTGTTCTGTTTTGTAAGTCAGTTCAAGTGTAACGGTTTTTACATTCCCTCTATAAGTGACACCTTATGAGAAGTGTCCTTTTCTGTGTGACTTATTTCACTTAGAATCGTCTTACCTAAATCCACTCATCATGCTGCTACTAGCCTTATGACATTGATTTCATGGCTGAGTGATATTCCATTGTACATAAGGACCACAACTTTTTTATCCATTTTTCTCTTTCCTGGGATATTTAAGGTGGAATGAAGTGGAGGTCCTTGTCAACAGAGCAGCCCTAAACTTTGGGGTGCTTGTGTCTTGCTGATTTTCAATTTTCCCACTTTATCCCCCCATGCGTGGAAGTGCCCTATGCTCTCTAAGCTGTGTTTTTTAGATGTTTCAGGACACACCGTACACTTCTCCAGAGTGGCTGTTGGCAATTTACATCCCGCCCATCAGTGTAGCAAGGCTCCCATTTCTCCATGGCCTGTCCTGCATTTCTGGTTTTGACACTTTTTTCAGCATGGCCCTTTTGACCGATGGGAAGCGAGACTTCTTTGTAGCGCTGATTTGCCTTTCCAGGTTGCTTGGTTGGCCAAAAAGGGCGTATGCGTTTTTTCCTGAATATATTCAGGAAAAAACGCATACGCCCTTTTTGGCCAAGGGCATCATTGTCAACGTTTTGCCGCTTTTCATGTGCTTTAAAGGCGATTCGAATCTACCTCCTGAAATCTGTTTCCTGCAATTCTGCCTTGATTTCAAATCCTCTTCTTTGCCTTCCCTCAATATATTTGTGGACGAGAGTTATGATTTATAACTCTGCATGTTTGTGAATTGCAGTGCCCTGAAGCTCCATTTTACAAGTCGGTTTTTTGGGAGCTGGCCGCAAAAGCGCAGGATGGCTTCAGGCCCTGTTCTGGTTCAGGGGGGCAGGCTGAGCCTGTGGTTAATTCTTCTTCCTGATGGGAAACTAGAGTGGCCTGTGCCTGTCCCAACACCAAGAGCTAGTCTCTCATTGGTTCCCCGTCTTCCCGTTCATCCTCAGGACAAATTGCAACCTGTACGGAACAGGAGGTTAAAGGTGCTGATGCTCCAAGTAGGGAGATTGCTAGTAAAGTGGCTGGAATGGCGAACCCGAGCACAAGGAGATGAGAAATGAGGTGCGTTTTAGAAACCTTTCCCCATCACACGGTGTACCATCTTCTGGGTTTCTCATGCATGTTTTCGATGTAGGAAGATGCCCTTGAACCTGGAGATTTGGGACCCATGCGATGGGTAGCACGCAGTATTACTTTAAAGGGTCTGCGTTTGCTCACCCAACCTCACCAAACCTCTCAGCCCCAAGAGTGTCCACCCTTATGTCTCATCCAGCTGTGGGTCTAGATATGGTCAATCCAGGTTGCATCACAGCCCCTGAACGAATTGTGTAAGAATTTCTCTCTCTTTCCCTGTCTGTTTCATGGGTTTTTAAAAGTAATTTATTTTTATAATGGGGTTTAGCTGCTTTTCACGGCTGTGTTTAGGCCGCTTTACACCCACTTGACACACTAACAGAGAGATATCAATACATAGGTTTTAAGATTATTACTGGTCAGATATATTCTTGTGCGGTGAATCGGGCGTGTTGAGTCCAGTTCTCTGAGCAAGGAGTAGGTCTTGTCTATTACATATTGGGTTTATGGAACGGTATCTGAGCTAATTTGAAACTCTTGTTTTATGTATCACCCCACCTCACCTTTCCCGTTAAGCAGCCATAGTGTGTTTTCTGCATGTGTGACTCTGTTCTGTTTTGTAATTCAGTTCAAGTGTAACGGTTTTTACATTCCCTCTATAAGTGACACCTTATGAGAAGTGTCCTTTTCTGTGTGACTTATTTCACTTAGAATCGTCTTACCTAAATCCACTCATCATGCTGCTACTAGCCTTATGACATTGATTTCATGGCTGAGTGATATTCCATTGTACATAAGGACCACAACTTTTTTATCCATTTTTCGCTTTCCTGGGATATTTAAGGTGGAAGGAAGTGGAGGTCCTTGTCAACAGAGCAGCCCTAAATTTTGGGGTGCTTGTGTCTTGCTGATTTTCAATTTTCCCACTTTATCCCCCCATGCGTGGAAGTGCCCTATGCTCTCTAAGCTGTGTTTTTTAGATGTTTCAGGACACACCCTACCCTTCTCCAGAGTGGCTGTTGGCAATTTACATCCCTCCCATCAGTGTAGCAAGGCTCCCATTTCTCCATGGCCTGTCCTGCATTTCTGGTTTTGACACTTTTTTCAGCATGGCCCTTTTGACCGATGGGAAGCGAGACTTCTTTGTAGCGCTGATTTGCCTTTCCAGGTTGCTTGGTTGGCCAAAAAGGGCGTATGCGTTTTTTCCTGAATATATTCAGGAAAAAACGCATACGCCCTTTTTGGCCAAGGGCATCATTGTCAACGTTTTGCCGCTTTTCATGTGCTTTAAAGGCGATTCGAATCTACCTCCTGAAATCTGTTTCCTGCAATTCTGCCTTGATTTCAAATCCTCTTCTTTGCCTTCCCTCAATATATTTGTGGACGAGAGTTATCATTTATAACTCTGCAGGTTTGTGAATTGCAGTGCCCTGAAGCTCCATTTTACAAGTCGGTTTTTTGGGAGCTGGCCGCAAAAGCGCAGGATGGCTTCAGGCCCTGTTCTGGTTCAGGGGGGAAGGCTGAGCCTGTGGTTAATTCTTCTTCCTGATGGGAAAATAGAGTGACCTGTGCCTGTCCCAACACCAAGAGCTAGTCTCTCATTGGTTCCCCGTCTTCCCGTTCATCCTCAGGACAAATTGCAACATGTACGGAACAGGAGGTTAAAGGTGCTGATGCTCCAAGTAGGGAGATTGCTAGTAAAGTGGCTGGAATGGCGAACCCGAGCACAAGGAGATGAGAAATGAGGTGCGTTTTAGAAACCTTTCCCCATCACACGGTGTACCATCTTCTGGGTTTCTCATGCATGTTTTCGATGTAGGAAGATGCCCTTGAACCTGGAGATTTGGGACCCATGCGATGGGTAGCACGCAGTATTACTTTAAAGGGTCTGCGTTTGCTCACCCAACCTCACCAAACCTCTCAGCCCCAAGAGTGTCCACCCTTATGTCTCATCCAGCTGTGGGTCTAGATATGGTCAATCCAGGTTGCATCACAGCCCCTGAACGAATTGTGTAAGAATTTCTCTCTCTTTCCCTGTCTTTGTTTCATGGGTTTTTAAAAGTAATTTATTTTTATAATGGGGTTTAGCTGCTTTTCACGGCTGTGTTTAGGCCGCTTTACACCCACTTGACACACTAACAGAGAGATATCAATACATAGGTTTTAAGATTATTACTAGTCAGATATATTCTTGTGCGGTGAATCGGGCGTGTTGAGTCCAGTTCTCTGAGCAAGGAGTAGGTCTTGTCTATTCCATATTGGGTTTATGGAACGGTATCTGAGCTAATTTGAAACTCTTGTTTTATGTATCACCCCACCTCACCTTTCCCGTTAAGCAGCCATAGTGTGTTTTCTGCATGTGTGACTCTGTTCTGTTTTGTAATTCAGTTCAAGTGTAACGGTTTTTACATTCCCTCTATAAGTGACACCTTATGAGAAGTGTCCTTTTCTGTGTGACTTATTTCACTTAGAATCGTCTTACCTAAATCCACTCATCATGCTGCTACTAGCCTTATGACATTGATTTCATGGCTGAGTGATATTCCATTGTACATAAGGACCACAACTTTTTTATCCATTTTTCGCTTTCCTGGGATATTTAAGGTGGAATGAAGTGGAGGTCCTTGTCAACAGAGCAGCCCTAAACTTTGGGGTGCTTGTGTCTTGCTGATTTTCAATTTTCCCACTTTATCCCCCCATGCGTGGAAGTGCCCTATGCTCTCTAAGCTGTGTTTTTTAGATGTTTCAGGACACACCGTACACTTCTCCAGAGTGGCTGTTGGCAATTTACGTCCCGCCCATCAGTGTAGCAAGGCTCCCATTTCTCCATGGCCTGTCCTGCATTTCTGGTTTTGACACTTTTTTCAGCATGGCCCATTTGACCGATGGGAAGCGAGACTTCTTTGTAGCGCTGATTTGCCTTTCCAGGTTGCTTGGTTGGCCAAAAAGGGCGTATGCGTTTTTTCCTGAATATATTCAGGAAAAAACGCATACGCCCTTTTTGGCCAAGGGCATCATTGTCAACGTTTTGCCGCTTTTCATGTGCTTTAAAGGCGATTCGAATCTACCTCCTGAAATCTGTTTCCTGCAATTCTGCCTTGATTTCAAATCCTCTTCTTTGCCTTCCCTCAATATATTTGTGGACGAGAGTTATCATTTATAACTCTGCAGGTTTGTGAATTGCAGTGCCCTGAAGCTCCATTTTACAAGTCGGTTTTTTGGGAGCTGGCCGCAAAAGCGCAGGATGGCTTCAGGCCCTGTTCTGGTTCAGGGGGGCAGGCTGAGCCTGTGGTTAATTCTTCTTCCTGATGGGAAAATAGAGTGACCTGTGCCTGTCCCAACACCAAGAGCTAGTCTCTCATTGGTTCCCCATCTTCCCGTTCATCCTCAGGACAAATTGCAACCTGTACGGAACAGGAGGTTAAAGGTGCTGATGCTCCAAGTAGGGAGATTGCTAGTAAAGTGGCTGGAATGGCGAACCCGAGCACAAGGAGATGAGAAATGAGGTGCGTTTTAGAAACCTTTCCCCATCACACGGTGTACCATCTTCTGGGTTTCTCATGCATGTTTTCCATGTAGGAAGATGCCCTTGAACCTGGAGATTTTGGACCCATGCGATGGGTAGCACGCAGTATTACTTTAAAGGGTCTGCGTTTGCTCACCCAACCTCACCAGACCTCTCAGCCCCACGAGTGTCCACCCTTATGTCTCATCCAGCTGTCGGTCTAGACATGGTCAATCCAGGTTGCATCACAGCCCCTGAACGAATTGTGTAAGAATTTATCTCTCTTTCCCTGTCTTTGTTTCATGGGTTTTTAAAAGTAATTTATTTTTATAATGGGGTTTAGCTGCTTTTCACGGCTGTGTTTATGCCGCTTTACACCCACTTGACACACTAACAGAGAGATATCAATACATAGGTTTTAAGATTATTACTAGTCAGATATATTCTTGTGCGGTGAATCGGGCGTGTTGAGTCCAGTTCTCTGAGCAAGGAGTAGGTCTTGTCTATTACATATTGGGTTTATGGAACGGTATCTGAGCTAATTTGAAACTCTTGTTTTATGTATCACCCCACCTCACCTTTCCCGTTAAGCAGCCATAGTGTGTTTTCTGCATGTGTGACTCTGTTCTGTTTTGTAATTCAGTTCAAGTGTAACGGTTTTTACATTCCCTCTATAAGTGACACCTTATGAGAAGTGTCCTTTTCTGTGTGACTTATTTCACTTAGAATCGTCTTACCTAAATCCACTCATCATGCTGCTACTAGCCTTATGACATTGATTTCATGGCTGAGTGATATTCCATTGTACATAAGGACCACAACTTTTTTATCCATTTTTCGCTTTCCTGGGATATTTAAGGTGGAAGGAAGTGGAGGTCCTTGTCAACAGAGCAGCCCTAAACTTTGGGGTGCTTGTGTCTTGCTGATTTTCAATTTTCCCACTTTATCCCCCCATGCGTGGAAGTGCCCTATGCTCTCTAAGCTGTGTTTTTTAGATGTTTCAGGACACACCGTACACTTCTCCAGAGTGGCTGTTGGCAATTTACATCCCGCCCATCAGTGTAGCAAGGCTCCAATTTCTCCATGGCCTGTCCTGCATTTCTGGTTTTGACACTTTTTTCAGCATGGCCCTTTTGACCGATGGGAAGCGAGACTTCTTTGTAGCGCTGATTTGCCTTTCCAGGTTGCTTGGTTGGCCAAAAAGGGCGTATGCGTTTTTTCCTGAATATATTCAGGAAAAAACGCATACGCCCTTTTTGGCCAAGGGCATCATTGTCAACGTTTTGCCGCTTTTCATGTGCTTTAAAGGCGATTCGAATCTACCTCCTGAAATCTGTTTCCTGCAATTCTGCCTTGATTTCAAATCCTCTTCTTTGCCTTCCCTCAATATATTTGTGGACGAGAGTTATCATTTATAACTCTGCAGGTTTGTGAATTGCAGTGCCCTGAAGCTCCATTTTACAAGTCGGTATTTTGGGAGCCGGCCGCAAAAGCGCAGGATGGCTTCAGGCCCTGTTCTGGTTCCGGGGGGCAGGCTGAGCCTGTGGTTAATTCTTCTTCCTGATGGGAAAATAGAGTGACCTGTGCCTGTCCCAACACCAAGAGCTACTCTCTCATTGGTTCCCCGTCTTCCCGTTCATCCTCAGGACAAATTGCAACCTGTACGGAACAGGAGGTTAAAGGTGCTGATGCTCCAAGTAGGGAGATTGCTAGTAAAGTGGCTGGAATGGCGAACCCGAGCACAAGGAGATGAGAAATGAGGTGAGTTTTAGAAACCTTTCCCCATCACACGGTGTACCATCTTCTGGGTTTCTCATGCATGTTTTCGATGTAGGAAGATGCCCTTGAACCTGGAGATTTGGGACCCATGCGATGGGTAGCACGCAGTATTACTTTAAAGGGTCTGCGTTTGCTCACCCAACCTCACCAAACCTCTCAGCCCCAAGAGTGTCCACCCTTGTGTCTCATCCAGCTGTGGGTCTAGATATGGTCAATCCAGGTTGCATCACAGCTCCTGAACGAATTGTGTAAGAATTTCTCTCTCTTTCCCTGTCTTTGTTTCATGGGTTTTTAAAAGTAATTTATTTTTATAATGGGGTTTAGCTGCTTTTCACGGCTGTGTTTATGCCGCTTTACACCCACTTGACACACTAACAGAGAGATATCAATACATAGGTTTTAAGAATATTACTAGTCAGATATATTCTTGTGCGGTGAATCGGGCGTGTTGAGTCCAGTTCTCTGAGCAAGGAGTAGGTCTTGTCTATTACATATTGGGTTTATGGAACGGTATCTGAGCTAATTTGAAACTCTTGTTTTATGTATCACCCCACCTCACCTTTCCCGTTAAGCAGCCATAGTGTGTTTTCTGCATGTGTGACTCTGTTCTGTTTTGTAATTCAGTTCAAGTGTAACGGTTTTTACATTCCCTCTATAAGTGACACCTTATGAGAAGTGTCCTTTTCTGTGTGACTTATTTCACTTAGAATCGTCTTACCTAAATCCACTCATCATGCTGCTACTAGCCTTATGACATTGATTTCATGGCTGAGTGATATTCCATTGTACATAAGGACCACAACTTTTTTATCCATTTTTCGCTTTCCTGGGATATTTAAGGTGGAATGAAGTGGAGGTCCTTGTCAACAGAGCAGCCCTAAACTTTGGGGTGCTTGTGTCTTGCTGATTTTCAATTTTCCCACTTTATCCCCCCATGCGTGGAAGTGCCCTATGCTCTCTAAGCTGTGTTTTTTAGATGTTTCAGGACACACCGTACACTTCTCCAGAGTGGCTGTTGGCAATTTACATTCCGCCCATCAGTGTAGCAAGGCTCCCATTTCTCCATGGCCTGTCCTGCATTTCTGGTTTTGACACTTTTTTCAGCATGGCCCTTTTGACCGATGGGAAGCGAGACTTCTTTGTAGCGCTGATTTGCGTTTCCAGGTTGCTTGGTTGGCCAAAAAGGGCATCATTGTCAACGTTTTGCCGCTTTTCATGTGCTTTAAAGGCGATTCGAATCTACCTCCTGAAATCTGTTTCCTGCAATTCTGCCTTGATTTCAAATCCTCTTCTTTGCCTTCCCTCAATATATTTGTGGACGAGAGTTATCATTTATAACTCTGCAGGTTTGTGAATTGCAGTGCCCTGAAGCTCCATTTTACAAGTCGGTTTTTTGGGAGCTGGCCGCAAAAGCGCAGGATGGCTTCAGGCCCTGTTCTGGTTCAGGGGGGCAGGCTGAGCCTGTGGTTAATTCTTCTTCCTGATGGGAAAATAGAGTGGCCTGTGCCTGTCCCAACACCAAGAGCTAGTCTCTCATTGGTTCCCCGTCTTCCCGTTCATCCTCAGGACAAATTGCAACCTGTACGGAACAGGAGGTTAAAGGTGCTGATGCTCCAAGTAGGGAGATTGCTAGTAAAGTGGCTGGAATGGCGAACCCGAGCACAAGGAGATGAGAAATGAGGTGCGTTTTAGAAACCTTTCCCCATCACACGGTGTACCATCTTCTGGGTTTCTCATGCATGTTTTCGATGTAGGAAGATGCACTTGAACCTGGAGATTTGGGACCCATGCGATGGGTAGCACGCAGTATTACTTTAAAGGGTCTGCGTTTGCTCACCCAACCTCACCAAACCTCTCAGCCCCAAGAGTGTCCACCCTTATGTCTCATCCAGCTGTGGGTCTAGACATGGTCAATCCAGGTTGCATCACAGCCCCTGAACGAATTGTGTAAGAATTTCTCTCTCTTTCCCTGTCTTTGTTTCATGGGTTTTTAAAAGTAATTTATTTTTATAATGGGGTTTAGCTGCTTTTCACGGCTGTGTTTATGCCGCTTTACACCCACTTGACACACTAACAGAGAGATATCAATACATAGGTTTTAAGATTATTACTAGTCAGATATATTCTTGTGTGGTGAATCGGGCGTGTTGAGTCCAGTTCTCTGAGCAAGGAGTAGGTCTTGTCTATTCCATATTGGGTTTATGGAACGGTATCTGAGCTAATTTGAAACTCTTGTTTTATGTATCACCCCACCTCACCTTTCCCGTTAAGCAGCCATAGTGTGTTTTCTGCATGTGTGACTCTGTTCTGTTTTGTAATTCAGTTCAAGTGTAACGGTTTTTACATTCCCTCTATAAGTGACACCTTATGAGAAGTGTCCTTTTCTGTGTGACTTATTTCACTTAGAATCGTCTTACCTAAATCCACTCATCATGCTGCTACTAGCCTTATGACATTGATTTCATGGCTGAGTGATATTCCATTGTACATAAGGACCACAACTTTTTTATCCATTTTTCGCTTTCCTGGGATATTTAAGGTGGAAGGAAGTGGAGGTCCTTGTCAACAGAGCAGCCCTAAACTTTGGGGTGCTTGTGTCTTGCTGATTTTCAATTTTCCCACTTTATCCCCCCATGCGTGGAAGTGCCCTATGCTCTCTAAGCTGTGTTTTTTAGATGTTTCAGGACACACCGTACACTTCTCCAGAGTGGCTGTTGGCAATTTACATCCCGCCCATCAGTGTAGCAAGGCTCCCATTTCTCCATGGCCTGTCCTGCATTTCTGGTTTTGACACTTTTTTCAGCATGGCCCTTTTGACCGATGGGAAGCGAGACTTCTTTGTAGCGCTGATTTGCCTTTCCAGGTTGCTTGGTTGGCCAAAAAGGGCGTATGCGTTTTTTCCTGAATATATTCAGGAAAAAACGCATACGCCCTTTTTGGCCAAGGGCATCATTGTCAACGTTTTGCCGCTTTTCATGTGCTTTAAAGGCGATTCGAATCTACCTCCTGAAATCTGTTTCCTGCAATTCTGCCTTGATTTCAAATCCTCTTCTTTGCCTTCCCTCAATATATTTGTGGACGAGAGTTATCATTTATAACTCTGCAGGTTTGTGAATTGCAGTGCCCTGAAGCTCCATTTTACAAGTCGGTTTTTTGGGAGCCGGCCGCAAAAGCGCAGGATGGCTTCAGGCCCTCTTCTGGTTCCGGGGGGCAGGCTGAGCCTGTGGTTAATTCTTCTTCCTGATGGGAAAATAGAGTGACCTGTGCCTGTCCCAACACCAAGAGCTAGTCTCTCATTGGTTCCCCGTCTTCCCGTTCATCCTCAGGACAAATTGCAACCTGTACGGAACAGGAGGTTAAAGGTGCTGATGCTCCAAGTAGGGAGATTGCTAGAAAAGTGGCTGGAATGGCGAACCCGAGCACAAGGAGATGAGAAATGAGGTGCGTTTTAGAAACATTTCCCCATCACACGGTGTACCATCTTCTGGGTTTCTCATGCATGTTTTCGATGTAGGAAGATGCCCTTGAACCTGGAGATTTGGGACCCATGCGATGGGTAGCACGCAGTATTACTTTAAAGGGTCTGCGTTTGCTCACCCAACCTCACCAAACCTCTCAGCCCCAAGAGTGTCCACCCTTTTGTCTCATCCAGCTGTGGGTCTAGATATGGTCAATCCAGGTTGCATCACAGCTCCTGAACGAATTGTGTAAGAATTTCCCTCTCTTTCCCTGTCTTTGTTTCATGGGTTTTTAAAAGTAATTTATTTTTATAATGGGGTTTAGCTGCTTTTCACTGCTGTGTTTATGCCGCTTTACACCCACTTGACACACTAACAGAGAGATATCAATACATAGGTTTTAAGAGTATTACTAGTCAGATATATTCTTGTGCGGTGAATCGGGCGTGTTGAGTCCAGTTTTCTGAGCAAGGAGTAGGTCTTGTCTATTACATATTGGGTTTATGGAACGGTATCTGAGCTAATTTGAAACTCTTGTTTTATGTATCACCCCACCTCACCTTTCCCGTTAAGCAGCCATAGTGTGTTTTCTGCATGTGTGACTCTGTTCTGTTTTGTAATTCAGTTCAAGTGTAACGGTTTTTACATTCCCTCTATAAGTGACACCTTATGAGAAGTGTCCTTTTCTGTGTGACTTATTTCACTTAGAATCGTCTTACCTAAATCCACTCATCATGCTGCTACTAGCCTTATGACATTGATTTCATGGCTGAGTGATATTCCATTGTACATAAGGACCACAACTTTTTTATCCAATTTTCGCTTTCCTGGGATATTTAAGGTGGAATGAAGTGGAGGTCCTTGTCAACAGAGCAGCCCTAAACTTTGGGGTGCTTGTGTCTTGCTGATTTTCAATTTTCCCACTTTATCCCCCCATGCGTGGAAGTGCCCTATGCTCTCTAAGCTGTGTTTTTTAGATGTTTCAGGACACACCGTACACTTCTCCAGAGTGGCTGTTGGCAATTTACGTCCCGCCCATCAGTGTAGCAAGGCTCCCATTTCTCCATGGCCTGTCCTGCATTTCTGGTTTTGACACTTTTTTCAGCATGGCCCATTTGACCGATGGGAAGCGAGACTTCTTTGTAGCGCTGATTTGCCTTTCCAGGTTGCTTGGTTGGCCAAAAAGGGCGTATGCGTTTTTTCCTGAATATATTCAGGAAAAAACGCATACGCCCTTTTTGGCCAAGGGCATCATTGTCAACGTTTTGCCGCTTTTCATGTGCTTTAAAGGCGATTCGAATCTACCTCCTGAAATCTGTTTCCTGCAATTCTGCCTTGATTTCAAATCCTCTTCTTTGCCTTCCCTCAATATATTTGTGGACGAGAGTTATCATTTATAACTCTGCAGGTTTGTGAATTGCAGTGCCCTGAAGCTCCATTTTACAAGTCGGTTTTTTGGGAGCTGGCCGCAAAAGCGCAGGATGGCTTCAGGCCCTGTTCTGGTTCAGGGGGGCAGGCTGAGCCTGTGGTTAATTCTTCTTCCTGATGGGAAAATAGAGTGACCTGTGCCTGTCCCAACACCAAGAGCTAGTCTCTCATTGGTTCCCCATCTTCCCGTTCATCCTCAGGACAAATTGCAACCTGTACGGAACAGGAGGTTAAAGGTGCTGATGCTCCAAGTAGGGAGATTGCTAGTAAAGTGGCTGGAATGGCGAACCCGAGCACAAGGAGATGAGAAATGAGGTGCGTTTTAGAAACCTTTCCCCATCACACGGTGTACCATCTTCTGGGTTTCTCATGCATGTTTTCCATGTAGGAAGATGCCCTTGAACCTGGAGATTTTGGACCCATGCGATGGGTAGCACGCAGTATTACTTTAAAGGGTCTGCGTTTGCTCACCCAACCTCACCAGACCTCTCAGCCCCACGAGTGTCCACCCTTATGTCTCATCCAGCTGTCGGTCTAGACATGGTCAATCCAGGTTGCATCACAGCCCCTGAACGAATTGTGTAAGAATTTATCTCTCTTTCCCTGTCTTTGTTTCATGGGTTTTTAAAAGTAATTTATTTTTATAATGGGGTTTAGCTGCTTTTCACGGCTGTGTTTATGCCGCTTTACACCCACTTGACACACTAACAGAGAGATATCAATACATAGGTTTTAAGATTATTACTAGTCAGATATATTCTTGTGCGGTGAATCGGGCGTGTTGAGTCCAGTTCTCTGAGCAAGGAGTAGGTCTTGTCTATTACATATTGGGTTTATGGAACGGTATCTGAGCTAATTTGAAACTCTTGTTTTATGTATCACCCCACCTCACCTTTCCCGTTAAGCAGCCATAGTGTGTTTTCTGCATGTGTGACTCTGTTCTGTTTTGTAATTCAGTTCAAGTGTAACGGTTTTTACATTCCCTCTATAAGTGACACCTTATGAGAAGTGTCCTTTTCTGTGTGACTTATTTCACTTAGAATCGTCTTACCTAAATCCACTCATCATGCTGCTACTAGCCTTATGACATTGATTTCATGGCTGAGTGATATTCCATTGTACATAAGGACCACAACTTTTTTATCCATTTTTCGCTTTCCTGGGATATTTAAGGTGGAAGGAAGTGGAGGTCCTTGTCAACAGAGCAGCCCTAAACTTTGGGGTGCTTGTGTCTTGCTGATTTTCAATTTTCCCACTTTATCCCCCCATGCGTGGAAGTGCCCTATGCTCTCTAAGCTGTGTTTTTTAGATGTTTCAGGACACACCGTACACTTCTCCAGAGTGGCTGTTGGCAATTTACATCCCGCCCATCAGTGTAGCAAGGCTCCAATTTCTCCATGGCCTGTCCTGCATTTCTGGTTTTGACACTTTTTTCAGCATGGCCCTTTTGACCGATGGGAAGCGAGACTTCTTTGTAGCGCTGATTTGCCTTTCCAGGTTGCTTGGTTGGCCAAAAAGGGCGTATGCGTTTTTTCCTGAATATATTCAGGAAAAAACGCATACGCCCTTTTTGGCCAAGGGCATCATTGTCAACGTTTTGCCGCTTTTCATGTGCTTTAAAGGCGATTCGAATCTACCTCCTGAAATCTGTTTCCTGCAATTCTGCCTTGATTTCAAATCCTCTTCTTTGCCTTCCCTCAATATATTTGTGGACGAGAGTTATCATTTATAACTCTGCAGGTTTGTGAATTGCAGTGCCCTGAAGCTCCATTTTACAAGTCGGTATTTTGGGAGCCGGCCGCAAAAGCGCAGGATGGCTTCAGGCCCTGTTCTGGTTCCGGGGGGCAGGCTGAGCCTGTGATTAATTCTTCTTCCTGATGGGAAAATAGAGTGACCTGTGCCTGTCCCAACACCAAGAGCTACTCTCTCATTGGTTCCCCGTCTTCCCGTTCATCCTCAGGACAAATTGCAACCTGTACGGAACAGGAGGTTAAAGGTGCTGATGCTCCAAGTAGGGAGATTGCTAGTAAAGTGGCTGGAATGGCGAACCCGAGCACAAGGAGATGAGAAATGAGGTGAGTTTTAGAAACCTTTCCCCATCACACGGTGTACCATCTTCTGGGTTTCTCATGCATGTTTTCGATGTAGGAAGATGCCCTTGAACCTGGAGATTTGGGACCCATGCGATGGGTAGCACGCAGTATTACTTTAAAGGGTCTGCGTTTGCTCACCCAACCTCACCAAACCTCTCAGCCCCAAGAGTGTCCACCCTTGTGTCTCATCCAGCTGTGGGTCTAGATATGGTCAATCCAGGTTGCATCACAGCTCCTGAACGAATTGTGTAAGAATTTCTCTCTCTTTCCCTGTCTTTGTTTCATGGGTTTTTAAAAGTAATTTATTTTTATAATGGGGTTTAGCTGCTTTTCACGGCTGTGTTTATGCCGCTTTACACCCACTTGACACACTAACAGAGAGATATCAATACATAGGTTTTAAGAATATTACTAGTCAGATATATTCTTGTGCGGTGAATCGGGCGTGTTGAGTCCAGTTCTCTGAGCAAGGAGTAGGTCTTGTCTATTACATATTGGGTTTATGGAACGGTATCTGAGCTAATTTGAAACTCTTGTTTTATGTATCACCCCACCTCACCTTTCCCGTTAAGCAGCCATAGTGTGTTTTCTGCATGTGTGACTCTGTTCTGTTTTGTAATTCAGTTCAAGTGTAACGGTTTTTACATTCCCTCTATAAGTGACACCTTATGAGAAGTGTCCTTTTCTGTGTGACTTATTTCACTTAGAATCGTCTTACCTAAATCCACTCATCATGCTGCTACTAGCCTTATGACATTGATTTCATGGCTGAGTGATATTCCATTGTACATAAGGACCACAACTTTTTTATCCATTTTTCGCTTTCCTGGGATATTTAAGGTGGAATGAAGTGGAGGTCCTTGTCAACAGAGCAGCCCTAAACTTTGGGGTGCTTGTGTCTTGCTGATTTTCAATTTTCCCACTTTATCCCCCCATGCGTGGAAGTGCCCTATGCTCTCTAAGCTGTGTTTTTTAGATGTTTCAGGACACACCGTACACTTCTCCAGAGTGGCTGTTGGCAATTTACATTCGGCCCATCAGTGTAGCAAGGCTCCCATTTCTCCATGGCCTGTCCTGCATTTCTGGTTTTGACACTTTTTTCAGCATGGCCCTTTTGACCGATGGGAAGCGAGACTTCTTTGTAGCGCTGATTTGCGTTTCCAGGTTGCTTGGTTGGCCAAAAAGGGCATCATTGTCAACGTTTTGCCGCTTTTCATGTGCTTTAAAGGCGATTCGAATCTACCTCCTGAAATCTGTTTCCTGCAATTCTGCCTTGATTTCAAATCCTCTTCTTTGCCTTCCCTCAATATATTTGTGGACGAGAGTTATCATTTATAACTCTGCAGGTTTGTGAATTGCAGTGCCCTGAAGCTCCATTTTACAAGTCGGTTTTTTGGGAGCTGGCCGCAAAAGCGCAGGATGGCTTCAGGCCCTGTTCTGGTTCAGGGGGGCAGGCTGAGCCTGTGGTTAATTCTTCTTCCTGATGGGAAAATAGAGTGGCCTGTGCCTGTCCCAACACCAAGAGCTAGTCTCTCATTGGTTCCCCGTCTTCCCGTTCATCCTCAGGACAAATTGCAACCTGTACGGAACAGGAGGTTAAAGGTGCTGATGCTCCAAGTAGGGAGATTGCTAGTAAAGTGGCTGGAATGGCGAACCCGAGCACAAGGAGATGAGAAATGAGGTGCGTTTTAGAAACCTTTCCCCATCACACGGTGTACCATCTTCTGGGTTTCTCATGCATGTTTTCGATGTAGGAAGATGCACTTGAACCTGGAGATTTGGGACCCATGCGATGGGTAGCACGCAGTATTACTTTAAAGGGTCTGCGTTTGCTCACCCAACCTCACCAAACCTCTCAGCCCCAAGAGTGTCCACCCTTATGTCTCATCCAGCTGTGGGTCTAGACATGGTCAATCCAGGTTGCATCACAGCCCCTGAACGAATTGTGTAAGAATTTCTCTCTCTTTCCCTGTCTTTGTTTCATGGGTTTTTAAAAGTAATTTATTTTTATAATGGGGTTTAGCTGCTTTTCACGGCTGTGTTTATGCCGCTTTACACCCACTTGACACACTAACAGAGAGATATCAATACATAGGTTTTAAGATTATTACTAGTCAGATATATTCTTGTGCGGTGAATCGGGCGTGTTGAGTCCAGTTCTCTGAGCAAGGAGTAGGTCTTGTCTATTCCATATTGGGTTTATGGAACGGTATCTGAGCTAATTTGAAACTCTTGTTTTATGTATCACCCCACCTCACCTTTCCCGTTAAGCAGCCATAGTGTGTTTTCTGCATGTGTGACTCTGTTCTGTTTTGTAATTCAGTTCAAGTGTAACGGTTTTTACATTCCCTCTATAAGTGACACCTTATGAGAAGTGTCCTTTTCTGTGTGACTTATTTCACTTAGAATCGTCTTACCTAAATCCACTCATCATGCTGCTACTAGCCTTATGACATTGATTTCATGGCTGAGTGATATTCCATTGTACATAAGGACCACAACTTTTTTATCCATTTTTCGCTTTCCTGGGATATTTAAGGTGGAAGGAAGTGGAGGTCCTTGTCAACAGAGCAGCCCTAAACTTTGGGGTGCTTGTGTCTTGCTGATTTTCAATTTTCCCACTTTATCCCCCCATGCGTGGAAGTGCCCTATGCTCTCTAAGCTGTGTTTTTTACATGTTTCAGGACACACCGTACACTTCTCCAGAGTGGCTGTTGGCAATTTACATCCCGCCCATCAGTGTAGCAAGGCTCCCATTTCTCCATGGCCTGTCCTGCATTTCTGGTTTTGACACTTTTTTCAGCATGGCCCTTTTGACCGATGGGAAGCGAGACTTCTTTGTAGCGCTGATTTGCCTTTCCAGGTTGCTTGGTTGGCCAAAAAGGGCGTATGCGTTTTTTCCTGAATATATTCAGGAAAAAACGCATACGCCCTTTTTGGCCAAGGGCATCATTGTCAACGTTTTGCCGCTTTTCATGTGCTTTAAAGGCGATTCGAATCTACCTCCTGAAATCTGTTTCCTGCAATTCTGCCTTGATTTCATATCCTCATCTTTGCCTTCCCTCAATATATTTGTGGACGAGAGTTATCATTTATAACTCTGCAGGTTTGTGAATTGCAGTGCCCTGAAGCTCCATTTTACAAGTCGCTTTTTTGGGAGCCGGCCGCAAAAGCGCAGGATGGCTTCAGGCCCTGTTCTGGTTCAGGGGGGCAGGCTGAGCCTGTGGTTAATTCTTCTTCCTGATGGGAAAATAGACTGACCTGTGCCTGTCCCAACACCAAGAGCTAGTCTCTCATTGGTTCCCCGTCTTCCCGTTCATCCTCAGGACAAATTGCAACCTGTACGGAACAGGAGGTTAAAGGTGCTGATGCTCCAAGTAGGGAGATTGCTAGTAAAGTGGCTGGAATGGCGAACCCGAGCACAAGGAGATGAGAAATGAGGTGCGTTTTAGAAACATTTCCCCATCACACGGTGTACCATCTTCTGGGTTTCTCATGCATGTTTTCGATGTAGGAAGATGCCCTTGAACCTGGAGATTTGGGACCCATGCGATGGGTAGCACGCAGTATTACTTTAAAGGGTCTGCGTTTGCTCACCCAACCTCACCAAACCTCTCAGCCCCAAGAGTGTCCACCCTTTTGTCTCATCCAGCTGTGGGTCTAGATATGGTCAATCCAGGTTGCATCACAGCTCCTGAACGAATTGTGTAAGAATTTCCCTCTCTTTCCCTGTCTTTGTTTCATGGGTTTTTAAAAGTAATTTATTTTTATAATGGGGTTTAGCTGCTTTTCACTGCTGTGTTTATGCCGCTTTACACCCACTTGACACACTAACAGAGAGATATCAATACATAGGTTTTAAGAGTATTACTAGTCAGATATATTCTTGTGCGGTGAATCGGGCGTGTTGAGTCCAGTTTTCTGAGCAAGGAGTAGGTCTTGTCTATTACATATTGGGTTTATGGAACGGTATCTGAGCTAATTTGAAACTCTTGTTTTATGTATCACCCCACCTCACCTTTCCCGTTAAGCAGCCATAGTGTGTTTTCTGCATGTGTGACTCTGTTCTGTTTTGTAATTCAGTTCAAGTGTAACGGTTTTTACATTCCCTCTATAAGTGACACCTTATGAGAAGTGTCCTTTTCTGTGTGACTTATTTCACTTAGAATCGTCTTACCTAAATCCACTCATCATGCTGCTACTAGCCTTATGACATTGATTTCATGGCTGAGTGATATTCCATTGTACATAAGGACCACAACTTTTTTATCCATTTTTCGCTTTCCTGGGATATTTAAGGTGGAATGAAGTGGAGGTCCTTGTCAACAGAGCAGCCCTAAACTTTGGGGTGCTTGTGTCTTGCTGATTTTCAATTTTCCCACTTTATCCCCCCATGCGTGGAAGTGCCCTATGCTCTCTAAGCTGTGTTTTTTAGATGTTTCAGGACACACCGTACACTTCTCCAGAGTGGCTGTTGGCAATTTACATCCCGCCCATCAGTGTAGCAAGGCTCCCATTTCTCCATGGCCTGTCCTGCATTTCTGGTTTTGACACTTTTTTCAGCATGGCCCTTTTGACCGATGGGAAGCGAGACTTCTTTGTAGCGCTGATTTGCCTTTCCAGGTTGCTTGGTTGGCCAAAAAGGGCGTATGCGTTTTTTCCTGAATATATTCAGGAAAAAACGCATACGCCCTTTTTGGCCAAGGGCATCATTGTCAACGTTTTGCCGCTTTTCATGTGCTTTAAAGGCGATTCGAATCTACCTCCTGAAATCTGTTTCCTGCAATTCTGCCTTGATTTCATATCCTCATCTTTGCCTTCCCTCAATATATTTGTGGACGAGAGTTATCATTTATAACTCTGCAGGTTTGTGAATTGCAGTGCCCTGAAGCTCCATTTTACAAGTCGCTTTTTTGGGAGCCGGCCGCAAAAGCGCAGGATGGCTTCAGGCCCTGTTCTGGTTCAGGGGGGCAGGCTGAGCCTGTGGTTAATTCTTCTTCCTGATGGGAAAATAGACTGACCTGTGCCTGTCCCAACACCAAGAGCTAGTCTCTCATTGGTTCCCCGTCTTCCCGTTCATCCTCAGGACAAATTGCAACCTGTACGGAACAGGAGGTTAAAGGTGCTGATGCTCCAAGTAGGGAGATTGCTAGTAAAGTGGCTGGAATGGCGAACCCGAGCACAAGGAGATGAGAAATGAGGTGCGTTTTAGAAACCTTTCCCCATCACACGGTGTACCATCGTCTGGGTTTCTCATGCATGTTTTCGAAGTAGGAAGATGCCCTTGAACCTGGAGATTTGGGACCCATGCGATGGGTAGCACGCAGTATTACTTTAAAGGGTCTGCGTTTGCTCACCCAACCTCACCAAACCTCTCATCGCCAAGAGTGTCCACCCTTATGTCTCATCCAGCTGTGGGTCTAGATATGGTCAATCCAGTTTGCATCACAGCCCCTTAACGAATTGTGTAAGAATTTCTCTCTCTTTCCCTGTCTTTGTTTCATGGGTTTTTAAAAGTAATTTATTTTTATAATGGGGTTTAGCTGCTTTTCACGGCTTTGTTTATGCCGCTTTACACCCACTTGACACACTAAAAGAGAGATATCAATACATAGGTTTTAAGATTATTACTAGTCAGATATATTCTTGTGCGGTGAATCGGGCGTGTTGAGTCCAGTTCTCTGAGCAAGGAGTAGGTCTTGTCTATTACATATTGGGTTTATGGAACGGTATCTGAGCTAATTTGAAACTCTTGTTTTATGTATCACCCCACCTCACCTTTCCCGTTAAGCAGCCATAGTGTGTTTTCTGCATGTGTGACTCTGTTCTGTTTTGTAAGTCAGTTCAAGTGTAACGGTTTTTACATTCCCTCTATAAGTGACACCTTATGAGAAGTGTCCTTTTCTGTGTGACTTATTTCACTTAGAATCGTCTTACCTAAATCCACTCATCATGCTGCTACTAGCCTTATGACATTGATTTCATGGCTGAGTGATATTCCATTGTACATAAGGACCACAACTTTTTTATCCATTTTTCGCTTTCCTGGGATATTTAAGGTGGAAGGAAGTGGAGGTCCTTGTCAACAGAGCAGCCCTAAACTTTGGGGTGCTTGTGTCTTGCTGATTTTCAATTTTCCCTCTTTATCCCCCCATGCGTGGAAGTGCCCTATGCTCTCTAAGCTGTGTTTTTTAGATGTTTCAGGACACACCGTACACTTCTCCAGAGTGGCTGTTGGCAATTTACATCCCGCCCATCAGTGTAGCAAGGCTCCCATTTCTCCATGGCCTGTCCTGCATTTCTGGTTTTGACACTTTTTTCAGCATGGCCCTTTTGACCGATGGGAAGCGAGACTTCTTTGTAGCGCTGATTTGCCTTTCCAGGTTGCTTGGTTGGCCAAAAAGGGCGTATGCGTTTTTTCCTGAATATATTCAGGAAAAAACGCATACGCCCTTTTTGGCCAAGGGCATCATTGTCAACGTTTTGCCGCTTTTCATGTGCTTTAAAGGCGATTCGAATCTACCTCCTGAAATCTGTTTCCTGCAATTCTGCCTTGATTTCAAATCCTCTTCTTTGCCTTCCCTCAATATATTTGTGGACGAGAGTTATCATTTATAACTCTGCAGGTTTGTGAATTGCAGTGCCCTGAAGCTCCATTTTACAAGTCGCTTTTTTGGGAGCCGGCCGCAAAAGCGCAGGATGGCTTCAGGCCCTGTTCTGGTTCCGGGGGGCAGGCTGAGCCTGTGGTTAATTCTTCTTCCTGATGGGAAAATAGAGTGACCTGTGCCTGTCCCAACACCAAGAGCTAGTCTCTCATTGGTTCCCCGTCTTCCCGTTCATCCTCAGGACAAATTGCAACCTGTACGGAACAGGAGGTTAAAGGTGCTGATGCTCCAAGTAGGGAGATTGCTAGTAAAGTGGCTGGAATGGCGAACCCGAGCACAAGGAGATGAGAAATGAGGTGCGTTTTAGAAACCTTTCCCCATCACACGGTGTACCATCTTCTGGGTTTCTCATGCATGTTTTCGATGTAGGAAGATGCCCTTGAACCTGGAGATTTGGGACCCATGCGATGGGTAGCACGCAGTATTACTTTAAAGGGTCTGCGTTTGCTCACCCAACCTCACCAAACCTCTCAGCCCCAAGAGTGTCCACCCTTATGTCTCATCCAGCTGTGGGTCTAGATATGGTCAATCCAGGTTGCATCACAGCCCCTGAACGAATTGTGTAAGAATTTCTCTCTCTTTCCCTGTCTTTGTTTCATGGGTTTTTAAAAGTAATTTATTTTTATAATGGGGTTTAGCTGCTTTTCACGGCTGTGTTTATGCCGCTTTACACCCACTTGACACACTAACAGAGAGATATCAATACATAGGTTTTAAGATTATTACTAGTCAGATATATTCTTGTGCGGTGAATCGGGCGTGTTGAGTCCAGTTCTCTGAGCAAGGAGTAGGTCTTGTCTATTACATATTGGGTTTATGGAACGGTATCTGAGCTAATTTGAAACTCTTGTTTTATGTATCACCCCACCTCACCTTTCCCGTTAAGCAGCCATAGTGTGTTTTCTGCATGTGTGACTCTGTTCTGTTTTGTAAGTCAGTTCAAGTGTAACGGTTTTTACATTCCCTCTATAAGTGACACCTTATGAGAAGTGTCCTTTTCTGTGTGACTTATTTCACTTAGAATCGTCTTACCTAAATCCACTCATCATGCTGCTACTAGCCTTATGACATTGATTTCATGGCTGAGTGATATTCCATTGTACATAAGGACCACAACTTTTTTATCCATTTTTCGCTTTCCTGGAATATTTAAGGTGGAAGGAAGTGGAGGTCCTTGTCAACAGAGCAGCCCTAAACTTTGGGGTGCTTGTGTCTTGCTGATTTTCAATTTTCCCACTTTATCCCCCCATGCGTGGAAGTGCCCTATGCTCTCTAAGCTGTGTTTTTCAGATGTTTCAGGACACACCGTACACTTCTCCAGAGTGGCTGTTGGCAATTTACATCCCGCCCATCAGTGTAGCAAGGCTCCCATTTCTCCATGGCCTGACCTGCATTTCTGGTTTTGACACTTTTTTCAGCATGGCCCTTTTGACTGATGGGAAGCGAGACTTCTTTGTAGCGCTGATTTGCCTTTCCAGATTGCTTGGTTGGCCAAAAAGGGCGTATGCGTTTTTTCCTGAATATATTCAGGAAAAAACGCATACGCCCTTTTTGGCCAAGGGCATCATTGTCAACGTTTTGCCGCTTTTCATGTGCTTTAAAGGCGATTCGAATCTACCTCCTGAAATCTGTTTCCTGCAATTCTGCCTTGATTTCAAATCCTCTTCTTTGCCTTCCCTCAATATATTTGTGGACGAGAGTTATCATTTATAACTCTGCAGGTTTGTGAATTGCAGTGCCTTGAAGCTCCATTTTACAAGTCGCTTTTTTGGGAGCCGGCCGCAAAAGCGCAGGATGGCTTCAGGCCCTGTTCTGGTTCCGGGGGGCAGGCTGAGCCTTTGGTTAATTCTTCTTCCTGATGGGAAAATAGAGTGACCTGTGCCTGTCCCAACACCAAGAGCTAGTCTCTCATTGGTTCCCCGTCTTTCCGTTCATCCTCAGGACAAATTGCAACCTGTACGGAACAGGAGGTTAAAGGTGCTGATGCTCCAAGTAGGGAGATTGCTAGTAAAGAGTCTGGAATGGCGAACCCGAGCACAAGGAGATGAGAAATGAGGTGCGTTTTAGAAACCTTTCCCCATCACACGGTGTACCATCTTCTGGGTTTCTCATGCATGTTTTCGATGTAGGAAGATGCCCTTGAACCTGGAGATTTGGGACCCATGCGATGGGTAGCACGCAGTATTACTTTAAAGGGTCTGCATTTGCTCACCCAACCTCACCAAACCTCTCATCGCCAAGAGTGTCCACCCTTATGTCTCACCCAGCTGTGGGTCTAGATATGGTCAATCCAGGTTGCATCACAGCCCCTGAACGATTTGTGTAAGAATTTCTCTCTCTTTCCCTGTCTTTGTTTCATGGGTTTTTAAAAGTAAATTATTTTTATAATGGGGTTTAGCTGCTTTTCACGGCTGTGTTTATGCCGCTTTACACCCACTTGACACACTAACAGAGAGATATCAATACATAGGTTTTAAGATTATTACTAGTCAGATATATTCTTGTGCGGTGAATCGGGCGTGTTGAGTCCAGTTCTCTGAGCAAGGAGTAGGTCTTGTCTATTACATATTGGGTTTATGGAACGGTATCTGATCTAATTTGAAACTCTTGTTTTATGTATCACCCCACCTCACCTTTCCCGTTAAGCAGCCATAGTGTGTTTTCTGCATGTGTGACTCTGTTCTGTTTTGTAATTCAGTTCAAGTGTAACGGTTTTTACATTCCCTCTATAAGTGACACCTTATGAGAAGTGTCCTTTTCTGTGTGACTTATTTCACTTAGAATCGTCTTACCTAAATCCACTCATCATGCTGCTACTAGCCTTATGACATTGATTTCATGGCTGAGTGATATTCCATTGTACATAAGGACCACAACTTTTTTATCCATTTTTCGCTTTCCTGGGTTATTTAAGGTGGAATGAAGTGGAGGTCCTTGTCAACGGAGCAGCCCTAAACTTTGGGGTGCTTGTGTCTTGCTGATTTTCAATTTTCCCACTTTATCCCCCCATGCGTGGAAGTGCCCTATGCTCTCTAAGCTGTGTTTTTTAGATGTTTCAGGACACACCGTACACTTCTCCAGAGTGGCTGTTGGCAATTTACATCCCACCCATCAGTGTAGCAAGGCTCCCATTTCTCCATGGCCTGTCCTGCATTTTTGGTTTTGACACTTTTTTCAGCATGGCCCTTTTGACCGATGGGAAGCTAGACTTCTTTGTAGCGCTGATTTGCCTTTCCAGGTTGCTTGGTTGGCCAAAAAGGGCGTATGCGTTTTTTCCTGAATATATTCTGGAAAAAACGCATACGCCCTTTTTGGCCAAGGGCATCATTGTCAACGTTTTGCCGCTTTTCATGTGCTTTAAAGGCGATTCGAATCTACCTCCTGAAATCTGTTTCCTGCAATTCTGCCTTGATTTCAAATCCTCTTCTTTGCCTTCCCTCAATATATTTGTGGACGAGAGTTATCATTTATAACTCTGCAGGTTTGTGAATTGCAGTGCCCTGAAGCTCCAATTTACAAGTCGCTTTTTTGGGAGCCGGCCGCAAAAGCGCAGGATGGCTTCAGGCCCTGTTCTGGTTCCGGGGGGCAGGCTGAGCCTGTGGTTAATTCTTCTTCCTGATGGGAAAATAGAGTGACCTGTGCCTGTCCCAACACCAAGAGCTAGTCTCTCATTGGTTCCCCATCTTCCCGTTCATCCTCAGGACAAATTGCAACCTGTACGGAACAGGAGGTTAAAGGTGCTGATGCTCCAAGTAGGGAGATTGCTAGTAAAGTGGCTGGAATGGCGAACCCGAGCACAAGGAGATGAGAAATGAGGTGCGTTTTAGAAACCTTTCCCCATCACACGGTGTACCATCTTCTGGGTTTCTCAAGCATGTTTTCGATGTAGGAAGATGCCCTTGAACCTGGAGATTTGGGACCCATGCGATGGGTAGCACGCAGTATTACTTTAAAGGGTCTGCGTTTGCTCACCCAACCTCACCAAACCTCTCAGCCCCAAGAGTGTCCACCCTTATGTCTCATCCAGCTGTGGGTCTAGATATGGTCAATCCAGGTTGTATCACAGCCCCTGAACGAATTGTGTAAGAATTTCTCTCTCTTTCCCTGTCTTTGTTTCATGGGTTTTTAAAAGTAATTTATTTTTATAATGGGGTTTAGCTGCTTTTCACGGCTGTGTTTATGCCGCTTTACACCCACTTGACACACTAACAGAGAGATATCAATACATAGGTTTTAAGATTATTACTAGTCAGATATATTCTTGTGCGGTGAATCGGTCGTGTTGAGTCCAGTTCTCTGAGCAAGGAGTAGGTCTTGTCTATTACATATTGGGTTTATGGAACGGTATCTGAGCTAATTTGAAACTCTTGTTTTATGTATCACCCCACCTCACCTTTCCCGTTAAGCAGCCATAGTGTGTTTTCTGCATGTGTGACTCTGTTCTGTTTTGTAAGTCAGTTCAAGTGTAACGGTTTTTACATTCCCTCTATAAGTGACACCTTATGAGAAGTGTCCTTTTCTGTGTGACTTATTTCACTTAGAATCGTCTTACCTAAATCCACTCATCATGCTGCTACTAGCCTTATGACATTGATTTCATGGCTGAGTGATATTCCATTGTACATAAGGACCACAACTTTTTTATCCATTTTTCGCTTTCCTGGAATATTTAAGGTGGAAGGAAGTGGAGGTCCTTGTCAACAGAGCAGCCCTAAACTTTGGGGTGCTTGTGTCTTGCTGATTTTCAATTTTCCCACTTTATCCCCCCATGCGTGGAAGTGCCCTATGCTCTCTAAGCTGTGTTTTTCAGATGTTTCAGGACACACCGTACACTTCTCCAGAGTGGCTGTTGGCAATTTACATCCCGCCCATCAGTGTAGCAAGGCTCCCATTTCTCCATGGCCTGACCTGCATTTCAGGTTTTGACACTTTTTTCAGCATGGCCCTTTTGACTGATGGGAAGCGAGACTTCTTTGTAGCGCTGATTTGCCTTTCCAGGTTGCTTGGTTGGCCAAAAAGGGCGTATGCGTTTTTTCCTGAATATATTCAGGAAAAAACGCATACGCCCTTTTTGGCCAAGGGCATCATTGTCAACGTTTTGCCGCTTTTCATGTGCTTTAAAGGCGATTCGAATCTACCTCCTGAAATCTGTTTCCTGCAATTCTGCCTTGATTTCAAATCCTCTTCTTTGCCTTCCCTCAATATATTTGTGGACGAGAGTTATCATTTATAACTCTGCAGGTTTGTGAATTGCAGTGCCTTGAAGCTCCATTTTACAAGTCGCTTTTTTGGGAGCCGGCCGCAAAAGCGCAGGATGGCTTCAGGCCCTGTTCTGGTTCCGGGGGGCAGGCTGAGCCTTTGGTTAATTCTTCTTCCTGATGGGAAAATAGAGTGACCTGTGCCTGTCCCAACACCAAGAGCTAGTCTCTCATTGGTTCCCCGTCTTTCCGTTCATCCTCAGGACAAATTGCAACCTGTACGGAACAGGAGGTTAAAGGTGCTGATGCTCCAAGTAGGGAGATTGCTAGTAAAGTGTCTGGAATGGCGAACCCGAGCACAAGGAGATGAGAAATGAGGTGCGTTTTAGAAAACTTTCCCCATCACACGGTGTACCATCTTCTGGGTTTCTCATGCATGTTTTCGATGTAGGAAGATGCCCTTGAACCTGGAGATTTGGGACCCATGCGATGGGTAGCACGCAGTATTACTTTAAAGGGTCTGCATTTGCTCACCCAACCTCACCAAACCTCTCATCGCCAAGAGTGTCCACCCTTATGTCTCATCCAGCTGTGGGTCTAGATATGGTCAATCCAGGTTGCATCACAGCCCCTGAACGATTTGTGTAAGAATTTCTCTCTCTTTCCCTGTCTTTGTTTCATGGGTTTTTAAAAGTAATTTATTTTTATAATGGGGTTTAGCTGCTTTTCACGGCTGTGTTTATGCCGCTTTACACCCACTTGACACACTAACAGAGAGATATCAATACATAGGTTTTAAGATTATTACTAGTCAGATATATTCTTGTGCGGTGAATCGGGCGTGTTGAGTCCAGTTCTCTGAGCAAGGAGTACGTCTTGTCTACTACATATTGGGTTTATGGAACGGTATCTGATCTAATTTGAAACTCTTGTTTTATGTATCACCCCACCTCACCTTTCCCGTTAAGCAGCCATAGTGTGTTTTCTGCATGTGTGACTCTGTTCTGTTTTGTAATTCAGTTCAAGTGTAACGGTTTTTACATTCCCTCTATAAGTGACACCTTATGAGAAGTGTCCTTTTCTGTGTGACTTATTTCACTTAGAATCGTCTTACCTAAATCCACTCATCATGCTGCTACTAGCCTTATGACATTGATTTCATGGCTGAGTGATATTCCATTGTACATAAGGACCACAACTTTTTTATCCATTTTTCGCTTTCCTGGGATATTTAAGGTGGAATGAAGTGGAGGTCCTTGTCAACAGAGCAGCCCTAAACTTTGGGGTGCTTGTGTCTTGCTGATTTTCAATTTTCCCACTTTATCCCCCCATGCGTGGAAGTGCCCTATGCTCTCTAAGCTGTGTTTTTTAGATGTTTCAGGACACACCGTACACTTCTCCAGAGTGGCTGTTGGCAATTTACATCCCACCCATCAGTGTAGCAAGGCTTCCATTTCTCCATGGCCTGTCCTGCATTTCTGGTTTTGACACTTTTTTCAGCATGGCCCTTTTGACCGATGGGAAGCTAGACTTCTTTTTAGCGCTGATTTGCCTTTCCAGGTTGCTTGGTTGGCCAAAAAGGGCGTATGCGTTTTTTCCTGAATATATTCAGGAAAAAACGCATACGCCCTTTTTGGCCAAGGGCATCATTGTCAACGTTTTGCCGCTTTTCATGTGCTTTAAAGGCGATTCGAATCTACCTCCTGAAATCTGTTTCCTGCAATTCTGCCTTGATTTCAAATCCTCTTCTTTGCCTTCCCTCAATATATTTGTGGACGAGAGTTATCATTTATAACTCTGCAGGTTTGTGAATTGCAGTGCCCTGAAGCTCCATTTTACAAGTCGCTTTTTTGGGAGCCGGCCGCAAAAGCGCAGGATGGCTTCAGGCCCTGTTCTGGTTCCGGGGGGCAGGCTGAGCCTGTGGTTAATTCTTCTTCCTGATGGGAAAATAGAGTGACCTGTGCCTGTCCCAAAACCAAGAGCTAGTCTCTCATTGGTTCCCCGTCTTCCCGTTCATCCTCAGGACAAATTGCAACCTGTACGGAACAGGAGGTTAAAGGTGCTGATGCTCCAAGTAGGGAGATTGCTAGTAAAGTGGCTGGAATGGCGAACCCGAGCACAAGGAGATGAGAAATGAGGTGCGTTTTAGAAACCTTTCCCCATCACACGGTGTACCATCTTCTGGGTTTCTCATGCATGTTTTCGATGTAGGAAGATGCCCTTGAACCTGGAGATTTGGGACCCATGCGATGGGTAGCACGCAGTATTACTTTAAAGGGTCTGCGTTTGCTCACCCAACCTCACCAAACCTCTCAGCCCCAAGAGTGTCCACCCTTATGTCTCATCCAGCTGTGGGTCTAGATATGGTCAATCCAGGTTGCATCACAGCCCCTGAACGAATTGTGTAAGAATTTCTCTCTCTTTCCCTGTCTTTGTTTCATGGGTTTTTAAAAGTAATTTATTTTTATAATGGGGTTTAGCTGCTTTTCACGGCTGTGTTTATGCCGCTTTACACCCACTTGACACACTAACAGAGAGATATCAATACATAGGTTTTAAGATTATTACTAGTCAGATATATTCTTGTGCGGTGAATCGGGCGTGTTGAGTCCAGTTCTCTGAGCAAGGAGTAGGTCTTGTCTATTACATATTGGGTTTATGGAACGGTATCTGATCTAATTTGAAACTCTTGTTTTATGTATCACCCCACCTCACCTTTCCTGTTAAGCAGCCATAGTGTGTTTTCTGCATGTGTGACTCTGTTCTGTTTTGTAATTCAGTTCAAGTGTAACGGTTTTTACATTCCCTCTATAAGTGACACCTTATGAGAAGTGTCCTTTTCTGTGTGACTTATTTCACTTAGAATCGTCTTACCTAAATCCACTCATCATGCTGCTACTAGCCTTATGACATTGATTTCATGGCTGAGTGATATTCCATTGTACATAAGGACCACAACTTTTTTATCCATTTTTCGCTTTCCTGGGTTATTTAAGGTGGAATGAAGTGGAGGTCCTTGTCAACAGAGCAGCCCTAAACTTTGGGGTGCTTGTGTCTTGCTGATTTTCAATTTTCCCACTTTATCCCCCCATGCGTGGAAGTGCCCTATGCTCTCTAAGCTGTGTTTTTTACATGTTTCAGGACACACCGTACACTTCTCCAGAGTGGCTGTTGGCAATTTACATCCCGCCCATCAGTGTAGCAAGGCTCCCATTTCTCCATGGCCTGTCCTGCATTTCTGGTTTTGACACTTTTTTCAGCATGGCCCTTTTGACCGATGGGAAGCGAGACTTCTTTGTAGCGCTGATTTGCCTTTCCAGGTTGCTTGGTTGGCCAAAAAGGGCGTATGCGTTTTTTCCTGAATATATTCAGGAAAAAACGCATACGCCCTTTTTGGCCAAGGGCATCATTGTCAACGTTTTGCCGCTTTTCATGTGCTTTAAAGGCGATTCGAATCTACCTCCTGAAATCTGTTTCCTGCAATTCTGCCTTGATTTCAAATCCTCTTCTTTGCCTTCCCTCAATATATTTGTGGACGAGAGTTATCATTTATAACTCTGCAGGTTTGTGAATTGCAGTGCCCTGAAACTCCATTTTACAAGTCGCTTTTTTGGGAGCCGGCCGCAAAAGCGCAGGATGGCTTCAGGCCCTGTTCTGGTTCCGGGGGGCAGGCTGAGCCTGTGGTTAATTCTTCTTCCTGATGGGAAAATAGAGTGACCTGTGCCTATCCCAACACCAAGAGCTAGTCTCTCATTGGTTCCCCGTCTTCCCGTTCATCCTCAGGACAAATTGCAACCTGTACGGAACAGGAGGTTAAAGGTGCTGATGCTCCAAGTAGGGAGATTGCTAGTAAAGTGGCTGGAATGGCGAACCCGAACACAAGGAGATGAGAAATGAGGTGCGTTTTAGAAACCTTTCCCCATCACACGGTGTACCATCTTCTGGGTTTCTCATGCATGTTTTCGATGTAGGAAGATGCCCTTGAACCTGGAGATTTGGGACCCATGCGATGGGTAGCACGCAGTATTACTTTAAAGGGTCTGCGTTTGCTCACCCAACCTCACCAAACCTCTCAGCCCCAAGAGTGTCCACCCTTATGTCTCATCCAGCTGTGGGTCTAGATATGGTCAATCCAGGTTGCATCACAGCCCCTGAACGAATTGTGTAAGAATTTCTCTCTCTTTCCCTGTCTTTGTTTCATGGGTTTTTAAAAGTAATTTATTTTTATAATGGGGTTTAGCTGCTTTTCACGGCTGTGTTTATGCCGCTTTACACCCACTTGACACACTAACAGAGAGATATCAATACATAGGTTTTAAGATTATTACTAGTCAGATATATTCTTGTGCGGTGAATCGGGCGTGTTGAGTCCAGTTCTCTGAGCAAGGAGTAGGTCTTGTCTATTCCATATTGGGTTTATGGAACGGTATCTGAGCTAATTTGAAACTCTTGTTTTATGTATCACCCCACCTCACCTTTCCCGTTAAGCAGCCATAGTGTGTTTACTGCATGTGTGACTCTGTTCTGTTTTGTAAGTCAGTTCAAGTGTAACGGTTTTTACATTCCCTCTATAAGTGACACCTTATGAGAAGTGTCCTTTTCTGTGTGACTTATTTCACTTAGAATCGTCTTACCTAAATCCACTCATCATGCTGCTACTAGCCTTATGACATTGATTTCATGGCTGAGTGATATTCCATTGTACATAAGGACCACAACTTTTTTATCCATTTTTCGCTTTCCTGGGATATTTAAGGTGGAAGGAAGTGGAGGTCCTTGTCAACAGAGCAGCCCTAAACTTTGGGGTGCTTGTGTCTTGCTGATTTTCAATTTTCCCACTTTATCCCCCCATGCGTGGAAGTGCCCTATGCTCTCTAAGCTGTGTTTTTCAGATGTTTCAGGACACACCGTACACTTCTCCAGAGTGGCTGTTGGCAATTTACATCCCGCCCATCAGTGTAGCAAGGCTCCCATTTCTCCATGGCCTGACCTGCATTTCTGGTTTTGACACTTTTTTCAGCGTGGCCCTTTTGACCGATGGGAAGCGAGACTTCTTTGTAGCGCTGATTTGCCTTTCCAGGTTGCTTGGTTGGCCAAAAAGGGCGTATGCGTTTTTTCCTGAATATATTCAGGAAAAAACGCATACGCCCTTTTTGGCCAAGGGCATCATTGTCAACGTTTTGCCGCTTTTCATGTGCTTTAAAGGCGATTCGAATCTACCTCCTGAAATCTGTTTCCTGCAATTCTGCCTTGATTTCAAATCCTCTTCTTTGCCTTCCCTCAATATATTTGTGGACGAGAGTTATCATTTATAACTCTGCAGGTTTGTGAATTGCAGTGCCTTGAAGCTCCATTTTACAAGTCGCTTTTTTGGGAGCCGGCCGCAAAAGCGCCGGATGGCTTCAGGCCCTGTTCTGGTTCAGGGGGGCAGGCTGAGCCTGTGGTTAATTCTTCTTCCTGATGGGAAAATAGAGTGACCTGTGCCTGTCCGAACACCAAGAGCTAGTCTCTCATTGGTTCCCCGTCTTCCCGTTCATCCTCAGGACAAATTGCAACCTGTACGGAACAGGAGGTTAAAGGTGCTGATGCTCCAAGTAGGGAGATTGCTAGTAAAGTGGCTGGAATGGCGAACCCGAGCACAAGGAGATGAGAAATGAGGTGCGTTTTAGAAACCTTTCCCCATCACACGGTGTACCATCTTCTGGGTTTCTCATGCATGTTTTCGATGTAGGAAGATGCCCTTGAACCTGGAGATTTGGGACCCATGCGATGGGTAGCACGCAGTATTACTTTAAATGGTCTGCGTTTGCTCACCCAACCTCACCAAACCTCTCAGCCCCAAGAGTGTCCACCCTTATGTGTCATCCAGCTGTGGGTCTAGATATGGTCAATCCAGGTTGCATCACAGCTCCTGAACGAATTGTGTAAGAATTTCTCTCTCTTTCCCTGTCTTTGTTTCATGGGTTTTTAAAAGTAATTTATTTTTATAATGGGGTTTAGCTGCTTTTCACGGCTGTGTTTATGTTGCTTTACACCCACTTGACACACTAACAGAGAGATATCAATACATAGGTTTTAAGATTATTACTAGTCAGATATATTCTTGTGCGGTGAATCGGGCGTGTTGAGTCCAGTTCTCTGAGCAAGGAGTAGGTCTTGTCTATTACATATTGGGTTTATGGAACGGTATCTGAGCTAATTTGAAACTCTTGTTTTATGTATCACCCCACCTCACCTTTCCCGTTAAGCAGCCATAGTGTGTTTTCTGCATGTGTGACTCTGTTCTGTTTTGTAAGTCAGTTCAAGTGTAACGGTTTTTACATTCCCTCTATAAGTGACACCTTATGAGAAATGTCCTTTTCTGTGTGACTTATTTCACTTAGAATCGTCTTACCTAAATCCACTCATCATGCTGCTACTAGCCTTATGACATTGATTTCATGGCTGAGTGATATTCCATTGTACATAAGGACCACAACTTTTTTATCCATTTTTCGCTTTCCTGGGATATTTAAGGTGGAATGAAGTGGAGGTCCTTGTCAACAGAGCAGCCCTAAACTTTGGGGTGCTTGTGTCTTGCTGATTTTCAATTTTCCCACTTTATCCCCCCATGCGTGGAAGTGCCCTATGCTCTCTAAGCTGTGTTTTTTAGATATTTCAGGACACACCGTACACTTCTCCAGAGTGGCTGTTGGCAATTTACATCCCGCCCATCAGTGTAGCAAGGCTCCCATTTCTCCATGGCCTGTCCTGCATTTCTGGTTTTGACACTTTTTTCAGCATGGCCCTTTTTACCGATGGGAAGCGAGACTTCTTTGTAGCGCTGATTTGCCTTTCCAGGTTGCTTGGTTGGCCAAAAAGGGCGTATGCGTTTTTTCCTGAATATATTCAGGAAAAAACGCATACGCCCTTTTTGGCCAAGGGCATCATTGTCAACGTTTTGCCGCTTTTCATGTGCTTTAAAGGCGATTCGAATCTACCTCCTGAAATCTGTTTCCTGCAATTCTGCCTTGATTTCATATCCTCTTCTTTGCCTTCCCTCAATATATTTGTGGACGAGAGTTATCATTTATAACTCTGCAGGTTTGTGAATTGCAGTGCCCTGAAACTCCATTTTACAAGTCGCTTTTTTGGGAGCCGGCCGCAAAAGCGCAGGATGGCTTCAGGCCCTGTTCTGGTTCAGGGGGGCAGGCTGAGCCTGTGGTTAATTCTTCTTCCTGATGGGAAAATAGAGTGACCTGTGCCTGTCCCAACACCAAGAGCTAGTCTCTCATTGGTTCCCCGTCTTCCCGTTCATCCTCAGGACAAATTGCAACCTGTACGGAACAGGAGGTTAAAGGTGCTGATGCTCCAAGTAGGGAGATTGCTAGTAAAGTGGCTGGAATGGCGAACCCGAGCACAAGGAGATGAGAAATGAGGTGCGTTTTAGAAACCTTTCCCCATCACACGGTGTACCATCGTCTGGGTTTCTCATGCATGTTTTCGAAGTAGGAAGATGCCCTTGAACCTGGAGATTTGGGACCCATGCGATGGGTAGCACGCAGTATTACTTTAAAGGGTCTGCGTTTGCTCACCCAACCTCACCAAACCTCTCATCGCCAAGAGTGTCCACCCTTATGTCTCATCCAGCTGTGGGTCTAGATATGGTCAATCCAGTTTGTATCACAGCCCCTTAACGAATTGTGTAAGAATTTCTCTCTCTTTCCCTGTCTTTGTTTCATGGGTTTTAAAAAGTAATTTATTTTTATAATGGGGTTTAGCTGCTTTTCACGGCTTTGTTTATGCCGCTTTACACCCACTTGACACACTAACAGAGAGATATCAATACATAGGTTTTAAGATTATTACTAGTCAGATATATTCTTGTGCGGTGAATCGGGCGTGTTGAGTCCAGTTCTCTGAGCAAGGAGTAGGTCTTGTCTATTACATATTGGGTTTATGGAACGGTATCTGAGCTAATTTGAAACTCTTGTTTTATGTATCACCCCACCTCACCTTTCCCGTTAAGCAGCCATAGTGTGTTTTCTGCATGTGTGACTCTGTTCTGTTTTGTAAGTCAGTTCAAGTGTAACAGTTTTTACATTCCCTCTATAAGTGACACCTTATGAGAAGTGTCCTTTTCTGTGTGACTTATTTCACTTAGAATCGTCTTACCTAAATCCACTCATCATGCTGCTACTAGCCTTATGACATTGATTTCATGGCTGAGTGATATTCCATTGTACATAAGGACCACAACTTTTTTATCCATTTTTCGCTTTCCTGGGATATTTAAGGTGGAAGGAAGTGGAGGTCCTTGTCAACAGAGCAGCCCTAAACTTTGGGGTGCTTGTGTCTTGCTTATTTTCAATTTTCCCACTTTATCCCCCCATGCGTGGAAGTGCCCTATGCTCTCTAAGCTGTGTTTTTCAGATGTTTCAGGACACACCGTACACTTCTCCAGAGTGGCTGTTGGCAATTTACATCCCGCCCATCAGTGTAGCAAGGCTCCCATTTCTCCATGGCCTGACCTGCATTTCTGGTTTTGACACTTTTTTCAGCATGGCCCTTTTGACCGATGGGAAGCGAGACTTCTTTGTAGCGCTGATTTGCCTTTCCAGGTTGCTTGGTTGGCCAAAAAGGGCGTATGCGTTTTTTCCTGAATATATTCAGGAAAAAACGCATACGCCCTTTTTGGCCAAGGGCATCATTGTCAACGTTTTGCCGCTTTTCATGTGCTTTAAAGGCGATTCGAATCTACCTCCTGAAATCTGTTTCCTGCAATTCTGCCTTGATTTCAAATCCTCTTCTTTGCCTTCCCTCAATATATTTGTGGACGAGAGTTATCATTTATAACTCTGCAGGTTTGTGAATTGCAGTGCCCTGAAGCTCCATTTTACAAGTCGCTTTTTTGGGAGCCGGCCGCAAAAGCGCAGGATGGCTTCAGGCCCTGTTCTGGTTCCGGGGGGCAGGCTGAGCCTGTGGTTAATTCTTCTTCCTGATGGGAAAATAGAGTGACCTGTGCCTGTCCCAACACCAAGAGCTAGTCTCTCATTGGTTCCCCGTCTTCCCGTTCATCCTCAGGACAAATTGCAACCTGTACGGAACAGGAGGTTAAAGGTGCTGATGCTCTAAGTAGGGAGATTGCTAGTAAAGTGGCTGGAATGGCGAACCCGAGCACAAGGAGATGAGAAATGAGGTGTGTTTCAGAAACCTTTCCCCATCACACGGTGTACCATCTTCTGGGTTTCTCATGCATGTTTTCGATGTAGGAAGATGCCCTTGAACCTGGAGATTTGGGACCCATGCGATGGGTAGCACGCAGTATTACTTTAAAGGGTCTGCGTTTGCTCACCCAACCTCACCAAACCTCTCAGCCCCAAGAGTGTCCACCCTTATGTCTCATCCAGCTGTGGGTCTAGATATGGTCAATCCAGGTTGCATCACAGCCCCTGAACGAATTGTGTAAGAATTTCTCTCTCTTTCCCTGTCTTTGTTTCATGGGTTTTTAAAAGTAATTTATTTTTATAATGGGGTTTAGCTGCTTTTCACGGCTGTGTTTATGCCGCTTTACACCCACTTGACACACTAACAGAGAGATATCAATACATAGGTTTTAAGATTATTACTAGTCAGATATATTCTTGTGCGGTGAATCGGGCGTGTTGAGTCCAGTTCTCTGAGCAAGGAGTAGGTCTTGTCTATTCCATATTGGGTTTATGGAACGGTATCTGAGCTAATTTGAAACTCTTGTTTTATGTATCACCCCACCTCACCTTTCCCGTTAAGCAGCCATAGTGTGTTTTCTGCATGTGTGACTCTGTTCTGTTTTGTAAGTCAGTTCAAGTGTAACGGTTTTTACATTCCCTCTATAAGTGACACCTTATGAGAAGTGTCCTTTTCTGTGTGACTTATTTCACTTAGAATCGTCTTACCTAAATCCACTCATCATGCTGCTACTAGCCTTATGACATTGATTTCATGGCTGAGTGATATTCCATTGTACATAAGGACCACAACTTTTTTATCCATTTTTCGCTTTCCTGGTATATTTAAGGTGGAAGGAAGTGGAGGTACTTGTCAACACAGCAGCCCTAAACTTTGGGGTGCTTGTGTCTTGCTGATTTTCAATTTTCCCACTTTATCCCCCCATGCGTGGAAGTGCCCTATGCTCTCTAAGCTGTGTTTTTCAGATGTTTCAGGACACACCGTACACTTCTCCAGAGTGGCTGTTGGCAATTTACATCCCGCCCATCAGTGTAGCAAGGCTCCCATTTCTCCATGGCCTGACCTGCATTTCTGGTTTTGACACTTTTTTCAGCATGGCCCTTTTGACCGATGGGAAGCGAGACTTCTTTGTAGCGCTGATTTGCCTTTCCAGGTTGCTTGGTTGGCCAAAAAGGGCGTATGCGTTTTTTCCTGAATATATTCAGGAAAAAACGCATACGCCCTTTTTGGCCAAGGGCATCATTGTCAACGTTTTGCCACTCTTCATGTGCTTTAAAGGCGATTCGAATCTACCTCCTGAAATCTGTTTCCTGCAATTCTGCCTTGATTTCAAATCCTCTTCTTTGCCTTCCCTCAATATATTTGTGGACGAGAGTTATCATTTATAACTCTGCACGTTTGTGAATTGCAGTGCCTTGAAGCTCCATTTTACAAGTCGCTTTTTTGGGAGCCGGCCGCAAAAGCGCAGGATGGCTTCAGGCCCTGTTCTGGTTCCGGGGGGCAGGCTGAGCCTGTGGTTAATTCTTCTTCCTGATGGGAAAATAGAGTGACCTGTGCCTGTCCCAACACCAAGAGCTAGTCTCTCATTGGTTCCCCGTCTTTCCGTTCATCCTCAGGACAAATTGCAACCTGTACGGAACAGGAGGTTAAAGGTGCTGATGCTCCAAGTAGGGAGATTGCTAGTAAAGTGTCTGGAATGGCGAACCCGAGCACAAGGAGATGAGAAATGAGGTGCGTTTTAGAAACCTTTCCCCATCACACGGTGTACCATCTTCTGGGTTTCTCATGCATGTTTTCGATGTAGGAAGATGCCCTTGAACCTGGAGATTTGGGACCCATGCAATGGGTAGCACGCAGTATTACTTTAAAGGGTCTGCGTTTGCTCACCCAACCTCACCAAACCTCTCATCGCCAAGAGTGTCCACCCTTATGTCTCATCCAGCTGTGGGTCTAGATATGGTCAATCCAGGTTGCATCACAGCCCCTGAACGATTTGTGTAAGAATTTCTCTCTCTTTCCCTGTCTTTGTTTCATGGGTTTTTAAAAGTAATTTATTTTTATAATGGGGTTTAGCTGCTTTTCACGGCTGTGTTTATGCCGCTTTACACCCACTTGACACACTAACAGAGAGATATCAATACATAGGTTTTAAGATTATTACTAGTCAGATATATTCTTGTGCGGTGAATCGGGCGTGTTGAGTCCAGTTCTCTGAGCAAGGAGTAGGTCTTGTCTATTACATATTGGGTTTATGGAACGGTATCTGAGCTAATTTGAAACTCTTGTTTTATGTATCACCCCACCTCACCTTTCCCGTTAAGCAGCCATAGTGTTTTCTGCATGTGTGACTCTGTTCTGTTTTGTAAGTCAGTTCAAGTGTAACGGTTTTTACATTCCCTCTATAAGTGACACCTTATGAGAAGTGTCCTTTTCTGTGTGACTTATTTCACTTAGAATCGTCTTACCTAAATCCACTCATCATGCTGCTACTAGCCTTATGACATTGATTTCATGGCTGAGTGATATTCCATTGTACATAAGGACCACAACTTTTTTATCCATTTTTCGCTTTCCTGGGATATTTAAGGTGGAATGAAGTGGAGGTCCTTGTCAACAGAGCAGCCCTAAACTTTGGGGTGCTTGTGTCTTGCTGATTTTCAAATTTCCCACTTTATCCCCCCATGCGTGGAAGTGCCCTATGCTCTCTAAGCTGTGTTCTTTAGATGTTTCAGGACACACCGTACACTTCTCCAGAGTGGCTGTTGGCAATTTACATCCCGCCCATCAGTGTAGCAAGGCTCCCATTTCTCCATGGCCTGTCCTGCATTTCTGGTTTTGACACTTTTTTCAGCATGGCACTTTTGACCGATGGGAAGCGAGACTTCTTTGTAGCGCTGATTTGCCTTTCCAGGTTGCTTGGTTGGCCAAAAAGGGAGTATGCGTTTTTTCCTGAATATATTCAGGAAAAAACGCATACGCCCTTTTTGGCCAAGGGCATCATTGTCAAAGTTTTGCCGCTTTTCATGTGCTTTAAAGGCGATTCGAATCTACCTCCTGAAATCTGTTTCCTGCAATTCTGCCTTGATTTCAAATCCTCTTCTTTGCCTTCCCTCAATATATTTGTGGACGAGAGTTATCATTTATAACTCTGCAGGTTTGTGAATTGCAGTGCCCTGAAGCTCCATTTTACAAGTCGCTTTTTTGGGAGCCAGCCGCAAAAGCGCAGGATGGCTTCAGGCCCTGTTCTGGTTCCGGGGGGCAGGCTGAGCCTGTGGTTAATTCTTCTTCCTGATGGGAAAATAGAGTGACCTGTGCCTGTCCCAACACCAAGAGCTAGTCTCTCATTGGTTCCCCATCTTCCCGTTCATCCTCAGGACAAATTGCAACCTGTACGGAACAGGAGGTTAAAGGTGCTGATGCTCCAAGTAGGGAGATTGCTAGTAAAGTGGCTGGAATGGCGAACCCGAGCACAAGGATGATGAGAAATGAGGTGCGTTTTAGAAACCTTTCCCCATCACACGGTGTACCATCGTCTGGGTTCCTCATGCATGTTTTCGAAGTAGGAAGATGCCCTTGAACCTGGAGATTTGGGACCCATGCGATGGGTAGCACGCAGTATTACTGTAAATGGTCTGCGTTTGCTCACCCAACCTCACCAAACCTCTCAGCCCCAAGAGTGTCCACCCTTATGTGTCATTCAGCTGTGGGTCTAGATATGGTCAATTCAGGTTGCATCACAGCCCCTGAACGAATTGTGTAAGAATTTCTCTCTCTTTCCCTGTCTTTGTTTCATGGGTTTTTAAAAGTAATTTATTTTTATAATGGGGTTTAGCTGCTTTTCACGGCTGTGTTTAGGCCGCTTTACACCCACTTGACACACTAACAGAGAGATATCAATACATAGGTTTTAAGATTATTACTAGTCAGATATATTCTTGTGCGGTGAATCGGGCGTGTTGAGTCCAGTTCTCTGAGCAAGGAGTAGGTCTTGTCTATTCCATATTGGGTTTATGGAACGGTATCTGAGCTAATTTGAAACTCTTGTTTTATGTATCACCCCACCTCACCTTTCCCGTTAAGCAGCCATAGTGTGTTTTCTGCATGTGTGACTCTGTTCTGTTTTGTAAGTCAGTTCAAGTGTAACGGTTTTTACATTCCCTCTATAAGTGACACCTTATGAGAAGTGTCCTTTTCTGTGTGACTTATTTCACTTAGAATCGTCTTACCTAAATCCACTCATCATGCTGCTACTAGCCTTATGACATTGATTTCATGGCTGAGTGATATTCCATTGTACATAAGGACCACAACTTTTTTATCCATTTTTCGCTTTCCTGGGATATTTAAGGTGGAATGAAGTGGAGGTCCTTGTCAACAGAGCAGCCCTAAACTTTGGGGTGCTTGTGTCTTGCTGATTTTCAATTTTCCCACTTTATCCCCCCATGCGTGGAAGTGCCCTATGCTCTCTAAGCTGTGTTTTTTAGATGTTTCAGGACACACCGTACACTTCTCCAGAGTGGCTGTTGGCAATTTACATCCCGCCCATCAGTGTAGCAAGGCTCCCATTTCTCCATGGCCTGTCCTGCATTTCTGGTTTTGACAACTTTTTCAGCATGTCCCTTTTGACCGATGGGAAGCGAGACTTCTTTGTAGCGCTGATTTGCCTTTCCAGGTTGCTTGGTTGGCCAAAAAGGGCGTATGCGTTTTTTCCTGAATATATTCAGGAAAAAACGCATACGCCCTTTTTGGCCAAGGGCATCATTGTCAACGTTTTGCCGCTTTTCATGTGCTTTAAAGGCGATTCGAATCTACCTCCTGAAATCTGTTTCCTGCAATTCTGCCTTGATTTCAAATCCTCTTCTTTGCCTTCCCTCAATATATTTGTGGACGAGAGTTATCATTTATAACTCTGCAGGTTTGTGAATTGCAGTGCCCTGAAGCTCCATTTTACAAGTCGCTTTTTTGGGAGCCGGCCGCAAAAGCGCCGGATGGCTTTAGGCCCTGTTCTGGTTCAGGGGGGCAGGCTGAGCCTGTGGTTAATTCTTCTTCCTGATGGGAAAATAGAGTGACCTGTGCCTGTCCCAACACCAAGAGCTAGTCTCTCATTGGTTCCCCGTCTTCCCGTTCATCCTCAGGACAAATTGCAACCTGTACGGAACAGGAGGTTAAAGGTGCTGATGCTCCAAGTAGGGAGATTGCTAGTAAAGTGGCTGGAATGGCGAACCCGAGCACAAGGAGATGAGAAATGAGGTGCGTTTTAGAAACCTTTCCCCATCACACGGTGTACCATCGTCTGGGTTTCTCATGCATGTTTTCGAAGTAGGAAGATGCCCTTGAACCTGGAGATTTGGGACCCATGCGATGGGTAGCACGCAGTATTACTTTAAAGGGTCTGCGTTTGCTCACCCAACCTCACCAAACCTCTCATCGCCAAGAGTGTCCACCCTTATGTCTCATCCAGCTGTGGGTCTAGATATGGTCAATCCAGTTTGCATCACAGCCCCTTAACGAATTGTGTAAGAATTTCTCTCTCTTTCCCTGTCTTTGTTTCATGGGTTTTTAAAAGTAATTTATTTTTATAATGGGGTTTAGCTGCTTTTCACGGCTGTGTTTAGCCCGCTTTACACCCACTTGACACACTAACAGAGAGATATCAATACATAGGTTTTAAGATTATTACTAGTCAGATATATTCTTGTGCGGTGAATCGGGCGTGTTGAGTCCAGTTCTCTGAGCAAGGAGTAGGTCTTGTCTATTACATATTGGGTTTATGGAACGGTATCTGAGCTAATTTGAAACTCTTGTTTTATGTATCACCCCACCTCACCTTTCCCGTTAAGCAGCCATAGTGTGTTTTCTGCATGTGTGACTCTGTTCTGTTTTGTAATTCAGTTCAAGTGTAACGGTTTTTACATTCCCTCTATAAGTGACACCTTATGAGAAGTGTCCTTTTCTGTGTGACTTATTTCACTTAGAATCGTCTTACCTAAATCCACTCATCATGCTGCTACTAGCCTTATGACATTGATTTCATGGCTGAGTGATATTCCATTGTACATAAGGACCACATCTTTTTTATCCATTTTTCGCTTTCCTGGGATATTTAAGGTGGAATGAAGTGGAGGTCCTTGTCAACAGAGCAGCCCTAAACTTTGGGGTGCTTGTGTCTTGCTGATTTTCAATTTTCCCACTTTATCCCCCCATGCGTGGAAGTGCCCTATGCTCTCTAAGCTGTGTTTTTTAGATGTTTCAGGACACACCGTACACTTCTCCAGAGTGGCTGTTGGCAATTTACATCCCGCCCATCAGTGTAGCAAGGCTCCCATTTCTCCATGGCCTGTCCTGCATTTCTGGTTTTGACACTTTTTTCAGCATGGCCCTTTTGACCGATGGGAAGCGAGACTTCTTTGTAGCGCTGATTTGCCTTTCCAGGTTGCTTGGTTGGCCAAAAAGGGCGTATGCGTTTTTTCCTGAATGTATTCAGGAAAAAACGCATACGCCCTTTTTGGCCTAGGGCATCATTGTCAACGTTTTGCCGCTTTTCATGTGCTTTAAAGGCGATTCGAATCTACCTCCTGAAATCTGTTTCCTGCAATTCTGCCTTGATTTCAAATCCTCTTCTTTGCCTTCCCTCAATATATTTGTGGACGAGAGTTATCATTTATAACTCTGCAGGTTTGTGAATTGCAGTGCCCTGAAGCTCCATTTTACAAGTCGCTTTTTTGGGAGCCGGCCGCAAAAGCGCAGGATGGCTTCAGGCCCTGTTCTGGTTCCGGGGGGCAGGCTGAGCCTGTGGTTAATTCTTCTTCCTGATGGGAAAATAGAGTGACCTGTGCCTGTCCCAACACCAAGAGCTAGTCTCTCATTGGTTCCCCGTCTTCCAGTTCATCCTCAGGACAAATTGCAACCTTTACGGAACAGGAGGTTAAAGGTGCTGATGCTCCAAGTAGGGAGATTGCTAGTAAAGTGGCTGGAATGGCGAACCCGAGCACAAGGAGATGAGAAATGAGGTGCGTTTTAGAAACCTTTCCCCATCACACGGTGTACCATCTTCTGGGTTTCTCATGCATGTTTTCGATGTAGGAAGATGCCCTTGAACCTGGAGATTTGGGACCCATGCGATGGGTAGCACGCAGTATTACTTTAAAGGGTCTGCGTTTGCTCACCCAACCTCACCAAACCTCTCAGCCCCAAGAGTGTCCACCCTTATGTCTCATCCAGCTGTGGGTCTAGATATGGTCAATCCAGGTTGCATCACAGCCCCTGAACGAATTGTGTAAGAATTTCTCTCTCTTTCCCTGTCTTTGTTTCATGGGTTTTTAAAAGTAATTTATTTTTATAATGGGGTTTAGCTGCTTTTCACGGCTGTGTTTATGCCACTTTACACCCACTTGACACACTAACAGAGAGATATCAATACATAGGTTTTAAGATTATTACTAGACAGATATATTCTTGTGCGGGAATCGGGCGTGTTGAGTCCAGTTCTCTGAGCAAGGAGTAGGTCTTGTCTATTACATATTGGGTTTATGGAACGGTATCTGAGCTAATTTGAAACTCTTGTTTTATGTATCACCCCACCTCACCTTTCCCGTTAAGCAGCCATAGTGTGTTTTCTGCATGTGTGACTCTGTTCTGTTTTGTAATTCAGTTCAAGTGTAACGGTTTTTACATTCCCTCTATAAGTGACACCTTATGAGAAGTGTCCTTTTCTGTGTGACTTATTTCACTTAGAATCGTCTTACCTAAATCCACTCATCATTCTGCTACTAGCCTTATGACATTGATTTCATGGCTGAGTGATATTCCATTGTACATAAGGACCACAACTTTTTTATCCATTTTTCACTTTCCTGGGATATTTAAGGTGGAAGGAAGTGGAGGTCCTTGTCAACAGAGCAGCCCTAAACTTTGGGGTGCTTGTGTCTTGCTGATTTTCAATTTTCCCACTTTATCCCCCCATGCGTGGAAGTGCCCTATGCTCTCTAAGCTGTGTTTTTTAGATGTTTCAGGACACACCGTACACTTCTCCAGAGTGGCTGTTGGCAATTTACATCCCGCCCATCAGTGTAGCAAGGCTCCCATTTCTCCATGGCCTGTCCTGCATTTCTGGTTTTGACACTTTTTTCAGCATGGCCCTTTTGACCGATGGGAAGCGAGACTTCTTTGTAGCGCTGATTTGCCTTTCCAGGTTGCTTGGTTGGCCAAAAAGGGCGTATGCGTTTTTTCCTGAATATATTCAGGAAAAAACGCATACGCCCTTTTTGGCCAAGGGCATCATTGTCAACGTTTTGCCGCTTTTCATGTGCTTTAAAGGCGATTCGAATCTACCTCCTGAAATCTGTTTCCTGCAATTCTGCCTTGATTTCAAATCCTCTTCTTTGCCTTCCCTCAATATATTTGTGGACGAGAGTTATCATTTATAACTCTGCAGGTTTGTGAATTGCAGTGCCCTGAAGCTCCATTTTACAAGTCGCTTTTTTGGGAGCCAGCCGCAAAAGCGCAGGATGGCTTCAGGCCCTGTTCTGGTTCCAGGGGGCAGGCTGAGCCTGTGGTTAATTCTTCTTCCTGATGGGAAAATAGAGTGACCTGTGCCTGTCCCAACACCAAGAGCTAGTCTCTCATTGGTTCCCCGTCTTCCCGTTCATCCTCAGGACAAATTGCAACCTGTACGGAACAGGAGGTTAAAGGTGCTGATGCTCCAAGTAGGGAGATTGCTAGTAAAGTGGCTGGAATGGCGAACCCGAGCACAAGGAGATGAGAAATGAGGTGCGTTTTAGAAACCTTTCCCCATCACACGGTGTACCATCGTCTGGGTTTCTCATGCATGTTTTCAAAGTAGGAAGATGCCCTTGAACCTGGAGATTTGGGACCCATGTGATGGGTAGCACGCAGTATTACTTTAAAGGGTCTGCGTTTGCTCACCCAACCTCACCAAACCTCTCATCGCCAAGAGTGTCCACCCTTATGTCTCATCCAGCTGTGGGTCTAGATATGGTCAATCCAGTTTGCATCACAGCCCCTTAACGAATTGTGTAAGAATTTCTCTCTCTTTCCCTGTCTTTGTTTCATGGGTTTTTAAAAGTAATTTATTTTTATAATGGGGTTTAGCTGCTTTTCACGGCTTTGTTTATGCCGCTTTACACCCACTTGACACACTAACAGAGAGATATCAATACATAGGTTTTAAGATTATTACTAGTCAGATATATTCTTGTGCGGTGAATCGGGCGTGTTGAGTCCAGTTCTCTGAGCAAGGAGTAGGTCTTGTCTATTACATATTGGGTTTATGGAACGGTATCTGAGCTAATTTGAAACTCTTGTTTTATGTATCACCCCACCTCACCTTTCCCGTTAAGCAGCCATAGTGTGTTTTCTGCATGTGTGACTCTGTTCTGTTTTGTAATTCAGTTCAAGTGTAATGGTTTTTACATTCCCTCTATAAGTGACACCTTATGAGAAGTGTCCTTTTCTGTGTGACTTATTTCACTTAGAATCGTCTTACCTAAATCCACTCATCATGCTGCTACTAGCCTTATGACATTGATTTCATGGCTGAGTGATATTCCATTGTACATAAGGACCACAAATTTTTTATCCATTTTTCGCTTTCCTGGGATATTTAAGGTGGAATGAAGTGGAGGTCCTTGTCAACAGAGCAGCCCTAAACTTTGGGGTGCTTGTGTCTTGCTGATTTTCAATTTTCCCACTTTATCCCCCCATGCGTGGAAGTGCCCTCTGCTCTCTAAGCTGTGTTTTTTAGATGTTTCAGGACACACCGTACACTTCTCCAGAGTGGCTGTTGGCAATTTACATCCCGCCCATCAGTGTAGCAAGGCTCCCATTTCTCCATGGCCTGTCCTGCATTTCTGGTTTTGACACTTTTTTCAGCATGGCCCTTTTGACCGATGGGAAGCGAGACTTCTTTGTAGCGCTGATTTGCCTTTCCAGGTTGCTTGGTTGGCCAAAAAGGGCGTATGCGTTTTTTCCTGAATGTATTCAGGAAAAAACGCATACGCCCTTTTTGGACAAGGGCATCATTGTCAACGTTTTGCCGCTTTTCATGTGCTTTAAAGGCGATTCGAATCTACCTTCTGAAATCTGTTTCCTGCAATTCTGCCTTGATTTCAAATCCTCTTCTTTGCCTTCCCTCAATATATTTGTGGACGAGAGTTATCATTTATAACTCTGCAGGTTTGTGAATTGCAGTGCCCTGAAGCTCCATTTTACAAGTCGCTTTTTTGGGAGCCAGCCGCAAAAGCGCAGGATGGCTTCAGGCCCTGTTCTGGTTCCGGGGGGCAGGCTGAGCCTGTGGTTAATTCTTCTTCCTGATGGGAATATAGAGTGACCTGTGCCTGTCCCAACACCAAGAGCTAGTCTCTCATTGGTTCCCCGTCTTCCCGTTCATCCTCAGGACAAATTGCAACCTGTACGGAACAGGAGGTTAAAGGTGCTGATGCTCCAAGTAGGGAGATTGCTAGTAAAGTGGCTGGAATGGCGAACCCGAGCACAAGGAGATGAGAAATGAGGTGCGTTTTAGAAACCTTTCCCCATCACACGGTGTACCATCGTCTGGGTTTCTCATGCATGTTTTCGAAGTAGGAAGATGCCCTTGAACCTGGAGATTTGGGACCCATGTGATGGGTAGCACGCAGTATTACTTTAAAGGGTCTGCGTTTGCTCACCCAACCTCACCAAACCTCTCATCGCCAAGAGTGTCCACCCTTATGTCTCATCCAGCTGTGGGTCTAGATATGGTCAATCCAGTTTGCATCACAGCCCCTTAACGAATTGTGTAAGAATTTTTCTCTCTTTCCCTGTCTTTGTTTCATGGGTTTTTAAAAGTAATTTATTTTTATAATGGGGTTTAGCTGCTTTTCACGGCTTTGTTTATGCCGCTTTACACCCACTTGACACACTAACAGAGAGATATCAATACATAGGTTTTAAGATTATTACTAGTCAGATATATTCTTGTGCGGTGAATCGGGCGTGTTGAGTCCAGTTCTCTGAGCAAGGAGTAGGTCTTGTCTATTACATATTGGGTTTATGGAACGGTATCTGAGCTAATTTGAAACTCTTGTTTTATGTATCACCCCACCTCACCTTTCCCGTTAAGCAGCCATAGTGTGTTTTCTGCATGTGTGACTCTGTTCTGTTTTGTAATTCAGTTCAAGTGTAACGGTTTTTACATTCCCTCTATAAGTGACACCTTATGAGAAGTGTCCTTTTCTGTGTGACTTATTTCACTTAGAATCGTCTTACCTAAATCCACTCATCATTCTGCTACTAGCCTTATGACATTGATTTCATGGCTGAGTGATATTCCATTGTACATAAGGATCACAACTTTTTTATCCATTTTTCACTTTCCTGGGATATTTAAGGTGGAAGGAAGTGGAGGTCCTTGTCAACAGAGCAGCCCTAAACTTTGGGGTGCTTGTGTCTTGCTGATTTTCAATTTTCCCACTTTATCCCCCCATGCGTGGAAGTGCCCTATGCTCTCTAAGCTGTGTTTTTTAGATGTTTCAGGACACACCGTACACTTCTCCAGAGTGGCTGTTGGCAATTTACATCCCGCCCATCAGTGTAGCAAGGCTCCCATTTCTCCATGGCCTGTCCTGCATTTCTGGTTTTGACACTTTTTTCAGCATGGCCCTTTTGACCGATGGGAAGCGAGACTTCTTTGTAGCGCTGATTTGCCTTTCCAGGTTGCTTGGTTGGCCAAAAAGGGCGTATGCGTTTTTTCCTGAATATATTCTGGAAAAAACGCATACGCCCTTTTTGGCCAAGGGCATCATTGTCAACGTTTTGCCGCTTTTCATGTGCTTTAAAGGCGATTCGAATCTACCTCCTGAAATCTGTTTCCTGCAATTCTGCCTTGATTTCAAATCCTCTTCTTTGCCTTCCCTCAATATATTTGTGGACGAGAGTTATCATTTATAACTCTGCAGGTTTGTGAATTGCAGTGCCCTGAAGCTCCATTTTACAAGTCGCTTTTTTGGGAGCCGGCCGCAAAAGCGCAGGATGGCTTCAGGCCCTGTTCTGGTTCCGGGGGGCAGGCTGAGCCTGTGGTTAATTCTTCTTCCTGATGGGAAAATAGAGTGACCTGTGCCTCTCCCAACACCAAGAGCTAGTCTCTCATTGGTTCCCCGTCTTCCCGTTAATCCTCAGGACAAATTGCAACCTGTACGGAACAGGAGGTTAAAGGTGCTGATGCTCCAAGTAGGGAGATTGCTAGTAAAGTGGCTGGAATGGCGAACCCGAGCACAAGGAGATGAGAAATGAGGTGCGTTTTAGAAACCTTTCCCCATCACACGGTGTACCATCTTCTGGGTTTCTCATGCATGTTTTCGATGTAGGAAGATGCCCTTGAACCTGGAGATTTGGGACCCATGCGATGGGTAGCACGCAGTATTACTTTAAAGGGTCTGCGTTTGCTCACCCAACCTCACCAGACCTCTCAGCCCCAAGAGTGTCCACCCTTATGTCTCATCCAGCTGTGGGTCTAGATATGGTCAATCCAGGTTGCATCACAGCCCCTGAACGAATTGTGTAAGAATTTCTCTCTCTTTCCCTGTCTTTGTTTCATGGGTTTTTAAAAGTAATTTATTTTTATAATGGGGTTTAGCTGCTTTTCACGGCTGTGTTTAGGCCGCTTTACACCCACTTGACCCACTAACAGAGAGATATCAATACATAGGTTTTAAGATTATTACTAGTCAGATATATTCTTGTGCGGTGAATCGGGCGTGTTGAGTCCAGTTCTCTGAGCAAGGAGTAGGTCTTGTCTATTACATATTGGGTTAATGGAACGGTATCTGAGCTAATTTGAAACTCTTGTTTTATGTATCACCCTACCTCACCTTTCCCGTTAAGCAGCCATAGTGTGTTTTCTGCATGTGTGACTCTGTTCTGTTTTGTAATTCAGTTCAAGTGTAACGGTTTTTACATTCCCTCTATAAGTGACACCTTATGAGAAGTGTCCTTTTCTGTGTGACTTATTTCACTTAGAATCGTCTTACCTAAATCCACTCATCATGCTGCTACTAGCCTTATGACATTGATTTCATGGCTGAGTGATATTCCATTGTACATAAGGACCACAACTTTTTTATCCATTTTTCGATTTCCTGGGATATGTAAGGTGGAAGGAAGTGGAGGTCCTTGTCAACAGAGCAGCCCTAAACTTTGGGGTGCTTGTGTCTTGCTGATTTTCAATTTTCCCACTTTATCCCCCCATGCGTGGAAGTGCCCTATGCTCTCTAAGCTGTGTTTTTTAGATGTTTCAGGACACACCGTACACTTCTCCAGAGTGGCTGTTGGCAATTTACATCCCGCCCATCAGTGTAGCAAGGCTCCCATTTCTCCATGGCCTGTCCTGCATTTCTGGTTTTGACAATTTTTTCAGCATGGCCCTTTTGACCGATGGGAAGCGAGACTTCTTTGTAGCGCTGATTTGCCTTTCCAGGTTGCTTGGTTGGCCAAAAAGGGCGTATGCGTTTTTTCCTGAATATATTCAGGAAAAAACGCATACGCCCTTTTTGGCCAAGGGCATCATTGTCAACGTTTTGCCGCTTTTCATGTGCTTTAAAGGCGATTCGAATCTACCTCCTGAAATCTGTTTCCTGCAATTCTGCCTTGATTTCAAATCCTCTTCTTTGCCTTCCCTCAATATATTTGTGGACGAGAGTTATCATTTATAACTCTGCAGGTTTGTGAATTGCAGTGCCCTGAAGCTCCATTTTACAAGTCGCTTTTTTGGGAGCCAGCCGCAAATGCGCAGGATGGCTTCAGGCCCTGTTCTGGTTCCAGGGGGCAGGCTGAGCCTGTGGTTAATTCTTCTTCCTGATGGGAAAATAGAGTGACCTGTGCCTGTCCCAACACCAAGAGCTAGTCTCTCATTGGTTCCCCGTCTTCCCGTTCATCCTCAGGACAAATTGCAACCTGTACGGAACAGGAGGTTAAAGGTGCTGATGCTCCAAGTAGGGAGATTGCTAGTAAAGTGGCTGGAATGGCGAACCCGAGCACAAGGAGATGAGAAATGAGGTGCGTTTTAGAAACCTTTCCCCATCACACGGTGTACCATCGTCTGGGTTTCTCATGCATGTTTTCGAAGTAGGAAGATGCCCTTGAACCTGGAGATTTGGGACCCATGTGATGGGTAGCACGCAGTATTACTTTAAAGGGTCTGCGTTTGCTCACCCAACCTCACCAAACCTCTCATCGCCAAGAGTGTCCACCCTTATGTCTCATCCAGCTGTGGGTCTAGATATGGTCAATCCAGTTTGCATCACAGCCCCTTAACGAATTGTGTAAGAATTTCTATCTCTTTCCCTGTCTTTGTTTCATGGGTTTTTAAAAGTAATTTATTTTTATAATGGGGTTTAGCTGCTTTTCACGGCTTTGTTTATGCCGCTTTACACCCACTTGACACACTAACAGAGAGATATCAATACATAGGTTTTAAGATTATTACTAGTCAGATATATTCTTGTGCGGTGAATCGGGCGTGTTGAGTCCAGTTCTCTGAGCAAGGAGTAGGTCTTGTCTATTACATATTGGGTTTATGGAACGGTATCTGAGCTAATTTGAAACTCTTGTTTTATGTATCACCCCACCTCACCCTTCCCGTTAAGCAGCCATAGTGTGTTTTCTGCATGTGTGACTCTGTTCTGTTTTGTAATTCAGTTCAAGTGTAATGGTTTTTACATTCCCTCTATAAGTGACACCTTATGAGAAGTGTCCTTTTCTGTGTGACTTATTTCACTTAGAATCGTCTTACCTAAATCCACTCATCATGCTGCTACTAGCCTTATGACATTGATTTCATGGCTGAGTGATATTCCATTGTACATAAGGACCACAACTTTTTTATCCATTTTTCGCTTTCCTGGGATATTTAAGGTGGAATGAAGTGGAGGTCCTTGTCAACAGAGCAGCCCTAAACTTTGGGGTGCTTGTGTCTTGCTGATTTTCAATTTTCCCACTTTATCCCCCCATGCGTGGAAGTGCCCTCTGCTCTCTAAGCTGTGTTTTTTAGATGTTTCAGGACACACCGTACACTTCTCCAGAGTGGCTGTTGGCAATTTACATCCCGCCCATCAGTGTAGCAAGGCTCCCATTTCTCCATGGCCTGTCCTGCATTTCTGGTTTTGACACTTTTTTCAGCATGGCCCTTTTGACCGATGGGAAGCGAGACTTCTTTGTAGCGCTGATTTGCCTTTGCAGGTTGCTTGGTTGGCCAAAAAGGGCGTATGCGTTTTTTCCTGAATATATTCAGGAAAAAACGCATACGCCCTTTTTGGACAAGGGCATCATTGTCAACGTTTTGCCGCTTTTCATGTGCTTTAAAGGCGATTCGAATCTACCTCCTGAAATCTGTTTCCTGCAATTCTGCCTTGATTTCAAATCCTCTTCTTTGCCTTCCCTCAATATATTTGTGGACGAGAGTTATCATTTATAACTCTGCAGGTTTGTGAATTGCAGTGCCCTGAAGCTCCATTTTACAAGTCGATTTTTTGGGAGCCGGCCGCAAAAGCGCAGGATGGCTTCAGGCCCTGTTCTGGTTCCGGGGGGCAGGCTGAGCCTGTGGTTAATTCTTCTTCCTGATGGGAAAATAGAGTGACCTGTGCCTGTCCCAACACCAAGAGCTAGTCTCTCATTGGTTCCCCGTCTTCCCGTTCATCCTCAGGACAAATTGCAACCTGTACGGAACAGGAGGTTAAAGGTGCTGATGCTCCAAGTAGGGAGATTGCTAGTAAAGTGGCTGGAATGGCGAACCCGAGCACAAGGAGATGAGAAATGAGGTGCGTTTTAGAAACCTTTCCCCATCACACGGTGTACCATCTTCTGGGTTTCTCATGCATGTTTTCGATGTAGGAAGATGCCCTTGAACCTGGAGATTTGGGACCCATGCGATGGGTAGCACGCAGTATTACTTTAAAGGGTCTGCGTTTGCTCACCCAACCTCACCAAACCTCTCAGCCCCAAGAGTGTCCACCCTTATGTCTCATCCAGCTGTGGGTCTAGATATGGTCAATCCAGGTTGCATCACAGCCCCTGAACGAATTGTGTAAGAATTTCTCTCTCTTTCCCTGTCTTTGTTTCATGGGTTTTTAAAAGTAATTTATTTTTATAATGGGGTTTAGCTGCTTTTCACGGCTGTGTTTATGCCGCTTTACACCCACTTGACACACTAACAGAGAGATATCAATACATAGGTTTTAAGATTATTACTAGTCAGATATATTCTTGTGCGGTGAATCGGGCGTGTTGAGTCCAGTTCTCTGAGCAAGGAGTAGGTCTTGTCTATTACATATTGGGTTTATGGAACGGTATCTGAGCTAATTTGAAACTCTTGTTTTATGTATCACCCCACCTCACCTTTCCCGTTAAGCAGCCATAGTGTGTTTTCTGCATGTGTGACTCTTTTCTGTTTTGTAATTCAGTTCAAGTGTAACGGTTTTTACATTCCCTCTATAAGTGACACCTTATGAGAAGTGTCCTTTTCTGTGTGACTTATTTCACTTAGAATCGTCTTACCTAAATCCACTCATCATGCTGCTACTAGCCTTATGACATTGATTTCATGGCTGAGTGATATTCCATTGTACATAAGGACCACAACTTTTTTATCCATTTTTCGCTTTCCTGGGATATTTAAGGTGGAATGAAGTGGAGGTCCTTGTCAACAGAGCAGCCCTAAACTTTGGGGTGCTTGTGTCTTGCTGATTTTCAATTTTCCCACTTTATCCCCCCATGCGTGGAAGTGCCCTATGCTCTCTAAGCTGTGTTTTTTAGATGTTTCAGGACACACCGTACACTTCTCCAGAGTGGCTGTTGGCAATTTACATCCCGCCCATCAGTGTAGCAAGGCTCCCATTTCTCCATGGCCTGTCCTGCATTTCTGGTTTTGACACTTTTTTCAGCATGGCCCTTTTGACCGATGGGAAGCGAGACTTCTTTGTAGCGCTGACTTGCCTTTCCAGGTTGCTTGGTTGGCCAAAAAGGGCGTATGCGTTTTTTCCTGAATATATTCAGGAAAAAACGCATACGCCCTTTTTGGCCAAGGGCATCATTGTCAACGTTTTGCCGCTTTTCATGTGCTTTAAAGGCGATTCGAATCTACCTCCTGAAATCTGTTTCCTGCAATTCTGCCTTGATTTCAAATCCTCTTCTTTGCCTTCCCTCAATATATTTGTGGACGAGAGTTATCATTTATAACTCTGCAGGTTTGTGAATTGCAGTGCCCTGAAGCTCCATTTTACAAGTCGGTTTTTTGGGAGCTGGCCGCAAAAGCACAAGATGGCTTCAGGCCCTGTTCTGGTTCAGGGGGGCAGGCTGAGCCTGTGGTTAATTCTTCTTCCTGATGGGAAAATAGAGTGACCTGTGCCTCTCCCAACACCAAGAGCTAGTCTCTCATTGGTTCCCCGTCTTCCCGTTCATCCTCAGGACAAATTGCAACCTGTACGGAACAGGAGGTTAAAGGTGCTGATGCTCCAAGTAGGGAGATTGCTAGTAAAGTGGCTGGAATGGCGAACCCGAGCACAAGGAGATGAGAAATGAGGTGCGTTTTAGAAACCTTTCCCCATCACACGGTGTACCATCTTCTGGGTTTCTCATGCATGTTTTCGATGTAGGAAGATGCCCTTGAACCTGGAGATTTGGGACCCATGCGATGGGTAGCACGCAGTATTACTTTAAAGGGTCTGCGTTTGCTCACCCAACCTCACCAGACCTCTCAGCCCCAAGAGTGTCCACCCTTATGTCTCATCCAGCTGTGGGTCTAGATATGGTCAATCCAGGTTGCATCACAGCCCCTGAACGAATTGTGTAAGAATTTCTCTCTCTTTCCCTGTCTTTGTTTCATGGGTTTTTAAAAGTAATTTATTTTTATAATGGGGTTTAGCTGCTTTTCACGGCTGTGTTTAGGCCGCTTTACACCCACTTGACCCACTAACAGAGAGATATCAATACATAGGTTTTAAGATTATTACTAGACAGTTATATTCTTGTGCGGTGAATCGGGCGTGTTGAGTCCAGTTCTCTGAGCAAGGAGTAGGTCTTGTCTATTACATATTGGGTTTATGGAACGGTATCTGAGCTAATTTGAAACTCTTGTTTTATGTATCACCCCACCTCACCTTTCCCGTTAAGCAGCCATAGTGTGTTTTCTGCATGTGTGACTCTGTTCTGTTTTGTAATTCAGTTCAAGTGTAACGGTTTTTACATTCCCTCTATAAGTGACACCTTATGAGAAGTGTCCTTTTCTGTGTGACTTATTTCACTTAGAATCGTCTTACCTAAATCCACTCATCATGCTGCTACTAGACTTATGACATTGATTTCATGGCTGAGTGATATTCCATTGTACATAAGGACCACAACTTTTTTATCCATTTTTCGCTTTCCTGGGATATTTAAGGTGGAAGGAAGTGGAGGTCCTTGTCAACAGAGCAGCCCTAAACTTTGGGGTGCTTGTGTCTTGCTGATTTTCAATTTTCCCACTTTATCCCCCCATGCGTGGAAGTGCCCTATGCTCTCTAAGCTGTGTTTTTTAGATGTTTCAGGACACACCGTACACTTCTCCAGAGTGGCTGTTGGCAATTTACATCCCGCCCATCAGTGTAGCAAGGCTCCCATTTCTCCATGGCCTGTCCTGCATTTCTGGTTTTGACACTTTTTTCAGCATGGCCCTTTTGACCGATGGGAAGCGAGACTTCTTTGTAGCGCTGATTTGCCTTTCCAGGTTGCTTGGTTGGCCAAAAAGGGCGTATGCGTTTTTTCCTGAATATATTCAGGAAAAAATGCATACGCCCTTTTTGGCCAAGGGCATCATTGTCAACGTTTTGCCGCTTTTCATGTGCTTTAAAGGCGATTCGAATCTACCTCCTGAAATCTGTTTCCTGCAATTCTGCCTTGATTTCAAATCCTCTTCTTTGCCTTCCCTCAATATATTTGTGGACGAGAGTTATCATTTATAACTCTGCAGGTTTGTGAATTGCAGTGCCCTGAAGCTCCATTTTACAAGTCGCTTTTTTGGGAGCTGGCCGCAAAAGCGCAGGATGGCTTCAGGCCCTGTTCTTGTTCCGGGGGGCAGGCTGAGCCTGTGGTTAATTCTTCTTCCTGATGGGAAAATAGAGTGACCTGTGCCTGTCCCAACACCAAGAGCTAGTCTCTCATTGGTTCCCCGTCTTCCCGTTCATCCTCAGGACAAATTGCAACCTGTACGGAACAGGAGGTTAAAGGTGCTGATGCTCCAAGTAGGGAGATTGCTAGTAAAGTGGCTGGAATGGCGAACCCGAGCACAAGGAGATGAGAAATGAGGTGCGTTTTAGAAACCTTTCCCCATCACACGGTGTACCATCTTCTGGGTTTCTCATGCATGTTTTCGATGTAGGAAGATGCCCTTGAACCTGGAGATTTGGGACCCATGCGATGGGTAGCACGCAGTATTACTTTAAAGGGCCTGCGTTTGCTCACCCAACCTCACCAGACCTCTCAGCCCCAAGAGTGTCCACCCTTATGTCTCATCCAGCTGTGGGTCTAGATATGGTCAATCCAGGTTGCATCACAGCCCCTGAACGAATTGTGTAAGAATTTCTCTCTCTTTCCCTGTCTTTGTTTCATGGGTTTTTAAAAGTAATTTATTTTTATAATGGGGTTTAGCTGCTTTTCACGGCTGTGTTTAGGCCGCTTTACACCCACTTGACCCACTAACAGAGAGATATCAATACATAGGTTTTAAGATTATTACTAGACAGTTATATTCTTGTGCGGTGAATCGGGCGTGTTGAGTCCAGTTCTCTGAGCAAGGAATAGGTCTTGTCTATTACATATTGGGTTTATGGAACAGTATCTGAGCTAATTTGAAACTCTTGTTTTATGTATCACCCCACCTCACCTTTCCCGTTAAGCAGCCATAGTGTGTTTTCTGCATGTGTGACTCTGTTCTGTTTTGTAATTCAGTTCAAGTGTAACGGTTTTTACATTCCCTCTATAAGTGACACCTTATGAGAAGTGTCCTTTTCTGTGTGACTTATTTCACTTAGAATCGTCTTACCTAAATCCACTCATCATGCTGCTACTAGCCTTATGACATTGATTTCATGGCTGAGTGATATTCCATTGTACATAAGGACCACAACTTTTTTATCCATTTTTCGCTTTCCTGGGATATTTAAGGTGGAAGGAAGTGGAGGTCCTTGTCAACAGAGCAGCCCTAAACTTTGGGGTGCTTGTGTCTTGCTGATTTTCAATTTTCCCACTTTATCCCCCCATGCGTGGAAGTGCCCTATGCTCTCTAAGCTGTGTTTTTTAGATGTTTCAGGACACACCGTACACTTCTCCAGAGTGGCTGTTGGCAATTTACATCCCGCCCATCAGTGTAGCAAGGCTCCCATTTCTCCATGGCCTGTCCTGCATTTCTGGTTTTGACACTTTTTTCAGCATGGCCCTTTTGACCGATGGGAAGCGAGACTTCTTTGTAGCGCTGATTTGCCTTTCCAGGTTGCTTGGTTGGCCAAAAAGGGCGTATGCGTTTTTTCCTGAATATATTCAGGAAAAAATGCATACGCCCTTTTTGGCCAAGGGCATCATTGTCAACGTTTTGCCGCTTTTCATGTGCTTTAAAGGCGATTCGAATCTACCTCCTGAAATCTGTTTCCTGCAATTCTGCCTTGATTTCAAATCCTCTTCTTTGCCTTCCCTCAATATATTTGTGGACGAGAGTTATCATTTATAACTCTGCAGGTTTGTGAATTGCAGTGCCCTGAAGCTCCATTTTACAAGTCGCTTTTTTGGGAGCCGGCCGCAAAAGCGCAGGATGGCTTCAGGCCCTGTTCTGGTTCCGGGGGGCAGGCTGAGCCTGTGGTTAATTCTTCTTCCTGATGGGAAAATAGAGTGACCTGTGCCTCTCCCAACACCAAGAGCTAGTCTCTCATTGGTTCCCCGTCTTCCCGTTCATCCTCAGGACAAATTGCAACCTGTACGGAACAGGAGGTTAAAGGTGCTGATGCTCCAAGTAGGGAGATTGCTAGTAAAGTGGCTGGAATGGCGAACCCAAGCACAAGGAGATGAGAAATGAGGTGCGTTTTAGATACCTTTCCCCATCACACGGTGTACCATCTTCTGGGTTTTTCATGCATGTTTTCGATGTAGGAAGATGCCCTTGAACCTGGAGATTTGGGACCCATGCGATGGGTAGCACGCAGTATTACTTTAAAGGGTCTGCGTTTGCTCACCCAACCTCACCAAACCTCTCAGCCCCAAGAGTGTCCACCCTTATGTCTCATCCAGCTGTGGGTCTAGATATGGTCAATCCAGGTTGCATCACAGCCCCTGAACGAATTGTGTAAGAATTTCTCTCTCTTTCCCTGTCTTTGTTTCATGGGTTTTTAAAAGTAATTTATTTTTATAATGGGGTTTAGCTGCTTTTCACGGCTGTGTTTAGGCCGCTTTACACCCACTTGACACACTAACAGAGAGATATCAATACATAGGTTTTAAGATTATTACTAGTCAGATATATTCTTGTGCGGTGAATCGAGCGTGTTGAGTCCAGTTCTCTGAGCAAGGAGTAGGTCTTGTCTATTCCATATTGGGTTTATGGAACGGTATCTGAGCTAATTTGAAACTCTTGTTTTATGTATCACCCCACCTCACCTTTCCCGTTAAGCAGCCATAGTGTGTTTTCTGCATGTGTGACTCTGTTCTGTTTTGTAATTCAGTTCAAGTGTAACGGTTTTTACATTCCCTCTATAAGTGACACCTTATGAGAAGTGTCCTTTTCTGTGTGACTTATTTCACTTAGAATCGTCTTACCTAAATCCACTCATCATGCTGCTACTAGCCTTATGACATTGATTTCATGGCTGAGTGATATTCCATTGTACATAAGGACCACAACTTTTTTATCCATTTTTCGCTTTCCTGGGATATTTAAGGTGGAAGGAAGTGGAGGTCCTTGTCAACAGAGCAGCCCTAAACTTTGGGGTGCTTGTGTCTTGCTGATTTTCAATTTTCCCACTTTATCCCCCCATGCGTGGAAGTGCCCTATGCTCTCTAAGCTGTGTTTTTTAGATGTTTCAGGACACACCGTACACTTCTCCAGAGTGGCTGTTGGCAATTTACATCCCGCCCATCAGTGTAGCAAGGCTCCCATTTCTCCATGGCCTGTCCTGCATTTCTGGTTTTGACACTTTTTTCAGCATGGCCCTTTTGACCGATGGGAAGCGAGACTTCTTTGTAGCGCTGATTTGCCTTTCCAGGTTGCTTGGTTGGCCAAAAAGTGCGTATGCGTTTTTTCCTGAATATATTCAGGAAAAAACGCATACGCCCTTTTTGGCCAAGGGCATCATTGTCAACGTTTTGCCGCTTTTCATGTGCTTTAAAGGCGATTCGAATCTACCTCCTGAAATCTGTTTCCTGCAATTCTGCCTTGATTTGAAATCCTCTTCTTTGCCTTCCCTCAATATATTTGTGGACGAGAGTTATCATTTATAACTCTGCAGGTTTGTGAATTGCAGTGCCCTGAAGCTCCATTTTACAAGTCGGTTTTTTGGGAGCCGGCCGCAAAAGCGCAGGATGGCTTCAGGCCCTGTTCTGGTTCAGGGGGGCAGGCTGAGCCTGTGCTTAATTCTTCTTCCTGATGGGAAAATAGAGTGACCTGTGCCTCTCCCAACACCAAGAGCTAGTCTCTCATTGGTTCCCCGTCTTCCCGTTCATCCTCAGGACAAATTGCAACCTGTACGGAACAGGAGGTTAAAGGTGCTGATGCTCCAAGTAGGGAGATTGCTAGTAAAGTGGCTGGAATGGCGAACCCGAGCACAAGGAGATGAGAAATGAGGTGCGTTTTAGAAACCTTTCCCCATCACACGGTGTACCATCTTCTGGGTTTCTCATGCATGTTTTCGATGTAGGAAGATGCCCTTGAACCTGGAGATTTGGGACCCATGCGATGGGTAGCACGCAGTATTATTTTAAAGGGTCTGCGTTTGCTCACCCAACCTCACCAAACCTCTCAGCCCCAAGAGTGTCCACCCTTATGTCTCATCCAGCTGTGGGTCTAGATATGGTCAATCCAGGTTGCATCACAGCCCCTGAACGAATTGTGTAAGAATTTCTCTCTCTTTCCCTGTCTTTGTTTCATGGGTTTTTAAAAGTAATTTATTTTTATAATGGGGTTTAGCTGCTTTTCACGGCTGTGTTTAGGCCGCTTTACACCCACTTGACACACTAACAGAGAGATATCAATACATAGGTTTTAAGATTATTACTAGTCAGATATATTCTTGTGCGGTGAATCGGGCGTGTTGAGTCCAGTTCTCTGAGCAAGGAGTAGGTCTTGTCTATTCCATATTGGGTTTATGGAACGATATCTGAGCTAATTTGAAACTCTTGTTTTATGTATCACCCCACCTCACCTTTCCCGTTAAGCAGCCATAGTGTGTTTTCTGCATGTGTGACTCTGTTCTGTTTTGTAATTCAGTTCAAGTGTAACGGTTTTTACATTCCCTCTATAAGTGACACCTTATGAGAAGTGTCCTTTTCTGTGTGACTTATTTCACTTAGAATCGTCTTACCTAAATCCACTCATCATGCTGCTACTAGCCTTATGACATTGATTTCATGGCTGAGTGATATTCCATTGTACATAAGGACCACAACTTTTTTATCCATTTTTCGCTTTCCTGGGATATTTAAGGTGGAAGGAAGTGGAGGTCCTTGTCAACAGAGCAGCCCTAAACTTTGGGGTGCTTGTGTCTTGCTGATTTTCAATTTTCCCACTTTATCCCCCCATGCGTGGAAGTGCCCTATGCTCTCTAAGCTGTGTTTTTTAGATGTTTCAGGACACACCGTACACTTCTCCAGAGTGGCTGTTGGCAATTTACATCCCGCCCATCAGTGTAGCAAGGCTCCCATTTCTCCATGGCCTGTCCTGCATTTCTGGTTTTGACACTTTTTTCAGCATGGCCCTTTTGACCGATGGGAAGCGAGACTTCTTTGTAGCGCTGATTTGCCTTTCCAGGTTGCTTGGTTGGCCAAAAAGTGCGTATGCGTTTTTTCCTGAATATATTCAGGAAAAAACGCATACGCCCTTTTTGGCCAAGGGCATCATTGTCAACGTTTTGCCGCTTTTCATGTGCTTTAAAGGCGATTCGAATCTACCTCCTGAAATCTGTTTCCTGCAATTCTGCCTTGATTTGAAATCCTCTTCTTTGCCTTCCCTCAATATATTTGTGGACGAGAGTTATCATTTATAACTCTGCAGGTTTGTGAATTGCAGTGCCCTGAAGCTCCATTTTACAAGTCGGTTTTTTGGGAGCCGGCCGCAAAAGCGCAGGATGGCTTCAGGCCCTGTTCTGGTTCAGGGGGGCAGGCTGAGCCTGTGCTTAATTCTTCTTCCTGATGGGAAAATAGAGTGACCTGTGCCTCTCCCAACACCAAGAGCTAGTCTCTCATTGGTTCCCCGTCTTCCCGTTCATCCTCAGGACAAATTGCAACCTGTACGGAACAGGAGGTTAAAGGTGCTGATGCTCCAAGTAGGGAGATTGCTAGTAAAGTGGCTGGAATGGCGAACCCGAGCACAAGGAGATGAGAAATGAGGTGCGTTTTAGAAACCTTTCCCCATCACACGGTGTACCATCTTCTGGGTTTCTCATGCATGTTTTCGATGTAGGAAGATGCCCTTGAACCTGGAGATTTGGGACCCATGCGATGGGTAGCACGCAGTATTATTTTAAAGGGTCTGCGTTTGCTCACCCAACCTCACCAAACCTCTCAGCCCCAAGAGTGTCCACCCTTATGTCTCATCCAGCTGTGGGTCTAGATATGGTCAATCCAGGTTGCATCACAGCCCCTGAACGAATTGTGTAAGAATTTCTCTCTCTTTCCCTGTCTTTGTTTCATGGGTTTTTAAAAGTAATTTATTTTTATAATGGGGTTTAGCTGCTTTTCACGGCTGTGTTTAGGCCGCTTTACACCCACTTGACACACTAACAGAGAGATATCAATACATAGGTTTTAAGATTATTACTAGTCAGATATATTCTTGTGCGGTGAATCGGGCGTGTTGAGTCCAGTTCTCTGAGCAAGGAGTAGGTCTTGTCTATTCCATATTGGGTTTATGGAACGGTATCTGAGCTAATTTGAAACTCTTGTTTTATGTATCACCCCACCTCACCTTTCCCGTTAAGCAGCCATAGTGTGTTTTCTGCATGTGTGACTCTGTTCTGTTTTGTAATTCAGTTCAAGTGTAACGGTTTTTACATTCCCTCTATAAGTGACACCTTATGAGAAGTGTCCTTTTCTGTGTGACTTATTTCACTTAGAATCGTCTTACCTAAATCCACTCATCATGCTGCTACTAGCCTTATGACATTGATTTCATGGCTGAGTGATATTCCATTGTACATAAGGACCACAACTTTTTTATCCATTTTTCGCTTTCCTGGGATATTTAAGGTGGAAGGAAGTGGAGGTCCTTGTCAACAGAGCAGCCCTAAACTTTGGGGTGCTTGTGTCTTGCTGATTTTCAATTTTCCCACTTTATCCCCCCATGCGTGGAAGTGCCCTATGCTCTCTAAGCTGTGTTTTTTAGATGTTTCAGGACACACCGTACACTTCTCCAGAGTGGCTGTTGGCAATTTACATCCCGCCCATCAGTGTAGCAAGGCTCCCATTTCTCCATGGCCTGTCCTGCATTTCTGGTTTTGACACTTTTTTCAGCATGGCCCTTTTGACCGATGGGAAGCGAGACTTCTTTGTAGCGCTGATTTGCCTTTCCAGGTTGCTTGGTTGGCCAAAAAGGGCGTATGCGTTTTTTCCTGAATATATTCAGGAAAAAACGCATACGCCCTTTTTGGCCAAGGGCATCATTGTCAACGTTTTGCCGCTTTTCATGTGCTTTAAAGGCGATTCGAATCTACCTCCTGAAATCTGTTTCCTGCAATTCTGCCTTGATTTCAAATCCTCTTCTTTGCCTTCCCTCAATATATTTGTGGACGAGAGTTATCATTTATAACTCTGCAGGTTTGTGAATTGCAGTGCCCTGAAGCTCCATTTTACAAGTCGGTTTTTTGGGAGCTGGCCGCAAAAGCGCAGGATGGCTTCAGGCCCTGTTCTGGTTCCGGGGGGCAGGCTGAGCCTGTGGTTAATTCTTCTTCCTGATGGGAAAATAGAGTGGCCTGTGCCTGTCCCAACACCAAGAGCTAGTCTCTCATTGGTTCCCCGTCTTCCCGTTCATCCTCAGGACAAATTGCAACCTGTACGGAACAGGAGGTTAAAGGTGCTGATGCTCCAAGTAGGGAGATTGCTAGTAAAGTGGCTGGAATGGCGAACCCGAGCACAAGGAGATGAGAAATGAGGTGCGTTTTAGAAACCTTTCCCCATCACACGGTGTACCATCTTCTGGGTTTCTCATGCATGTTTTCGATGTAGGAAGATGCCCTTGAACCTGGAGATTTGGGACCCATGCGATGGGTAGCACGCAGTATTACTTTAAAGGGTCTGCGTTTGCTCACCCAACCTCACCAAACCTCTCAGCCCCAAGAGTGTCCACCCTTATGTCTCATCCAGCTGTGGGTCTAGATATGGTCAATCCAGGTTGCATCACAGCCCCTGAACGAATTGTGTAAGAATTTCTCTCTCTTTCCCTGTCTTTGTTTCATGGGTTTTTAAAAGTAATTTATTTTTATAATGGGGTTTAGCTGCTTTTCACGGCTGTGTTTAGGCCGCTTTACACCCACTTGACACACTAACAGAGAGATATCAATACATAGGTTTTAAGATTATTACTAGTCAGATATATTCTTGTGCGGTGAATCGGGCGTGTTGAGTCCAGTTCTCTGAGCAAGGAGTAGGTCTTGTCTATTACATATTGGGTTTATGGAACGGTATCTGAGCTAATTTGAAACTCTTGTTTTATGTATCACCCCACCTCACCTTTCCCGTTAAGCAGCCATAGTGTGTTTTCTGCATGTGTGACTCTGTTCTGTTTTGTAAGTCAGTTCAAGTGTAACGGTTTTTACATTCCCTCTATAAGTGACACCTTATGAGAAGTGTCCTTTTCTGTGTGACTTATTTCACTTAGAATCGTCTTACCTAAATCCACTCATCATGCTGCTACTAGCCTTATGACATTGATTTCATGGCTGAGTGATATTCCATTGTACATAAGGACCACAACTTTTTTATCCATTTTTCGCTTTCCTGGGATATTTAAGGTGGAAGGAAGTGGAGGTCCTTGTCAACAGAGCAGCCCTAAACTTTGGGGTGCTTGTGTCTTGCTGATTTTCAATGTTCCCACTTTATCCCCCCATGCGTGGAAGTGCCCTATGCTCTCTAAGCTGTGTTTTTTAGATGTTTCAGGACACACCGTACACTTCTCCAGAGTGGCTGTTGGCAATTTACATCCCGCCCATCAGTGTAGCAAGGCTCCCATTTCTCCATGGCCTGTCCTGCATTTCTGGTTTTGACACTTTTTTCAGCATGGCCCTTTTGACCGATGGGAAGCGAGACTTCTTTGTAGCGCTGATTTGCCTTTCCAGGTTGCTTGGTTGGCCAAAAAGGGCGTATGCGTTTTTTCCTGAATATATTCAGGAAAAAACGCATACGCCCTTTTTGGCCAAGGGCATCATTGTCAACGTTTTGCCGCTTTTCATGTGCTTTAAAGGCGATTCGAATCTACCTCCTGAAATCTGTTTCCTGCAATTCTGCCTTGATTTGAAATCCTCTTCTTTGCCTTCCCTCAATATATTTGTGGACGAGAGTTATCATTTATAACTCTGCAGGTTTGTGAATTGCAGTGCCCTGAAGCTCCATTTTACAAGTCGGTTTTTTGGGAGCCGGCCGCAAAAGCGCAGGATGGCTTCAGGCCCTGTTCTGGTTCAGGGGGGCAGGCTGAGCCTGTGCTTAATTCTTCTTCCTGATGGGAAAATAGAGTGACCTGTGCCTCTCCCAACACCAAGAGCTAGTCTCTCATTGGTTCCCCGTCTTCCCGTTCATCCTCAGGACAAATTGCAACCTGTACGGAACAGGAGGTTAAAGGTGCTGATGCTCCAAGTAGGGAGATTGCTAGTAAAGTGGCTGGAATGGCGAACCCGAGCACAAGGAGATGAGAAATGAGGTGCGTTTTAGAAACCTTTCCCCATCACACGGTGTACCATCTTCTGGGTTTCTCATGCATGTTTTCGATGTAGGAAGATGCCCTTGAACCTGGAGATTTGGGACCCATGCGATGGGTAGCACGCAGTATTATTTTAAAGGGTCTGCGTTTGCTCACCCAACCTCACCAAACCTCTCAGCCCCAAGAGTGTCCACCCTTATGTCTCATCCAGCTGTGGGTCTAGATATGGTCAATCCAGGTTGCATCACAGCCCCTGAACGAATTGTGTAAGAATTTCTCTCTCTTTCCCTGTCTTTGTTTCATGGGTTTTTAAAAGTAATTTATTTTTATAATGGGGTTTAGCTGCTTTTCACGGCTGTGTTTATGCCGCTTTACACCCACTTGACACACTAACAGAGAGATATCAATACATAGGTTTTAAGATTATTACTAGTCAGATATATTCTTGTGCGGTGAATCGGGCGTGTTGAGTCCAGTTCTCTGAGCAAGGAGTAGGTCTTGTCTATTCCATATTGGGTTTATGGAACGGTATCTGAGCTAATTTGAAACTCTTGTTTTATGTATCACCCCACCTCACCTTTCCCGTTAAGCAGCCATAGTGTGTTTTCTGCATGTGTGACTCTGTTCTGTTTTGTAATTCAGTTCAAGTGTAACGGTTTTTACATTCCCTCTATAAGTGACACCTTATGAGAAGTGTCCTTTTCTGTGTGACTTATTTCACTTAGAATCGTCTTACCTAAATCCACTCATCATGCTGCTACTAGCCTTATGACATTGATTTCATGGCTGAGTGATATTCCATTGTACATAAGGACCGCAACTTTTTTATCCATTTTTCGCTTTCCTGGGATATTTAAGGTGGAAGGAAGTGGAGGTCCTTGTCAACAGAGCAGCCCTAAACTTTGGGGTGCTTGTGTCTTGCTGATTTTCAATTTTCCCACTTTATCACCCATGCGTGGAAGTGCCCTATGCTCTCTAAGCTGTGTTTTTTAGATGTTTCAGGACACACCGTACACTTCTCCAGAGTGGCTGTTGGCAATTTACATCCCGCCCATCAGTGTAGCAAGGCTCCCATTTCTCCATGGCCTGTCCTGCATTTCTGGTTTTGACACTTTTTTCAGCATGGCCCTTTTGACCGATGGGATGCGAGACTTCTTTGTAGCGCTGATTTGCCTTTCCAGGTTGCTTGGTTGGCCAAAAAGGGCGTATGCGTTTTTTCCTGAATATATTCAGGAAAAAACGCATACGCCCTTTTTGGCCAAGGGCATCATTGTCAACGTTTTGCCGCTTTTCATGTGCTTTAAAGGCGATTCGAATCTACCTCCTGAAATCTGTTTCCTGCAATTCTGCCTTGATTTCAAATCCTCTTCTTTGCCTTCCCTCAATATATTTGTGGACGAGAGTTATCATTTATAACTCTGCAGGTTTGTGAATTGCAGTGCCCTGAAGCTCCATTTTACAAGTCGCTTTTTTGGGAGCCGGCCGCAAAAGCACAGGATGGCTTCAGGCCCTGTTCTGGTTCAGGGGGGCAGGCTGAGCCTGTGGTTAATTCTTCTTCCTGATGGGAAAATAGAGTGACCTGTGCCTGTCCCAACACCAAGAGCTAGTCTCTCATTGGTTCCCCGTCTTCCCGTTCATCCTCAGGACAAATTGCAACCTGTACGCAACAGGAGGTTAAAGGTGCTGATGCTCCAAGTAGGGAGATTGCTAGTAAAGTGGCTGGAATGGCGAACCCGAGCACAAGGAGATGAGAAATGAGGTGCGTTTTAGAAACCTTTCCCCATCACACGGTGTACCATCGTCTGGGTTTCTCATGCATGTTTTCGATGTAGGAAGATGCCCTTGAACCTGGAGATTTGGGATCCATGCGATGGGTAGCACGCAGTATTACTTTAAAGGGTCTGCGTTTGCTCACCCAACCTCACCAAACCTCTCAGCCCCAAGAGTGTCCACCCTTATGTCTCATCCAGCTGTGGGTCTAGATATGGTCAATCCAGGTTGCATCACAGCCCCTGAACGAATTGTGTAAGAATTTCTCTCTCTTTCCCTGTCTTTGTTTCATGGGTTTTTAAAAGTAATTTATTTTTATAATGGGGTTTAGCTGCTTTTCACGGCTGTGTTTAGGCCGCTTTACACCCACTTGACACACTAACAGAGAGATATCAATACATAGGTTTTAAGATTATTACTGGTCAGATATATTCTTGTGCGGTGAATCGGGCGTGTTGAGTCCAGTTCTCTGAGCAAGGAGTAGGTCTTGTCTATTACATATTGGGTTTATGGAACGGTATCTGAGCTAATTTGAAACTCTTGTTTTATGTATCACCCCACCTCACCTTTCCCGTTAAGCAGCCATAGTGAGTTTTCTGCATGTGTGACTCTGTTCTGTTTTGTAATTCAGTTCAAGTGTAACGGTTTTTACATTCCCTCTATAAGTGACACCTTATGAGAAGTGTCCTTTTCTGTGTGACTTATTTCACTTAGAATCGTCTTACCTAAATCCACTCATCATGCTGCTACTAGCCTTATGACATTGATTTCATGGCTGAGTGATATTCCATTGTACATAAGGACCACAACTTTTTTATCCATTTTTCGCTTTCCTGGGATATTTAAGGTGGAATGAAGTGGAGGTCCTTGTCAACAGAGCAGCCCTAAACTTTGGGGTGCTTGTGTCTTGCTGATTTTCAATGTTCCCACTTTATCCCCCCATGCGTGGAAGTGCCCTATGCTCTCTAAGCTGTGTTTTTTAGATGTTTCAGGACACACCGTACACTTCTCCAGAGTGGCTGTTGGCAATTTACATCCCGCCCATCAGTGTAGCAAGGCTCCCATTTCTCCATGGCCTGTCCTGCATTTCTGGTTTTGACACTTTTTTCAGCATGGCCTTTTTGACCGATGGGAAGCGAGACTTCTTTGTAGCGCTGATTTGCCTTTCCAGGTTGCTTGGTTGGCCAAAAAGGGCGTATGCGTTTTTTCCTGAATATATTCAGGAAAAAACGCATACGCCCTTTTTGGCCAAGGGCATCATTGTCAACGTTTTGCCGCTTTTCATGTGCTTTAAAGGCGATTCGAATCTACCTCCTGAAATCTGTTTCCTGCAATTCTGCCTTGATTTCAAATCCTCTTCTTTGCCTTCCCTCAATATATTTGTGGACGAGAGTTATCATTTATAACTCTGCATGTTTGTGAATTGCAGTGCCCTGAAGCTCCATATTAAAGTCGGTTTTTTGGGAGCTGGCCGCAAAAGCGCAGGATGGCTTCAGGCCCTGTTCTGGTTCAGGGGGGCAGGCTGAGCCTGTGGTTAATTCTTCTTCCTGATGGGAAAATAGAGTGGCCTGTGCCTGTCCCAACACCAAGAGCTAGTCTCTCATTGGTTCCCCGTCTTCCCGTTCATCCTCAGGACAAATTGCAACCTGTACGGAACAGGAGGTTAAAGGTGCTGATGCTCCAAGTAGGGAGATTGCTAGTAAAGTGGCTGGAATGGCGAACCCGAGCACAAGGAGATGAGAAATGAGGTGCGTTTTAGAAACCTTTCCCCATCACACGGTGTACCATCTTCTGGGTTTCTCATGCATGTTTTCGATGTAGGAAGATGCCCTTGAACCTGGAGATTTGGGACCCATGCGATGGGTAGCACGCAGTATTACTTTAAAGGGTCTGCGTTTGCTCACCCAACCTCACCAAACCTCTCAGCCCCAAGAGTGTCCACCCTTATGTCTCATCCAGCTGTGGGTCTAGATATGGTCAATCCAGGTTGCATCACAGCCCCTGAACGAATTGTGTAAGAATTTCTCTCTCTTTCCCTGTCTTTGTTTCATGGGTTTTTAAAAGTAATTTATTTTTATAATGGGGTTTAGCTGCTTTTCACGGTTGTGTTTATTCTGCTTTACACCCACTTGACACACTAACAGAGAGATATCAATACATAGGTTTTAAGATTATTACTAGTCAGATATATTCTTGTGCGGTGAATCGGGCGTGTTGAGTCCAGTTCTCTGAGCAAGGAGTAGGTCTTGTCTATTCCATATTGGGTTTATGGAACGGTATCTGAGCTAATTTGAAACTCTTGTTTTATGTATCACCCCACCTCACCTTTCCCGTTAAGCAGCCATAGTGTGTTTTCTGCATGTGTGACTCTGTTCTGTTTTGTAATTCAGTTCAAGTGTAACGGTTTTTACATTCCCTCTATAAGTGACACCTTATGAGAAGTGTCCTTTTCTGTGTGACTTATTTCACTTAGAATCGTCTTACCTAAATCCACTCATCATGCTGCTAGTAGCCTTATGACATTGATTTCATGGCTGAGTGATATTCCATTGTACATAAGGACCACAACTTTTTTATCCATTTTTCGCTTTCCTGGGATATTTAAGGTGGAAGGAAGTGGAGGTCCTTGTCAACAGAGCAGCCCTAAACTTTGGGGTGCTTGTGTCTTGCTGATTTTCAATTTTCCCACTTTATCCCCCCATGCGTGGAAGTGCCCTATGCTCTCTAAGCTGTGTTTTTTAGATGTTTCAGGACACACCGTACACTTCTCCAGAGTGGCTGTTGGCAATTTACATCCCGCCCATCAGTGTAGCAAGGCTCCCATTTCTCCATGGCCTGTCCTGCATTTCTGGTTTTGACACTTTTTTCAGCATGGCCCTTTTGACCGATGGGAAGCGAGACTTCTTTGTAGCGCTGATTTGCCTTTCCAGGTTGCTTGGTTGGCCAAAAAGGGCGTATGCGTTTTTTCCTGAATATATTCAGGAAAAAACGCATACGCCCTTTTTGGCCAAGGGCATCATTGTCAACGTTTTGCCGCTTTTCATGTGCTTTAAAGGCGATTCGAATCTACCTCCTGAAATCTGTTTCCTGCAATTCTGCCTTGATTTCAAATCCTCTTCTTTGCCTTCCCTCAATATATTTGTGGACGAGAGTTATCATTTATAACTCTGCAGGTTTGTGAATTGCAGTGCCCTGAAGCTCCATTTTACAAGTCGGTTTTTTGGGAGCTGGCCGCAAAAGCGCAGGATGGCTTCAGGCCCTGTTCTGGTTCAGGGGGGCAGGCTGAGCCTGTGGTTAATTCTTCTTCCTAATGGGAAAATAGAGTGGCCTGTGCCTGTCCCAACACCAAGAGCTAGTCTCTCATTGGTTCCCCGTCTTCCCGTTCATCCTCAGGACAAATTGCAACCTGTACGGAACAGGAGGTTAAAGGTGCTGATGCTCCAAGTAGGGAGATTGCTAGTAAAGTGGCTGGAATGGCGAACCCGAGCACAAGGAGATGAGAAATGAGGTGCGTTTTAGAAACCTTTCCCCATCACACGGTGTACCATCTTCTGGGTTTCTCATGCATGTTTTCGATGTAGGAAGATGCCCTTGAACCTGGAGATTTGGGACCCATGCCATGGGTAGCACGCAGTATTACTTTAAAGGGTCTGCGTTTGCTCACCCAACCTCACCAAACCTCTCAGCCCCAAGAGTGTCCACCCTTATGTCTCATCCAGCTGTGGGTCTAGATATGGTCAATCCAGGTTGCATCACAGCCCCTGAACGAATTGTGTAAGAATTTCTCTCTCTTTCCCTGTCTTTGTTTCATGGGTTTTTAAAAGTAATTTATTTTTATAATGGGGTTTAGCTGCTTTTCACGGCTGTGTTTATGCCGCTTTACACCCACTTGACACACTAACAGAGAGATATCAATACATAGGTTTTAAGATTATTACTAGTCAGATATATTCTTGTGCGGTGAATCGGGCGTGTTGAGTCCAGTTCTCTGAGCAAGGAGTAGGTCTTGTCTATTCCATATTGGGTTTATGGAACGGTATCTGAGCTAATTTGAAACTCTTGTTTTATGTATCACCCCACCTCACCTTTCCCGTTAAGCAGCCATAGTGTGTTTTCTGCATGTGTGACTCTGTTCTGTTTTGTAAGTCAGTTCAAGTGTAACGGTTTTTACATTCCCTCTATAAGTGACACCTTATGAGAAGTGTCCTTTTCTGTGTGACTTATTTCACTTAGAATCGTCTTACCTAAATCCACTCATCATGCTGCTACTAGCCTTATGACATTGATTTCATGGCTGAGTGATATTCCATTGTACATAAGGACCACAACTTTTTTATCCATTTTTCGCTTTCCTGGGATATTTAAGGTGGAAGGAAGTGGAGGTCCTTGTCAACAGAGCAGCCCTAAACTTTGGGGTGCTTGTGTCTTGCTGATTTTCAATTTTCCCACTTTATCCCCCCATGCGTGGAAGTGCCCTATGCTCTCTAAGCTGTGTTTTTTAGATGTTTCAGGACACACCGTACACTTCTCCAGAGTGGCTGTTGGCAATTTACATCCCGCCCATCAGTGTAGCAAGGCTCCCATTTCTCCATGGCCTGTCCTGCATTTCTGGTTTTGACACTTTTTTCAGCATGGCCCTTTTGACCGATGGGAAGCGAGACTTCTTTGTAGCGCTGATTTGCCTTTCCAGGTTGCTTGGTTGGCCAAAAAGGGCGTATGCGTTTTTTCCTGAATATATTCAGGAAAAAACGCATACGCCCTTTTTGGCCAAGGGCATCATTGTCAACGTTTTGCCGCTTTTCATGTGCTTTAAAGGCGATTCGAATCTACCTCCTGAAATCTGTTTCCTGCAATTCTGCCTTGATTTCAAATCCTCTTCTTTGCCTTCCCTCAATATATTTGTGGACGAGAGTTATCATTTATAACTCTGCAGGTTTGTGAATTGCAGTGCCCTGAAGCTCCATTTTACAAGTCGGTTTTTTGGGAGCTGGCCGCAAAAGCGCAGGATGGCTTCAGGCCCTGTTCTGGTTCAGGGGGGCAGGCTGAGCCTGTGGTTAATTCTTCTTCCTAATGGGAAAATAGAGTGGCCTGTGCCTGTCCCAACACCAAGAGCTAGTCTCTCATTGGTTCCCCGTCTTCCCGTTCATCCTCAGGACAAATTGCAACCTGTACGGAACAGGAGGTTAAAGGTGCTGATGCTCCAAGTAGGGAGATTGCTAGTAAAGTGGCTGGAATGGCGAACCCGAGCACAAGGAGATGAGAAATGAGGTGCGTTTTAGAAACCTTTCCCCATCACACGGTGTACCATCTTCTGGGTTTCTCATGCATGTTTTCGATGTAGGAAGATGCCCTTGAACCTGGAGATTTGGGACCCATGCCATGGGTAGCACGCAGTATTACTTTAAAGGGTCTGCGTTTGCTCACCCAACCTCACCAAACCTCTCAGCCCCAAGAGTGTCCACCCTTATGTCTCATCCAGCTGTGGGTCTAGATATGGTCAATCCAGGTTGCATCACAGCCCCTGAACGAATTGTGTAAGAATTTCTCTCTCTTTCCCTGTCTTTGTTTCATGGGTTTTTAAAAGTAATTTATTTTTATAATGGGGTTTAGCTGCTTTTCACGGCTGTGTTTATGCCGCTTTACACCCACTTGACACACTAACAGAGAGATATCAATACATAGGTTTTAAGATTATTACTAGTCAGATATATTCTTGTGCGGTGAATCGGGCGTGTTGAGTCCAGTTCTCTGAGCAAGGAGTAGGTCTTGTCTATTACATATTGGGTTTATGGAACGGTATCTGAGCTAATTTGAAACTCTTGTTTTATGTATCACCCCACCTCACCTTTCCCGTTAAGCAGCCATAGTGTGTTTTCTGCATGTGTGACTCTGTTCTGTTTTGTAAGTCAGTTCAAGTGTAACGGTTTTTACATTCCCTCTATAAGTGACACCTTATGAGAAGTGTCCTTTTCTGTGTGACTTATTTCACTTAGAATCGTCTTACCTAAATCCACTCATCATGCTGCTACTAGCCTTATGACATTGATTTCATGGCTGAGTGATATTCCATTGTACATAAGGACCACAACTTTTTTATCCATTTTTCGCTTTCCTGGGATATTTAAGGTGGAAGGAAGTGGAGGTCCTTGTCAACAGAGCAGCCCTAAACTTTGGGGTGCTTGTGTCTTGCTGATTTTCAATTTTCCCACTTTATCCCCCCATGCGTGGAAGTGCCCTATGCTCTCTAAGCTGTGTTTTTTAGATGTTTCAGGACACACCGTACACTTCTCCAGAGTGGCTGTTGGCAATTTACATCCCGCCCATCAGTGTAGCAAGGCTCCCATTTCTCCATGGCCTGTCCTGCATTTCTGGTTTTGACACTTTTTTCAGCATGGCCCTTTTGACCGATGGGAAGCGAGACTTCTTTGTAGCGCTGATTTGCCTTTCCAGGTTGCTTGGTTGGCCAAAAAGTGCGTATGCGTTTTTTCCTGAATATATTCAGGAAAAAACGCATACGCCCTTTTTGGCCAAGGGCATCATTGTCAACGTTTTGCCGCTTTTCATGTGCTTTAAAGGCGATTCGAATCTACCTCCTGAAATCTGTTTCCTGCAATTCTGCCTTGATTTGAAATCCTCTTCTTTGCCTTCCCTCAATATATTTGTGGACGAGAGTTATCATTTATAACTCTGCAGGTTTGTGAATTGCAGTGCCCTGAAGCTCCATTTTACAAGTCGGTTTTTTGGGAGCCGGCCGCAAAAGCGCAGGATGGCTTCAGGCCCTGTTCTGGTTCAGGGGGGCAGGCTGAGCCTGTGCTTAATTCTTCTTCCTGATGGGAAAATAGAGTGACCTGTGCCTCTCCCAACACCAAGAGCTAGTCTCTCATTGGTTCCCCGTCTTCCCGTTCATCCTCAGGACAAATTGCAACCTGTACGGAACAGGAGGTTAAAGGTGCTGATGCTCCAAGTAGGGAGATTGCTAGTAAAGTGGCTGGAATGGCGAACCCGAGCACAAGGAGATGAGAAATGAGGTGCGTTTTAGAAACCTTTCCCCATCACACGGTGTACCATCTTCTGGGTTTCTCATGCATGTTTTCGATGTAGGAAGATGCCCTTGAACCTGGAGATTTGGGACCCATGCGATGGGTAGCACGCAGTATTATTTTAAAGGGTCTGCGTTTGCTCACCCAACCTCACCAAACCTCTCAGCCCCAAGAGTGTCCACCCTTATGTCTCATCCAGCTGTGGGTCTAGATATGGTCAATCCAGGTTGCATCACAGCCCCTGAACGAATTGTGTAAGAATTTCTCTCTCTTTCCCTGTCTTTGTTTCATGGGTTTTTAAAAGTAATTTATTTTTATAATGGGGTTTAGCTGCTTTTCACGGCTGTGTTTATGCCGCTTTACACCCACTTGACACACTAACAGAGAGATATCAATACATAGGTTTTAAGATTATTACTAGTCAGATATATTCTTGTGCGGTGAATCGGGCGTGTTGAGTCCAGTTCTCTGAGCAAGGAGTAGGTCTTGTCTATTCCATATTGGGTTTATGGAACGGTATCTGAGCTAATTTGAAACTCTTGTTTTATGTATCACCCCACCTCACCTTTCCCGTTAAGCAGCCATAGTGTGTTTTCTGCATGTGTGACTCTGTTCTGTTTTGTAATTCAGTTCAAGTGTAACGGTTTTTACATTCCCTCTATAAGTGACACCTTATGAGAAGTGTCCTTTTCTGTGTGACTTATTTCACTTAGAATCGTCTTACCTAAATCCACTCATCATGCTGCTACTAGCCTTATGACATTGATTTCATGGCTGAGTGATATTCCATTGTACATAAGGACCACAACTTTTTTATCCATTTTTCGCTTTCCTGGGATATTTAAGGTGGAAGGAAGTGGAGGTCCTTGTCAACAGAGCAGCCCTAAACTTTGGGGTGCTTGTGTCTTGCTGATTTTCAATTTTCCCACTTTATCCCCCCATGCGTGGAAGTGCCCTATGCTCTCTAAGCTGTGTTTTTTAGATGTTTCAGGACACACCGTACACTTCTCCAGAGTGGCTGTTGGCAATTTACATCCCGCCCATCAGTGTAGCAAGGCTCCCATTTCTCCATGGCCTGTCCTGCATTTCTGGTTTTGACACTTTTTTCAGCATGGCCCTTTTGACCGATGGGAAGCGAGACTTCTTTGTAGCGCTGATTTGCCTTTCCAGGTTGCTTGGTTGGCCAAAAAGGGCGTATGCGTTTTTTCCTGAATATATTCAGGAAAAAACGCATACGCCCTTTTTGGCCAAGGGCATCATTGTCAACGTTTTGCCGCTTTTCATGTGCTTTAAAGGCGATTCGAATCTACCTCCTGAAATCTGTTTCCTGCAATTCTGCCTTGATTTCAAATCCTCTTCTTTGCCTTCCCTCAATATATTTGTGGACGAGAGTTATCATTTATAACTCTGCAGGTTTGTGAATTGCAGTGCCCTGAAGCTCCATTTTACAAGTCGGTTTTTTGGGAGCTGGCCGCAAAAGCGCAGGATGGCTTCAGGCCCTGTTCTGGTTCAGGGGGGCAGGCTGAGCCTGTGGTTAATTCTTCTTCCTGATGGGAAAATAGAGTGGCCTGTGCCTGTCCCAACACCAAGAGCTAGTCTCTCATTGGTTCCCCGTCTTCCCGTTCATCCTCAGGACAAATTGCAACCTGTACGGAACAGGAGGTTAAAGGTGCTGATGCTCCAAGTAGGGAGATTGCTAGTAAAGTGGCTGGAATGGCGAACCCGAGCACAAGGAGATGAGAAATGAGGTGCGTTTTAGAAACCTTTCCCCATCACACGGTGTACCATCTTCTGGGTTTCTCATGCATGTTTTCGATGTAGGAAGATGCCCTTGAACCTGGAGATTTGGGACCCATGCGATGGGTAGCACGCAGTATTACTTTAAAGGGTCTGCGTTTGCTCACCCAACCTCACCAAACCTCTCAGCCCCAAGAGTGTCCACCCTTATGTCTCATCCAGCTGTGGGTCTAGATATGGTCAATCCAGGTTGCATCACAGCCCCTGAACGAATTGTGTAAGAATTTCTCTCTCTTTCCCTGTCTTTGTTTCATGGGTTTTTAAAAGTAATTTATTTTTATAATGGGGTTTAGCTGCTTTTCACGGCTGTGTTTAGGCCGCTTTACACCCACTTTACACACTAACAGAGAGATATCAATACATAGGTTTTAAGATTATTACTGGTCAGATATATTCTTGTGCGGTGAATCGGGCGTGTTGAGTCCAGTTCTCTGAGCAAGGAGTAGGTCTTGTCTATTACATATTGGGTTTATGGAACGGTATCTGAGCTAATTTGAAACTCTTGTTTTATGTATCACCCCACCTCACCTTTCCCGTTAAGCAGCCATAGTGAGTTTTCTGCATGTGTGACTCTGTTCTGTTTTGTAATTCAGTTCAAGTGTAACGGTTTTTACATTCCCTCTATAAGTGACACCTTATGAGAAGTGTCCTTTTCTGTGTGACTTATTTCACTTAGAATCGTCTTACCTAAATCCACTCATCATGCTGCTACTAGCCTTATGACATTGATTTCATGGCTGAGTGATATTCCATTGTACATAAGGACCACAACTTTTTTATCCATTTTTCGCTTTCCTGGGATATTTAAGGTGGAATGAAGTGGAGGTCCTTGTCAACAGAGCAGCCCTAAACTTTGGGGTGCTTGTGTCTTGCTGATTTTCAATGTTCCCACTTTATCCCCCCATGCGTGGAAGTGCCCTATGCTCTCTAAGCTGTGTTTTTTAGATGTTTCAGGACACACCGTACACTTCTCCAGAGTGGCTGTTGGCAATTTACATCCCGCCCATCAGTGTAGCAAGGCTCCCATTTCTCCATGGCCTGTCCTGCATTTCTGGTTTTGACACTTTTTTCAGCATGGCCCTTTTGACCGATGGGAAGCGAGACTTCTTTGTAGCGCTGATTTGCCTTTCCAGGTTGCTTGGTTGGCCAAAAAGGGCGTATGCGTTTTTTCCTGAATATATTCAGGAAAAAACGCATACGCCCTTTTTGGCCAAGGGCATCATTGTCAACGTTTTGCCGCTTTTCATGTGCTTTAAAGGCGATTCGAATCTACCTCCTGAAATCTGTTTCCTGCAATTCTGCCTTGATTTCAAATCCTCTTCTTTGCCTTCCCTCAATATATTTGTGGACGAGAGTTATCATTTATAACTCTGCATGTTTGTGAATTGCAGTGCCCTGAAGCTCCATTTTACAAGTCGCTTTTTTGGGAGCCGGCCGCAAAAGCGCAGGATGGCTTCAGGCCCTGTTCTGGTTCCGGGGGGCAGGCTGCGCCTGTGGTTAATTCTTCTTCCTGATGGGAAAATAGAGTGACCTGTGCCTGTCCCAACACCAAGAGCTAGTCTCTCATTGGTTCCCCGTCTTCCCGTTCATCCTCAGGACAAATTGCAACCTGTACGGAACAGGAGGTTAAAGGTGCTGATGCTCCAAGTAGGGAGATTGCTAGTAAAGTGGCTGGAATGGCGAACCCGAGCACAAGGAGATGAGAAATGAGGTGCGTTTTAGAAACCTTTCCCCATCACACGGTGTACCATCTTCTGGGTTTCTCATGCATGTTTTCGATGTAGGAAGATGCCCTTGAACCTGGAGATTTGGGATCCATGCGATGGGTAGCACGCAGTATTACTTTAAAGGGTCTGCGTTTGCTCACCCAACCTCACCAAACCTCTCATCGCCAAGAGTGTCCACCCTTATGTCTCATCCAGCTGTGGGTCTAGATATGGTCAATCCAGTTTGCATCACAGCCCCTTAACGAATTGTGTAAGAATTTCTCTCTCTTTCCCTGTCTTTGTTTCATGGGTTTTTAAAAGTAATTTATTTTTATAATGGGGTTTAGCTGCTTTTCACGGCTTTGTTTATGCCGCTTTACACCCACTTGACACACTAACAGAGAGATATCAATACATAGGTTTTAAGATTATTACTAGTCAGATATATTCTTGTGCGGTGAATCGGGCGTGTTGAGTCCAGTTCTCTGAGCAAGGAGTAGGTCTTGTCTATTACATATTGGGTTTATGGAACGGTATCTGAGCTAATTTGAAACTCTTGTTTTATGTATCACCCCACCTCACCTTTCCCGTTAAGCAGCCATAGTGTGTTTTCTGCATGTGTGACTCTGTTCTGTTTTGTAATTCAGTTCAAGTGTAATGGTTTTTACATTCCCTCTATAAGTGACACCTTATGAGAAGTGTCCTTTTCTGTGTGACTTATTTCACTTAGAATCGTCTTACCTAAATCCACTCATCATGCTGCTACTAGCCTTATGACATTGATTTCATGGCTGAGTGATATTCCATTGTACATAAGGACCACAACTTTTTTATCCATTTTTCGCTTTCCTGGGATATTTAAGGTGGAATGAAGTGGAGGTCCTTGTCAACAGAGCAGCCCTAAACTTTGGGGTGCTTGTGTCTTGCTGATTTTCAATTTTCCCACTTTATCCCCCCATGCGTGGAAGTGCCCTCTGCTCTCTAAGCTGTGTTTTTTAGATGTTTCAGGACACACCGTACACTTCTCCAGAGTGGCTGTTGGCAATTTACATCCCGCCCATCAGTGTAGCAAGGCTCCCATTTCTCCATGGCCTGTCCTGCATTTCTGGTTTTGACACTTTTTTCAGCATGGCCCTTTTGACCGATGGGAAGCGAGACTTCTTTGTAGCGCTGATTTGCCTTTGCAGGTTGCTTGGTTGGCCAAAAAGGGCGTATGCGTTTTTTCCTGAATGTATTCAGGAAAAAACGCATACGCCCTTTTTGGACAAGGGCATCATTGTCAACGTTTTGCCGCTTTTCATGTGCTTTAAAGGCGATTCGAATCTACCTCCTGAAATCTGTTTCCTGCAATTCTGCCTTGATTTCAAATCCTCTTCTTTGCCTTCCCTCAATATATTTGTGGACGAGAGTTATCATTTATAACTCTGCAGGTTTGTGAATTGCAGTGCCCTGAAGCTCCATTTTACAAGTCGATTTTTTGGGAGCCGGCCGCAAAAGCGCAGGATGGCTTCAGGCCCTGTTCTGGTTCCGGGGGGCAGGCTGAGCCTGTGGTTAATTCTTCTTCCTGATGGGAAAATAGAGTGACCTGTGCCTGTCCCAACACCAAGAGCTAGTCTCTCATTGGTTCCCCGTCTTCCCGTTCATCCTCAGGACAAATTGCAACCTGTACGGAACAGGAGGTTAAAGGTGCTGATGCTCCAAGTAGGGAGATTGCTAGTAAAGTGGCTGGAATGGCGAACCCGAGCACAAGGAGATGAGAAATGAGGTGCGTTTTAGAAACCTTTCCCCATCACACGGTGTACCATCTTCTGGGTTTCTCATGCATGTTTTCGATGTAGGAAGATGCCCTTGAACCTGGAGATTTGGGACCCATGCGATGGGTAGCACGCAGTATTACTTTAAAGGGTCTGCGTTTGCTCACCCAACCTCACCAAACCTCTCAGCCCCAAGAGTGTCCACCCTTATGTCTCATCCAGCTGTGGGTCTAGATATGGTCAATCCAGGTTGCATCACAGCCCCTGAACGAATTGTGTAAGAATTTCTCTCTCTTTCCCTGTCTTTGTTTCATGGGTTTTTAAAAGTAATTTATTTTTATAATGGGGTTTAGCTGCTTTTCACGGCTGTGTTTATGCCGCTTTACACCCACTTGACACACTAACAGAGAGATATCAATACATAGGTTTTAAGATTATTACTAGTCAGATATATTCTTGTGCGGTGAATCGGGCGTGTTGAGTCCAGTTCTCTGAGCAAGGAGTAGGTCTTGTCTATTCCATATTGGGTTTATGGAACGGTATCTGAGCTAATTTGAAACTCTTGTTTTATGTATCACCCCACCTCACCTTTCCCGTTAAGCAGCCATAGTGTGTTTTCTGCATGTGTGACTCTTTTCTGTTTTGTAATTCAGTTCAAGTGTAACGGTTTTTACATTCCCTCTATAAGTGACACCTTATGAGAAGTGTCCTTTTCTGTGTGACTTATTTCACTTAGAATCGTCTTACCTAAATCCACTCATCATGCTGCTACTAGCCTTATGACATTGATTTCATGGCTGAGTGATATTCCATTGTACATAAGGACCACAACTTTTTTATCCATTTTTCGCTTTCCTGGGATATTTAAGGTGGAATGAAGTGGAGGTCCTTGTCAACAGAGCAGCCCTAAACTTTGGGGTGCTTGTGTCTTGCTGATTTTCAATTTTCCCACTTTATCCCCCCATGCGTGGAAGTGCCCTATGCTCTCTAAGCTGTGTTTTTTAGATGTTTCAGGACACACCGTACACTTCTCCAGAGTGGCTGTTGGCAATTTACATCCCGCCCATCAGTGTAGCAAGGCTCCCATTTCTCCATGGCCTGTCCTGCATTTCTGGTTTTGACACTTTTTTCAGCATGGCCCTTTTGACCGATGGGAAGCGAGACTTCTTTGTAGCGCTGACTTGCCTTTCCAGGTTGCTTGGTTGGCCAAAAAGGGCGTATGCGTTTTTTCCTGAATATATTCAGGAAAAAACGCATACGCCCTTTTTGGCCAAGGGCATCATTGTCAACGTTTTGCCGCTTTTCATGTGCTTTAAAGGCGATTCGAATCTACCTCCTGAAATCTGTTTCCTGCAATTCTGCCTTGATTTCAAATCCTCTTCTTTGCCTTCCCTCAATATATTTGTGGACGAGAGTTATCATTTATAACTCTGCAGGTTTGTGAATTGCAGTGCCCTGAAGCTCCATTTTACAAGTCGATTTTTTGGGAGCCGGCCGCAAAAGCGCAGGATGGCTTCAGGCCCTGTTCTGGTTCAGGGGGGCAGGCTGAGCCTGTGGTTAATTCTTCTTCCTGATGGGAAAATAGAGTGACCTGTGCCTGTCCCAACACCAAGAGCTAGTCTCTCATTGGTTCCCCGTCTTCCCGTTCATCCTCAGGACAAATTGCAACCTGTACGGAACAGGAGGTTAAAGGTGCTGATGCTCCAAGTAGGGAGATTGCTAGTAAAGTGGCTGGAATGGCGAACCCGAGCACAAGGAGATGAGAAATGAGGTGCGTTTTAGAAACCTTTCCCCATCACACGGTGTACCATCTTCTGGGTTTCTCATGCATGTTTTCGATGTAGGAAGATGCCCTTGAAACTGGAGATTTGGGACCCATGCGATGGGTAGCAGGCAGTATTACTTTAAAGGGTCTGCGTTTGCTCACCCAACCTCACCAAACCTCTCAGCCCCAAGAGTGTCCACACTTATGTGTCATCCAGCTGTGGGTCTAGATATGGTCAATCCAGGTTGCATCACAGCTCTTGAACGAATTGTGTAAGAATTTCTCTCTCTTTCCCTGTCTTTGTTTCATGGGTTTTTAAAAGTAAATTATTTTTATAATGGGGTGTAGCTGCTTTTCACGGCTGTGTTTATGCCGCTTTACACCCACTTGACACACTAACAGAGAGATATCAATACATAGGTTTTAAGATTATTACTAGTCAGATATATTCTTGTGCGGTGAATCGGGCGTGTTGAGTCCAGTTCTCTGAGCAAGGAGTAGGTCTTGTCTATTCCATATTGGGTTTATGGAACGGTATCTGAGCTAATTTGAAACTCTTGTTTTATGTATCACCCCACCTCACCTTTCCCGTTAAGCAGCCATAGTGTGTTTTCTGCATGTGTGACTCTGTTCTGTTTTGTAAGTCAGTTCAAGTGTAACGGTTTTTACATTCCCTCTATAAGTGACACCTTATGAGAAGTGTCCTTTTCTGTGTGACTTATTTCACTTAGAATCGTCTTACCTAAATCCACTCATCATGCTGCTACTAGCCTTATGACATTGATTTCATGGCTGAGTGATATTCCATTGTACATAAGGACCACAACTTTTTTATCCATTTTTCGCTTTCCTGGGATATTTAAGGTGGAATGAAGTGGAGGTCCTTGTCAACAGAGCAGCCCTAAACTTTGGGGTGCTTGTGTCTTGCTGATTTTCAATTTTCCCACTTTATCCCCCCATGCGTGGAAGTGCCCTCTGCTCTCTAAGCTGTGTTTTTTAGATGTTTCAGGACACACCGTACACTTCTCAGGAGTGGCTGTTGGCAATTTACATCCCGCCCATCAGTGTAGCAAGGCTCCCATTTCTCCATGGCCTGTCCTGCATTTCTGGTTTTGACACTTTTTTCAGCATGGCCCTTTTGACCGATGGGAAGCGAGACTTCTTTGTAGCGCTGATTTGCCTTTCCAGGTTGCTTGGTTGGCCAAAAAGGGCGTATGCGTTTTTTCCTGAATGTATTCAGGAAAAAACGCATACGCCCTTTTTGGACAAGGGCATCATTGTCAACGTTTTGCCGCTTTTCATGTGCTTTAAAGGCGATTCGAATCTACCTCCTGAAATCTGTTTCCTGCAATTCTGCCTTGATTTCAAATCCTCTTCTTTGCCTTCCCTCAATATATTTGTGGACGAGAGTTATCATTTATAACTCTGCAGGTTTGTGAATTGCAGTGCCCTGAAGCTCCATTTTACAAGTCGATTTTTTGGGAGCCGGCCGCAAAAGCGCAGGATGGCTTCAGGCCCTGTTCTGGTTCAGGGGGGCAGGCTTAGCCTGTAGTTAATTCTTCTTCCTGATGGGAAAATAGAGTGACCTGTGCCTGTCCCAACACCAAGAGCTAGTCTCTCATTGGTTCCCCGTCTTCCCCTTCATCCTCAGGACAAATTGCAACCTGTACGGAACAGGAGGTTAAAGGTGCTGATGCTCCAAGTAGGGAGATTGCTAGTAAAGTGGCTGGAATGGCGAACCCGAGCACAAGGAGATGAGAAATGAGGTGCGTTTTAGAAACCTTTCCCCATCACACGGTGTACCATCTTCTGGGTTTCTCATGCATGTTTTCGATGTAGGAAGATGCCCTTGAAACTGGAGATTTGGGACCCATGCGATGGGTAGCAGGCTGTATTACTTTAAAGGGTCTGCGTTTGCTCACCCAACCTCACCAAACCTCTCAGCCCCAAGAGTGTCCACCCTTATGTGTCATCAAGCTGTGGGTCTAGATATGGTCAATCCAGGTTGCATCACAGCTCCTGAACGAATTGTGTAAGAATTTCTCTCCCTTTCCCTGTCTTTGTTTCATGGGTTTTTAAAAGTAATTTATTTTTATAATGGGGTGTAGCTGCTTTTCACGGCTGTGTTTATGCCGCTTTACACCCACTTGACACACTAACAGAGAGATATCAATACATAGGTTTTAAGATTATTACTAGTCAGATATATTCTTGTGCGGTGAATCGGGCGTGTTGAGTCCAGTTCTCTGAGCAAGGAGTAGGTCTTGTCTATTCCATATTGGGTTTATGGAACGGTATCTGAGCTAATTTGAAACTCTTGTTTTATGTATCACCCCACCTCACCTTTCCCGTTAAGCAGCCATAGTGTGTTTTCTGCATGTGTGACTCTGTTCTGTTTTGTAATTCAGTTCAAGTGTAACGGTTTTTACATTCCCTCTATAAGTGACACCTTATGAGAAGTGTCCTTTTCTGTGTGACTTATTTCACTTAGAATCGTCTTACCTAAATCCACTCATCATGCTGCTACTAGCCTTATGACATTGATTTCATGGCTGAGTGATATTCCATTGTACATAAGGACCACAACTTTTTTATCCATTTTTCGCTTTCCTGGGATATGTAAGGTGGAAGGAAGTGGAGGTCCTTGTCAACAGAGCAGCCCTAAACTTTGGGGTGCTTGTGTCTTGCTGATTTTCAATTTTCCCACTTTATCCCCCCATGCGTGGAAGTGCCCTCTGCTCTCTAAGCTGTGTTTTTTAGATGTTTCAGGACACACCGTACACTTCTCCAGAGTGGCTGTTGGCAATTTACATCCCGCCCATCAGTGTAGCAAGGCTCCCATTTCTCCATGGCCTGTCCTGCATTTCTGGTTTTGACACTTTTTTCAGCATGGCCCTTTTGACCGATGGGAAGCGAGACTTCTTTGTAGCGCTGATTTGCCTTTCCAGGTTGCTTGGTTGGCCAAAAAGGGCGTATGCGTTTTTTCCTGAATATATTCAGGAAAAAACGCATACGCCCTTTTTAGCCAAGGGCATCATTGTCAACGTTTTGCTGCTTTTCATGTGCTTTAAAGGCGATTCGAATCTACCTCCTGAAATCTGTTTCCTGCAATTCTGCCTTGATTTCAAATCCTCTTCTTTGCCTTCCCTCAATATATTTGTGGACGAGAGTTATCATTTATAACTCTGCAGGTTTGTGAATTGCAGTGCCCTGAAGCTCCATTTTACAAGTCGGTTTTTTGGGAGCTGGCCGCAAAAGCACAAGATGGCTTCAGGCCCTGTTCTGGTTCAGGGGGGCAGGCTGAGCCTGTGGTTAATTCTTCTTCCTGATGGGAAAATAGAGTGACCTGTGCCTCTCCCAACACCAAGAGCTAGTCTCTCATTGGTTCCCCGTCTTCCCGTTCATCCTCAGGACAAATTGCAACCTGTACGGAACAGGAGGTTAAAGGTGCTGATGCTCCAAGTAGGGAGATTGCTAGTAAAGTGGCTGGAATGGCGAACCCGAGCACAAGGAGATGAGAAATGAGGTGCGTTTTAGAAACCTTTCCCCATCACACGGTGTACCATCTTCTGGGTTTCTCATGCATGTTTTCGATGTAGGAAGATGCCCTTGAACCTGGAGATTTGGGACCCATGCGATGGGTAGCACGCAGTATTACTTTAAAGGGTCTGCGTTTGCTCACCCAACCTCACCAGACCTCTCAGCCCCAAGAGTGTCCACCCTTATGTCTCATCCAGCTGTGGGTCTAGATATGGTCAATCCAGGTTGCATCACAGCCCCTGAACGAATTGTGTAAGAATTTCTCTCTCTTTCCCTGTCTTTGTTTCATGGGTTTTTAAAAGTAATTTATTTTTATAATGGGGTTTAGCTGCTTTTCACGGCTGTGTTTAGGCCGCTTTACACCCACTTGACCCACTAACAGAGAGATATCAATACATAGGTTTTAAGATTATTACTAGACAGTTATATTCTTGTGCGGTGAATCGGGCGTGTTGAGTCCAGTTCTCTGAGCAAGGAGTAGGTCTTGTCTATTACATATTGGGTTTATGGAACGGTATCTGAGCTAATTTGAAACTCTTGTTTTATGTATCACCCCACCTCACCTTTCCCGTTAAGCAGCCATAGTGTGTTTTCTGCATGTGTGACTCTGTTCTGTTTTGTAATTCAGTTCAAGTGTAACGGTTTTTACATTCCCTCTATAAGTGACACCTTATGAGAAGTGTCCTTTTCTGTGTGACTTATTTCACTTAGAATCGTCTTACCTAAATCCACTCATCATGCTGCTACTAGCCTTATGACATTGATTTCATGGCTGAGTGATATTCCATTGTACATAAGGACCACAACTTTTTTATCCATTTTTCGCTTTCCTGGGATATTTAAGGTGGAATGAAGTGGAGGTCCTTGTCAACAGAGCAGCCCTAAACTTTGGGGTGCTTGTGTCTTGCTGATTTTCAATGTTCCCACTTTATCCCCCCATGCGTGGAAGTGCCCTATGCTCTCTAAGCTGTGTTTTATAGATGTTTCAGGACACACCGTACACTTCTCCAGAGTGGATGTTGGCAATTTACATCCCGCCCATCAGTGTAGCAAGGCTCCCATTTCTCCATGGCCTGTCCTGCATTTCTGGTTTTGACACTTTTTTCAGCATGGCCCTTTTGACCGATGGGAAGCGAGACTTCTTTGTAGCGCTGATTTGCCTTTCCAGGTTGCTTGGTTGGCCAAAAAGGGCGTATGCGTTTTTTCCTGAATATATTCAGGAAAAAACGCATACGCCCTTTTTGGCCAAGGGCATCATTGTCAACGTTTTGCCGCTTTTCATGTGCTTTAAAGGCGATTCGAATCTACCTCCTGAAATCTGTTTCCTGCAATTCTGCCTTGATTTCAAATCCTCTTCTTTGCCTTCCCTCAATATATTTGTGGACGAGAGTTATCATTTATAACTCTGCATGTTTGTGAATTGCAGTGCCCTGAAGCTCCATTTTACAAGTCGCTTTTTTGGGAGCCGGCCGCAAAAGCGCAGGATGGCTTCAGGCCCTGTTCTGGTTCCGGGGGGCAGGCTGCGCCTGTGGTTAATTCTTCTTCCTGATGGGAAAATAGAGTGACCTGTGCCTGTCCCAACACCAAGAGCTAGTCTCTCATTGGTTCCCCGTCTTCCCGTTCATCCTCAGGACAAATTGCAACCTGTACGGAACAGGAGGTTAAAGGTGCTGATGCTCCAAGTAGGGAGATTGCTAGTAAAGTGGCTGGAATGGCGAACCCGAGCACAAGGAGATGAGAAATGAGGTGCGTTTTAGAAACCTTTCCCCATCACACGGTGTACCATCTTCTGGGTTTCTCATGCATGTTTTCGATGTAGGAAGATGCCCTTGAACCTGGAGATTTGGGATCCATGCGATGGGTAGCACGCAGTATTACTTTAAAGGGTCTGCGTTTGCTCACCCAACCTCACCAAACCTCTCAGCCCCAAGAGTGTCCACCCTTATGTCTCATCCAGCTGTGGGTCTAGATATGGTCAATCCAGGTTGCATCACAGCCCCTGAACGAATTGTGTAAGAATTTCTCTCTCTTTCCCTGTCTTTGTTTCATGGGTTTTTAAAAGTAATTTATTTTTATAATGGGGTTTAGCTGCTTTTCACGGCTGTGTTTAGGCCGCTTTACACCCACTTGACCCACTAACAGAGAGATATCAATACATAGGTTTTAAGATTATTACTAGTCAGATATATTCTTGTGCGGTGAATCGGGCGTGTTGAGTCCAGTTCTCTGAGCAAGGAGTAGGTCTTGTCTATTACATATTGGGTTTATGGAACGGTATCTGAGCTAATTTGAAACTCTTGTTTTATGTATCACCCTACCTCACCTTTCCCGTTAAGCAGCCATAGTGTGTTTTCTGCATGTGTGACTCTGTTCTGTTTTGTAATTCAGTTCAAGTGTAACGGTTTTTACATTCCCTCTATAAGTGACACCTTATGAGAAGTGTCCTTTTCTGTGTGACTTATTTCACTTAGAATCGTCTTACCTAAATCCACTCATCATGCTGCTACTAGCCTTATGACATTGATTTCATGGCTGAGTGATATTCCATTGTACATAAGGACCACAACTTTTTTATCCATTTTTCGCTTTCCTGGGATATGTAAGGTGGAAGGAAGTGGAGGTCCTTGTCAACAGAGCAGCCCTAAACTTTGGGGTGCTTGTGTCTTGCTGATTTTCAATTTTCCCACTTTATCCCCCCATGCGTGGAAGTGCCCTATGCTCTCTAAGCTGTGTTTTTTAGATGTTTCAGGACACACCGTACACTTCTCCAGAGTGGCTGTTGGCAATTTACATCCCGCCCATCAGTGTAGCAAGGCTCCCATTTCTCCATGGCCTGTCCTGCATTTCTGGTTTTGACACTTTTTTCAGCATGGCCCTTTTGACCGATGGGAAGCGAGACTTCTTTGTAGCGCTGATTTGCCTTTCCAGGTTGCTTGGTTGGCCAAAAAGGGCGTATGCGTTTTTTCCTGAATATATTCAGGAAAAAACGCATACGCCCTTTTTGGCCAAGGGCATCATTGTCAACGTTTTGCCGCTTTTCATGTGCTTTAAAGGCGATTCGAATCTACCTCCTGAAATCTGTTTCCTGCAATTCTGCCTTGATTTCAAATCCTCTTCTTTGCCTTCCCTCAATATATTTGTGGACGAGAGTTATCATTTATAACTCTGCAGGTTTGTGAATTGCAGTGCCCTGAAGCTCCATTTTACAAGTCGCTTTTTTGGGAGCCAGCCGCAAAAGCGCAGGATGGCTTCAGGCCCTGTTCTGGTTCCAGGGGGCAGGCTGAGCCTGTGGTTAATTCTTCTTCCTGATGGGAAAATAGAGTGACCTGTGCCTGTCCCAACACCAAGAGCTAGTCTCTCATTGGTTCCCCGTCTTCCCGTTCATCCTCAGGACAAATTGCAACCTGTACGGAACAGGAGGTTAAAGGTGCTGATGCTCCAAGTAGGGAGATTGCTAGTAAAGTGGCTGGAATGGCGAACCCGAGCACAAGGAGATGAGAAATGAGGTGCGTTTTAGAAACCTTTCCCCATCACACGGTGTACCATCGTCTGGGTTTCTCATGCATGTTTTCGAAGTAGGAAGATGCCCTTGAACCTGGAGATTTGGGACCCATGTGATGGGTAGCACGCAGTATTACTTTAAAGGGTCTGCGTTTGCTCACCCAACCTCACCAAACCTCTCATCGCCAAGAGTGTCCACCCTTATGTCTCATCCAGCTGTGGGTCTAGATATGGTCAATCCAGTTTGCATCACAGCCCCTTAACGAATTGTGTAAGAATTTCTCTCTCTTTCCCTGTCTTTGTTTCATGGGTTTTTAAAAGTAATTTATTTTTATAATGGGGTTTAGCTGCTTTTCACGGCTTTGTTTATGCCGCTTTACACCCACTTGACACACTAACAGAGAGATATCAATACATAGGTTTTAAGATTATTACTAGTCAGATATATTCTTGTGCGGTGAATCGGGCGTGTTGAGTCCAGTTCTCTGAGCAAGGAGTAGGTCTTGTCTATTACATATTGGGTTTATGGAACGGTATCTGAGCTAATTTGAAACTCTTGTTTTATGTATCACCCCACCTCACCTTTCCCGTTAAGCAGCCATAGTGTGTTTTCTGCATGTGTGACTCTGTTCTGTTTTGTAATTCAGTTCAAGTGTAATGGTTTTTACATTCCCTCTATAAGTGACACCTTATGAGAAGTGTCCTTTTCTGTGTGACTTATTTCACTTAGAATCGTCTTACCTAAATCCACTCATCATGCTGCTACTAGCCTTATGACATTGATTTCATGGCTGAGTGATATTCCATTGTACATAAGGACCACAACTTTTTTATCCATTTTTCGCTTTCCTGGGATATTTAAGGTGGAATGAAGTGGAGGTCCTTGTCAACAGAGCAGCCCTAAACTTTGGGGTGCTTGTGTCTTGCTGATTTTCAATTTTCCCACTTTATCCCCCCATGCGTGGAAGTGCCCTCTGCTCTCTAAGCTGTGTTTTTTAGATGTTTCAGGACACACCGTACACTTCTCCAGAGTGGCTGTTGGCAATTTACATCCCGCCCATCAGTGTAGCAAGGCTCCCATTTCTCCATGGCCTGTCCTGCATTTCTGGTTTTGACACTTTTTTCAGCATGGCCCTTTTGACCGATGGGAAGCGAGACTTCTTTGTAGCGCTGATTTGCCTTTGCAGGTTGCTTGGTTGGCCAAAAAGGGCGTATGCGTTTTTTCCTGAATGTATTCAGGAAAAAACGCATACGCCCTTTTTGGACAAGGGCATCATTGTCAACGTTTTGCCGCTTTTCATGTGCTTTAAAGGCGATTCGAATCTACCTCCTGAAATCTGTTTCCTGCAATTCTGCCTTGATTTCAAATCCTCTTCTTTGCCTTCCCTCAATATATTTGTGGACGAGAGTTATCATTTATAACTCTGCAGGTTTGTGAATTGCAGTGCCCTGAAGCTCCATTTTACAAGTCGATTTTTTGGGAGCCGGCCGCAAAAGCGCAGGATGGCTTCAGGCCCTGTTCTGGTTCCGGGGGGCAGGCTGAGCCTGTGGTTAATTCTTCTTCCTGGTGGGAAAATAGAGTGACCTGTGCCTGTCCCAACACCAAGAGCTAGTCTCTCATTGGTTCCCCGTCTTCCCGTTCATCCTCAGGACAAATTGCAACCTGTACGGAACAGGAGGTTAAAGGTGCTGATGCTCCAAGTAGGGAGATTGCTAGTAAAGTGGCTGGAATGGCGAACCCGAGCACAAGGAGATGAGAAATGAGGTGCGTTTTAGAAACCTTTCCCCATCACACGGTGTACCATCTTCTGGGTTTCTCATGCATGTTTTCGATGTAGGAAGATGCCCTTGAACCTGGAGATTTGGGACCCATGCGATGGGTAGCACGCAGTATTACTTTAAAGGGTCTGCGTTTGCTCACCCAACCTCACCAAACCTCTCAGCCCCAAGAGTGTCCACCCTTATGTCTCATCCAGCTGTGGGTCTAGATATGGTCAATCCAGGTTGCATCACAGCCCCTGAACGAATTGTGTAAGAATTTCTCTCTCTTTCCCTGTCTTTGTTTCATGGGTTTTTAAAAGTAATTTATTTTTATAATGGGGTTTAGCTGCTTTTCACGGCTGTGTTTATGCCGCTTTACACCCACTTGACACACTAACAGAGAGATATCAATACATAGGTTTTAAGATTATTACTAGTCAGATATATTCTTGTGCGGTGAATCGGGCGTGTTGAGTCCAGTTCTCTGAGCAAGGAGTAGGTCTTGTCTATTCCATATTGGGTTTATGGAACGGTATCTGAGCTAATTTGAAACTCTTGTTTTATGTATCACCCCACCTCACCTTTCCCGTTAAGCAGCCATAGTGTGTTTTCTGCATGTGTGACTCTTTTCTGTTTTGTAATTCAGTTCAAGTGTAACGGTTTTTACATTCCCTCTATAAGTGACACCTTATGAGAAGTGTCCTTTTCTGTGTGACTTATTTCACTTAGAATCGTCTTACCTAAATCCACTCATCATGCTGCTACTAGCCTTATGACATTGATTTCATGGCTGAGTGATATTCCATTGTACATAAGGACCACAACTTTTTTATCCATTTTTCGCTTTCCTGGGATATTTAAGGTGGAATGAAGTGGAGGTCCTTGTCAACAGAGCAGCCCTAAACTTTGGGGTGCTTGTGTCTTGCTGATTTTCAATTTTCCCACTTTATCCCCCCATGCGTGGAAGTGCCCTATGCTCTCTAAGCTGTGTTTTTTAGATGTTTCAGGACACACCGTACACTTCTCCAGAGTGGCTGTTGGCAATTTACATCCCGCCCATCAGTGTAGCAAGGCTCCCATTTCTCCATGGCCTGTCCTGCATTTCTGGTTTTGACACTTTTTTCAGCATGGCCCTTTTGACCGATGGGAAGCGAGACTTCTTTGTAGCGCTGACTTGCCTTTCCAGGTTGCTTGGTTGGCCAAAAAGGGCGTATGCGTTTTTTCCTGAATATATTCAGGAAAAAACGCATACGCCCTTTTTGGCCAAGGGCATCATTGTCAACGTTTTGCCGCTTTTCATGTGCTTTAAAGGCGATTCGAATCTACCTCCTGAAATCTGTTTCCTGCAATTCTGCCTTGATTTCAAATCCTCTTCTTTGCCTTCCCTCAATATATTTGTGGACGAGAGTTATCATTTATAACTCTGCAGGTTTGTGAATTGCAGTGCCCTGAAGCTCCATTTTACAAGTCGATTTTTTGGGAGCCGGCCACAAAAGCGCAGGATGGCTTCAGGCCCTGTTCTGGTTCAGGGGGGCAGGCTGAGCCTGTGGTTAATTCTTCTTCCTGATGGGAAAATAGAGTGACCTGTGCCTGTCCCAACACCAAGAGCTAGTCTCTCATTGGTTCCCCGTCTTCCCGTTCATCCTCAGGACAAATTGCAACCTGTACGGAACAGGAGGTTAAAGGTGCTGATGCTCCAAGTAGGGAGATTGCTAGTAAAGTGGCTGGAATGGCGAACCCGAGCACAAGGAGATGAGAAATGAGGTGCGTTTTAGAAACCTTTCCCCATCACACGGTGTACCATCTTCTGGGTTTCTCATGCATGTTTTCGATGTAGGAAGATGCCCTTGAAACTGGAGATTTGGGACCCATGCGATGGGTAGCAGGCAGTATTACTTTAAAGGGTCTGCGTTTGCTCACCCAACCTCACCAAACCTCTCAGCCCCAAGAGTGTCCACACTTATGTGTCATCCAGCTGTGGGTCTAGATATGGTCAATCCAGGTTGCATCACAGCTCTTGAACGAATTGTGTAAGAATTTCTCTCTCTTTCCCTGTCTTTGTTTCATGGGTTTTTAAAAGTAAATTATTTTTATAATGGGGTGTAGCTGCTTTTCACGGCTGTGTTTATGCCGCTTTACACCCACTTGACACACTAACAGAGAGATATCAATACATAGGTTTTAAGATTATTACTAGTCAGATATATTCTTGTGCGGTGAATCGGGCGTGTTGAGTCCAGTTCTCTGAGCAAGGAGTAGGTCTTGTCTATTCCATATTGGGTTTATGGAACGGTATCTGAGCTAATTTGAAACTCTTGTTTTATGTATCACCCCACCTCACCTTTCCCGTTAAGCAGCCATAGTGTGTTTTCTGCATGTGTGACTCTGTTCTGTTTTGTAATTCAGTTCAAGTGTAACGGTTTTTACATTCCCTCTATAAGTGACACCTTATGAGAAGTGTCCTTTTCTGTGTGACTTATTTCACTTAGAATCGTCTTACCTAAATCCACTCATCATGCTGCTACTAGCCTTATGACATTGATTTCATGGCTGAGTGATATTCCATTGTACATAAGGACCACAACTTTTTTATCCATTTTTCGCTTTCCTGGGATATTTAAGGTGGAATGAAGTGGAGGTCCTTGTCAACAGAGCAGCCCTAAACTTTGGGGTGCTTGTGTCTTGCTGATTTTCAATTTTCCCACTTTATCCCCCCATGCGTGGAAGTGCCCTATGCTCTCTAAGCTGTGTTTTTTAGATGTTTCAGGACACACCGTACACTTCTCCAGAGTGGCTGTTGGCAATTTACATCCCGCCCATCAGTGTAGCAAGGCTCCCATTTCTCCATGGCCTGTCCTGCATTTCTGGTTTTGACACTTTTTTCAGCATGGCCCTTTTGACCGATGGGAAGCGAGACTTCTTTGTAGCGCTGACTTGCCTTTCCAGGTTGCTTGGTTGGCCAAAAAGGGCGTATGCGTTTTTTCCTGAATATATTCAGGAAAAAACGCATACGCCCTTTTTGGCCAAGGGCATCATTGTCAACGTTTTGCCGCTTTTCATGTGCTTTAAAGGCGATTCGAATCTACCTCCTGAAATCTGTTTCCTGCAATTCTGCCTTGATTTCAAATCCTCTTCTTTGCCTTCCCTCAATATATTTGTGGACGAGAGTTATCATTTATAACTCTGCAGGTTTGTGAATTGCAGTGCCCTGAAGCTCCATTTTACAAGTCGATTTTTTGGGAGCCGGCCGCAAAAGCGCAGGATGGCTTCAGGCCCTGTTCTGGTTCAGGGGGGCAGGCTGAGCCTGTGGTTAATTCTTCTTCCTGATGGGAAAATAGAGTGACCTGTGCCTGTCCCAACACCAAGAGCTAGTCTCTCATTGGTTCCCCGTCTTCCCGTTCATCCTCAGGACAAATTGCAACCTGTACGGAACAGGAGGTTAAAGGTGCTGATGCTCCAAGTAGGGAGATTGCTAGTAAAGTGGCTGGAATGGCGAACCCGAGCACAAGGAGATGAGAAATGAGGTGCGTTTTAGAAACCTTTCCCCATCACACGGTGTACCATCTTCTGGGTTTCTCATGCATGTTTTCGATGTAGGAAGATGCCCTTGAAACTGGAGATTTGGGACCCATGCGATGGGTAGCAGGCAGTATTACTTTAAAGGGTCTGCGTTTGCTCACCCAACCTCACCAAACCTCTCAGCCCCAAGAGTGTCCACACTTATGTGTCATCCAGCTGTGGGTCTAGATATGGTCAATCCAGGTTGCATCACAGCTCTTGAACGAATTGTGTAAGAATTTCTCTCTCTTTCCCTGTCTTTGTTTCATGGGTTTTTAAAAGTAAATTATTTTTATAATGGGGTGTAGCTGCTTTTCACGGCTGTGTTTATGCCGCTTTACACCCACTTGACACACTAACAGAGAGATATCAATACATAGGTTTTAAGATTATTACTAGTCAGATATATTCTTGTGCGGTGAATCGGGCGTGTTGAGTCCAGTTCTCTGAGCAAGGAGTAGGTCTTGTCTATTCCATATTGGGTTTATGGAACGGTATCTGAGCTAATTTGAAACTCTTGTTTTATGTATCACCCCACCTCACCTTTCCCGTTAAGCAGCCATAGTGTGTTTTCTGCATGTGTGACTCTGTTCTGTTTTGTAAGTCAGTTCAAGTGTAACGGTTTTTACATTCCCTCTATAAGTGACACCTTATGAGAAGTGTCCTTTTCTGTGTGACTTATTTCACTTAGAATCGTCTTACCTAAATCCACTCATCATGCTGCTACTAGCCTTATGACATTGATTTCATGGCTGAGTGATATTCCATTGTACATAAGGACCACAACTTTTTTATCCATTTTTCGCTTTCCTGGGATATTTAAGGTGGAATGAAGTGGAGGTCCTTGTCAACAGAGCAGCCCTAAACTTTGGGGTGCTTGTGTCTTGCTGATTTTCAATTTTCCCACTTTATCCCCCCATGCGTGGAAGTGCCCTCTGCTCTCTAAGCTGTGTTTTTTAGATGTTTCAGGACACACCGTACACTTCTCAGGAGTGGCTGTTGGCAATTTACATCCCGCCCATCAGTGTAGCAAGGCTCCCATTTCTCCATGGCCTGTCCTGCATTTCTGGTTTTGACACTTTTTTCAGCATGGCCCTTTTGACCGATGGGAAGCGAGACTTCTTTGTAGCGCTGATTTGCCTTTCCAGGTTGCTTGGTTGGCCAAAAAGGGCGTATGCGTTTTTTCCTGAATGTATTCAGGAAAAAACGCATACGCCCTTTTTGGACAAGGGCATCATTGTCAACGTTTTGCCGCTTTTCATGTGCTTTAAAGGCGATTCGAATCTACCTCCTGAAATCTGTTTCCTGCAATTCTGCCTTGATTTCAAATCCTCTTCTTTGCCTTCCCTCAATATATTTGTGGACGAGAGTTATCATTTATAACTCTGCAGGTTTGTGAATTGCAGTGCCCTGAAGCTCCATTTTACAAGTCGATTTTTTGGGAGCCGGCCGCAAAAGCGCAGGATGGCTTCAGGCCCTGTTCTGGTTCAGGGGGGCAGGCTTAGCCTGTAGTTAATTCTTCTTCCTGATGGGAAAATAGAGTGACCTGTGCCTGTCCCAACACCAAGAGCTAGTCTCTCATTGGTTCCCCGTCTTCCCCTTCATCCTCAGGACAAATTGCAACCTGTACGGAACAGGAGGTTAAAGGTGCTGATGCTCCAAGTAGGGAGATTGCTAGTAAAGTGGCTGGAATGGCGAACCCGAGCACAAGGAGATGAGAAATGAGGTGCGTTTTAGAAACCTTTCCCCATCACACGGTGTACCATCTTCTGGGTTTCTCATGCATGTTTTCGATGTAGGAAGATGCCCTTGAAACTGGAGATTTGGGACCCATGCGATGGGTAGCAGGCTGTATTACTTTAAAGGGTCTGCGTTTGCTCACCCAACCTCACCAAACCTCTCAGCCCCAAGAGTGTCCACCCTTATGTGTCATCAAGCTGTGGGTCTAGATATGGTCAATCCAGGTTGCATCACAGCTCCTGAACGAATTGTGTAAGAATTTCTCTCCCTTTCCCTGTCTTTGTTTCATGGGTTTTTAAAAGTAATTTATTTTTATAATGGGGTGTAGCTGCTTTTCACGGCTGTGTTTATGCCGCTTTACACCCACTTGACACACTAACAGAGAGATATCAATACATAGGTTTTAAGATTATTACTAGTCAGATATATTCTTGTGCGGTGAATCGGGCGTGTTGAGTCCAGTTCTCTGAGCAAGGAGTAGGTCTTGTCTATTCCATATTGGGTTTATGGAACGGTATCTGAGCTAATTTGAAACTCTTGTTTTATGTATCACCCCACCTCACCTTTCCCGTTAAGCAGCCATAGTGTGTTTTCTGCATGTGTGACTCTGTTCTGTTTTGTAAGTCAGTTCAAGTGTAACGGTTTTTACATTCCCTCTATAAGTGACACCTTATGAGAAGTGTCCTTTTCTGTGTGACTTATTTCACTTAGAATCGTCTTACCTAAATCCACTCATCATGCTGCTACTAGCCTTATGACATTGATTTCATGGCTGAGTGATATTCCATTGTACATAAGGACCACAACTTTTTTATCCATTTTTCGCTTTCCTGGGATATTTAAGGTGGAAGGAAGTGGAGGTCCTTGTCAACAGAGCAGCCCTAAACTTTGGGGTGCTTGTGTCTTGCTGATTTTCAATTTTCCCACTTTATCCCCCCATGCGTGGAAGTGCCCTATGCTCTCTAAGCTGTGTTTTTTAGATGTTTCAGGACACACCGTACACTTCTCCAGAGTGGCTGTTGGCAATTTACATCCCGCCCATCAGTGTAGCAAGGCTCCCATTTCTCCATGGCCTGTCCTGCATTTCTGGTTTTGACACTTTTTTCAGCATGGCCCTTTTGACCGATGGGAAGCGAGACTTCTTTGTAGCACTGATTTGCCTTTCCAGGTTGCTTGGTTGGCCAAAAAGGGCGTATGCGTTTTTTCCTGAATGTATTCAGGAAAAAACGCATACGCCTTTTTTGGCCAAGGGCATCATTGTCAATGTTTTGCCGCTTTTCATGTGCTTTAAAGGCGATTCGAATCTACCTCCTGAAATCTGTTTCCTGCAATTCTGCCATGATTTCAAATCCTCTTCTTTGCCTTCCCTCAATATATTTGTGGACGAGAGTTATCATTTATAACTCTGCAGGTTTGTGAATTGCAGTGCCCTGAAGCTCCATTTTACAAGTCGGTTTTTTGGGAGCTGGCCGCAAAAGCGCAGGATGGCTTCAGGCCCTGTTCTGGTCCAGGGGGGCAGGCTGAGCCTGTGGTTAATTCTTCTTCCTGATGGGAAAATAGAGTGACCTGTGCCTCTCCCAACACCAAGAGCTAGTCTCTCATTGGTTCCCCGTCTTCCCGTTCATCCTCAGGACAAATTGCAACCTGTACGGAACAGGAGGTTAAAGGTGCTGATGCTCCAAGTAGGGAGATTGCTAGTAAAGTGGCTGGAATGGCGAACCCGAGCACAAGGAGATGAGAAATGAGGTGCGTTTTAGAAACCTTTCCCCATCACACGGTGTACCATCTTCTGGGTTTCTCATGCATGTTTTCGATGTAGGAAGATGCCCTTGAACCTGGAGATTTGGGACCCATGCGATGGGTAGCACGCAGTATTACTTTAAAGGGTCTGCGTTTGCTCACCCAACCTCACCAGACCTCTCAGCCCCAAGAGTGTCCACCCTTATGTCTCATCCAGCTGTGGGTCTAGATATGGTCAATCCAGGTTGCATCACAGCCCCTGAACGAATTGTGTAAGAATTTCTCTCTCTTTCCCTGTCTTTGTTTCATGGGTTTTTAAAAGTAATTTATTTTTATAATGGGGTTTAGCTGCTTTTCACGGCTGTGTTTAGGCCGCTTTACACCCACTTGACCCACTAACAGAGAGATATCAATACATAGGTTTTAAGATTATTACTAGTCAGATATATTCTTGTGCGGTGAATCGGGCGTGTTGAGTCCAGTTCTCTGAGCAAGGAGTAGGTCTTGTCTATTCCATATTGGGTTTATGGAACGGTATCTGAGCTAATTTGAAACTCTTGTTTTATGTATCACCCCACCTCACCTTTCCCGTTAAGCAGCCATAGTGTGTTTTCTGCATGTGTGACTCTGTTCTGTTTTGTAATTCAGTTCAAGTGTAACGGTTTTTACATTCCCTCTATAAGTGACACCTTATGAGAAGTGTCCTTTTCTGTGTGACTTATTTCACTTAGAATCGTCTTACCTAAATCCACTCATCATGCTGCTACTAGCCTTATGACATTGATTTCATGGCTGAGTGATATTCCATTGTACATAAGGACCACAACTTTTTTATCCATTTTTCGCTTTCCTGGGATATGTAAGGTGGAAGGAAGTGGAGGTCCTTGTCAACAGAGCAGCCCTAAACTTTGGGGTGCTTGTGTCTTGCTGATTTTCAATTTTCCCACTTTATCCCCCCATGCGTGGAAGTGCCCTCTGCTCTCTAAGCTGTGTTTTTTAGATGTTTCAGGACACACCGTACACTTCTCCAGAGTGGCTGTTGGCAATTTACATCCCGCCCATCAGTGTAGCAAGGCTCCCATTTCTCCATGGCCTGTCCTGCATTTCTGGTTTTGACACTTTTTTCAGCATGGCCCTTTTGACCGATGGGAAGCGAGACTTCTTTGTAGCGCTGATTTGCCTTTCCAGGTTGCTTGGTTGGCCAAAAAGGGCGTATGCGTTTTTTCCTGAATATATTCAGGAAAAAACGCATACGCCCTTTTTAGCCAAGGGCATCATTGTCAACGTTTTGCTGCTTTTCATGTGCTTTAAAGGCGATTCGAATCTACCTCCTGAAATCTGTTTCCTGCAATTCTGCCTTGATTTCAAATCCTCTTCTTTGCCTTCCCTCAATATATTTGTGGACGAGAGTTATCATTTATAACTCTGCAGGTTTGTGAATTGCAGTGCCCTGAAGCTCCATTTTACAAGTCGGTTTTTTGGGAGCTGGCCGCAAAAGCACAAGATGGCTTCAGGCCCTGTTCTGGTTCAGGGGGGCAGGCTGAGCCTGTGGTTAATTCTTCTTCCTGATGGGAAAATAGAGTGACCTGTGCCTCTCCCAACACCAAGAGCTAGTCTCTCATTGGTTCCCCGTCTTCCCGTTCATCCTCAGGACAAATTGCAACCTGTACGGAACAGGAGGTTAAAGGTGCTGATGCTCCAAGTAGGGAGATTGCTAGTAAAGTGGCTGGAATGGCGAACCCGAGCACAAGGAGATGAGAAATGAGGTGCGTTTTAGAAACCTTTCCCCATCACACGGTGTACCATCTTCTGGGTTTCTCATGCATGTTTTCGATGTAGGAAGATGCCCTTGAACCTGGAGATTTGGGACCCATGCGATGGGTAGCACGCAGTATTACTTTAAAGGGTCTGCGTTTGCTCACCCAACCTCACCAGACCTCTCAGCCCCAAGAGTGTCCACCCTTATGTCTCATCCAGCTGTGGGTCTAGATATGGTCAATCCAGGTTGCATCACAGCCCCTGAACGAATTGTGTAAGAATTTCTCTCTCTTTCCCTGTCTTTGTTTCATGGGTTTTTAAAAGTAATTTATTTTTATAATGGGGTTTAGCTGCTTTTCACGGCTGTGTTTAGGCCGCTTTACACCCACTTGACCCACTAACAGAGAGATATCAATACATAGGTTTTAAGATTATTACTAGACAGTTATATTCTTGTGCGGTGAATCGGGCGTGTTGAGTCCAGTTCTCTGAGCAAGGAGTAGGTCTTGTCTATTACATATTGGGTTTATGGAACGGTATCTGAGCTAATTTGAAACTCTTGTTTTATGTATCACCCCACCTCACCTTTCCCGTTAAGCAGCCATAGTGTGTTTTCTGCATGTGTGACTCTGTTCTGTTTTGTAATTCAGTTCAAGTGTAACGGTTTTTACATTCCCTCTATAAGTGACACCTTATGAGAAGTGTCCTTTTCTGTGTGACTTATTTCACTTAGAATCGTCTTACCTAAATCCACTCATCATGCTGCTACTAGCCTTATGACATTGATTTCATGGCTGAGTGATATTCCATTGTACATAAGGACCACAACTTTTTTATCCATTTTTCGCTTTCCTGGGATATTTAAGGTGGAAGGAAGTGGAGGTCCTTGTCAACAGAGCAGCCCTAAACTTTGGGGTGCTTGTGTCTTGCTGATTTTCAATTTTCCCACTTTATCCCCCCATGCGTGGAAGTGCCCTATGCTCTCTAAGCTGTGTTTTTTAGATGTTTCAGGACACACCGTACACTTCTCCAGAGTGGCTGTTGGCAATTTACATCCCGCCCATCAGTGTAGCAAGGCTCCCATTTCTCCATGGCCTGTCCTGCATTTCTGGTTTTGACACTTTTTTCAGCATGGCCCTTTTGACCGATGGGAAGCGAGACTTCTTTGTAGCGCTGATTTGCCTTTCCAGGTTGCTTGGTTGGCCAAAAAGGGCGTATGCGTTTTTTCCTGAATATATTCAGGAAAAAATGCATACGCCCTTTTTGGCCAAGGGCATCATTGTCAACGTTTTGCCGCTTTTCATGTGCTTTAAAGGCGATTCGAATCTACCTCCTGAAATCTGTTTCCTGCAATTCTGCCTTGATTTCAAATCCTCTTCTTTGCCTTCCCTCAATATATTTGTGGACGAGAGTTATCATTTATAACTCTGCAGGTTTGTGAATTGCAGTGCCCTGAAGCTCCATTTTACAAGTCGCTTTTTTGGGAGCTGGCCGCAAAAGCGCAGGATGGCTTCAGGCCCTGTTCTTGTTCCGGGGGGCAGGCTGAGCCTGTGGTTAATTCTTCTTCCTGATGGGAAAATAGAGTGACCTGTGCCTGTCCCAACACCAAGAGCTAGTCTCTCATTGGTTCCCCGTCTTCCCGTTCATCCTCAGGACAAATTGCAACCTGTACGGAACAGGAGGTTAAAGGTGCTGATGCTCCAAGTAGGGAGATTGCTAGTAAAGTGGCTGGAATGGCGAACCCGAGCACAAGGAGATGAGAAATGAGGTGCGTTTTAGAAACCTTTCCCCATCACACGGTGTACCATCTTCTGGGTTTCTCATGCATGTTTTCGATGTAGGAAGATGCCCTTGAACCTGGAGATTTGGGACCCATGCGATGGGTAGCACGCAGTATTACTTTAAAGGGCCTGCGTTTGCTCACCCAACCTCACCAGACCTCTCAGCCCCAAGAGTGTCCACCCTTATGTCTCATCCAGCTGTGGGTCTAGATATGGTCAATCCAGGTTGCATCACAGCCCCTGAACGAATTGTGTAAGAATTTCTCTCTCTTTCCCTGTCTTTGTTTCATGGGTTTTTAAAAGTAATTTATTTTTATAATGGGGTTTAGCTGCTTTTCACGGCTGTGTTTAGGCCGCTTTACACCCACTTGACCCACTAACAGAGAGATATCAATACATAGGTTTTAAGATTATTACTAGACAGTTATATTTTTGTGCGGTGAATCGGGCGTGTTGAGTCCAGTTCTCTGAGCAAGGAATAGGTCTTGTCTATTACATATTGGGTTTATGGAACAGTATCTGAGCTAATTTGAAACTCTTGTTTTATGTATCACCCCACCTCACCTTTCCCGTTAAGCAGCCATAGTGTGTTTTCTGCATGTGTGACTCTGTTCTGTTTTGTAATTCAGTTCAAGTGTAACGGTTTTTACATTCCCTCTATAAGTGACACCTTATGAGAAGTGTCCTTTTCTGTGTGACTTATTTCACTTAGAATCGTCTTACCTAAATCCACTCATCATGCTGCTACTAGCCTTATGACATTGATTTCATGGCTGAGTGATATTCCATTGTACATAAGGACCACAACTTTTTTATCCATTTTTCGCTTTCCTGGGATATTTAAGGTGGAAGGAAGTGGAGGTCCTTGTCAACAGAGCAGCCCTAAACTTTGGGGTGCTTGTGTCTTGCTGATTTTCAATTTTCCCACTTTATCCCCCCATGCGTGGAAGTGCCCTATGCTCTCTAAGCTGTGTTTTTTAGATGTTTCAGGACACACCGTACACTTCTCCAGAGTGGCTGTTGGCAATTTACATCCCGCCCATCAGTGTAGCAAGGCTCCCATTTCTCCATGGCCTGTCCTGCATTTCTGGTTTTGACAGTTTTTTCAGCATGGCCCTTTTGACCGATGGGAAGCGAGACTTCTTTGTAGCGCTGATTTGCCTTTCCAGGTTGCTTGGTTGGCCAAAAAGGGCGTATGCGTTTTTTCCTGAATATATTCAGGAAAAAATGCATACGCCCTTTTTGGCCAAGGGCATCATTGTCAACGTTTTGCCGCTTTTCATGTGCTTTAAAGGCGATTCGAATCTACCTCCTGAAATCTGTTTCCTGCAATTCTGCCTTGATTTCAAATCCTCTTCTTTGCCTTCCCTCAATATATTTGTGGACGAGAGTTATCATTTATAACTCTGCAGGTTTGTGAATTGCAGTGCCCTGAAGCTCCATTTTACAAGTCGCTTTTTTGGGAGCCGGCCGCAAAAGCGCAGGATGGCTTCAGGCCCTGTTCTGGTTCCGGGGGGCAGGCTGAGCCTGTGGTTAATTCTTCTTCCTGATGGGAAAATAGAGTGACCTGTGCCTCTCCCAACACCAAGAGCTAGTCTCTCATTGGTTCCCCGTCTTCCCGTTCATCCTCAGGACAAATTGCAACCTGTACGGAACAGGAGGTTAAAGGTGCTGATGCTCCAAGTAGGGAGATTGCTAGTAAAGTGGCTGGAATGGCGAACCCAAGCACAAGGAGATGAGAAATGAGGTGCGTTTTAGATACCTTTCCCCATCACACGGTGTACCATCTTCTGGGTTTTTCATGCATGTTTTCGATGTAGGAAGATGCCCTTGAACCTGGAGATTTGGGACCCATGCGATGGGTAGCACGCAGTATTACTTTAAAGGGTCTGCGTTTGCTCACCCAACCTCACCAAACCTCTCAGCCCCAAGAGTGTCCACCCTTATGTCTCATCCAGCTGTGGGTCTAGATATGGTCAATCCAGGTTGCATCACAGCCCCTGAACGAATTGTGTAAGAATTTCTCTCTCTTTCCCTGTCTTTGTTTCATGGGTTTTTAAAAGTAATTTATTTTTATAATGGGGTTTAGCTGCTTTTCACGGCTGTGTTTAGGCCGCTTTACACCCACTTGACCCACTAACAGAGAGATATCAATACATAGGTTTTAAGATTATTACTAGTCAGATATATTCTTGTGCGGTGAATCGGGCGTGTTGAGTCCAGTTCTCTGAGCAAGGAGTAGGTCTTGTCTGTTACATATTGGGTTTATGGAACGGTATCTGAGCTAATTTGAAACTCTTGTTTTATGTATCACCCCACCTCACCTTTCCCGTTAAGCAGCCATAGTGTGTTTTCTGCATGTGTGACTCTGTTCTGTTTTGTAATTCAGTTCAAGTGTAACGGTTTTTACATTCCCTCTATAAGTGACACCTTATGAGAAGTGTCCTTTTCTGTGTGACTTATTTCACTTAGAATCGTCTTACCTAAATCCACTCATCATGCTGCTACTAGCCTTATGACATTGATTTCATGGCTGAGTGATATTCCATTGTACATAAGGACCACAACTTTTTTATCCATTTTTCGCTTTCCTGGGATATTTAAGGTGGAAGGAAGTGGAGGTCCTTGTCAACAGAGCAGCCCTAAACTTTGGGGTGCTTGTGTCTTGCTGATTTTCAATTTTCCCACTTTATCCCCCCATGCGTGGAAGTGCCCTATGCTCTCTAAGCTGTGTTTTTTAGATGTTTCAGGACACACCGTACACTTCTCCAGAGTGGTTGTTGGCAATTTACATCCCGCCCATCAGTGTAGCAAGGCTCCCATTTCTCCATGGCCTGTCCTGCATTTCTGGTTTTGACACTTTTTTCAGCATGGCCCTTTTGACCGATGGGAAGCGAGACTTCTTTGTAGCGCTGATTTGCCTTTCCAGGTTGCTTGGTTGGCCAAAAAGGGCGTATGCGTTTTTTCCTGAATATATTCAGGAAAAAACGCATACGCCCTTTTTGGCCAAGGGCATCATTGTCAACGTTTTGCCGCTTTTCATGTGCTTTAAAGGCGATTCGAATCTACCTCCTGAAATCTGTTTCCTGCAATTCTGCCTTGATTTCAAATCCTCTTCTTTGCCTTCCCTCAATATATTTGTGGACGAGAGTTATCATTTATAACTCTGCAGGTTTGTGAATTGCAGTGCCCTGAAGCTCCATTTTACAAGTCGCTTTTTTGGGAGCCGGCCGCAAAAGCGCAGGATGGCTTCAGGCCCTGTTCTGGTTCAGGGGGGCAGGCTGAGCCTGTGGTTAATTCTTCTTCCTGATGGGAAAATAGAGTGACCTGTGCCTCTCCCAACACCAAGAGCTAGTCTCTCATTGGTTCCCCATCTTCCCGTTCATCCTCAGGACAAATTGCAACCTGTACGGAACAGGAGGTTAAAGGTGCTGATGCTCCAAGTAGGGAGATTGCTAGTAAAGTGGCTGGAATGGCGAACCCGAGCACAAGGAGATGAGAAATGAGGTGCGTTTTAGAAACCTTTCCCCATCACACGGTGTACCATCTTCTGGGTTTCTCATGCATGTTTTCGATGTAGGAAGATGCCCTTGAACCTGGAGATTTGGGACCCATGCGATGGGTAGCACGCAGTATTATTTTAAAGGGTCTGCGTTTGCTCACCCAACCTCACCAAACCTCTCAGCCCCAAGAGTGTCCACCCTTATGTCTCATCCAGCTGTGGGTCTAGATATGGTCAATCCAGGTTGCATCACAGCCCCTGAACGAATTGTGTAAGAATTTCTCTCTCTTTCCCTGTCTTTTGTTTCATGGGTTTTTAAAAGTAATTTATTTTTATAATGGGGTTTAGCTGCTTTTCACGGCTGTGTTTAGGCCGCTTTACACCCACTTGACACACTAACAGAGAGATATCAATACATAGGTTTTAAGATTATTACTAGTCAGATATATTCTTGTGCGGTGAATCGGGCGTGTTGAGTCCAGTTCTCTGAGCAAGGAGTAGGTCTTGTCTATTCCATATTGGGTTTATGGAACGGTATCTGAGCTAATTTGAAACTCTTGTTTTATGTATCACCCCACCTCACCTTTCCCGTTAAGCAGCCATAGTGTGTTTTCTGCATGTGTGACTCTGTTCTGTTTTGTAATTCAGTTCAAGTGTAACGGTTTTTACATTCCCTCTATAAGTGACACCTTATGAGAAGTGTCCTTTTCTGTGTGACTTATTTCACTTAGAATCGTCTTACCTAAATCCACTCATCATGCTGCTACTAGCCTTATGACATTGATTTCATGGCTGAGTGATATTCCATTGTACATAAGGACCACAACTTTTTTATCCATTTTTCGCTTTCCTGGGATATTTAAGGTGGAATGAAGTGGAGGTCCTTGTCAACAGAGCAGCCCTAAACTTTGGGGTGCTTGTGTCTTGCTGATTTTCAATTTTCCCACTTTATCCCCCCATGCGTGGAAGTGCCCTATGCTCTCTAAGCTGTGTTTTTTAGATGTTTCAGGACACACCGTACACTTCTCCAGAGTGGCTGTTGGCAATTTACATCCCGCCCATCAGTGTAGCAAGGCTCCCATTTCTCCATGGCCTGTCCTGCATTTCTGGTTTTGACACTTTTTTCAGCATGGCCCTTTTGACCGATGGGAAGCGAGACTTCTTTGTAGCGCTGATTTGCCTTTCCAGGTTGCTTGGTTGGCCAAAAAGGGCGTATGCGTTTTTTCCTGAATATATTCAGGAAAAAACGCATACGCCCTTTTTGGCCAAGGGCATCATTGTCAACGTTTTGCCGCTTTTCATGTGCTTTAAAGGCGATTCGAATCTACCTCCTGAAATCTGTTTCCTGCAATTCTGCCTTGATTTCAAATCCTCTTCTTTGCCTTCCCTCAATATATTTGTTGACGAGAGTTATCATTTATAACTCTGCAGGTTTGTGAATTGCAGTGCCCTGAAGCTCCATTTTACAAGTCGGTTTTTTGGGAGCTGGCCGCAAAAGCGCAGGATGGCTTCAGGCCCTGTTCTGGTTCAGGGGGGCAGGCTGAGCCTGTGCTTAATTCTTCTTCCTGATGGGAAAATAGAGTGACCTGTGCCTCTCCCAACACCAAGAGCTAGTCTCTCATTGGTTCCCCGTCTTCCCGTTCATCCTCAGGACAAATTGCAACCTGTACGGAACAGGAGGTTAAAGGTGCTGATGCTCCAAGTAGGGAGATTGCTAGTAAAGTGGCTGGAATGGCGAACCCGAGCACAAGGAGATGAGAAATGAGGTGCGTTTTAGAAACCTTTCCCCATCACACGGTGTACCATCTTCTGGGTTTCTCATGCATGTTTTCGATGTAGGAAGATGCCCTTGAACCTGGAGATTTGGGACCCATGCGATGGGTAGCACGCAGTATTACTTTAAAGGGTCTGCGTTTGCTCACCCAACCTCACCAAACCTCTCAGCCCCAAGAGTGTCCACCCTTATGTCTCATCCAGCTGTGGGTCTAGATATGGTCAATCCAGGTTGCATCACAGCCCCTGAACGAATTGTGTAAGATTTTCTCTCTCTTTCCCTGTCTTTGTTTCATGGGTTTTTAAAAGTAATTTATTTTTATAATGGGGTTTAGCTGCTTTTCACGGCTGTGTTTAGGCCGCTTTACACCCACTTGACCCACTAACAGAGAGATATCAATACATAGGTTTTAAGATTATTACTAGTCAGATATATTCTTGTGCGGTGAATCGGGCGTGTTGAGTCCAGTTCTCTGAGCAAGGAGTAGGTCTTGTCTGTTACATATTGGGTTTATGGAACGGTATCTGAGCTAATTTGAAACTCTTGTTTTATGTATCACCCCACCTCACCTTTCCCGTTAAGCAGCCATAGTGTGTTTTCTGCATGTGTGACTCTGTTCTGTTTTGTAATTCAGTTCAAGTGTAACGGTTTTTACATTCCCTCTATAAGTGACACCTTATGAGAAGTGTCCTTTTCTGTGTGACTTATTTCACTTAGAATCGTCTTACCTAAATCCACTCATCATGCTGCTACTAGCCTTATGACATTGATTTCATGGCTGAGTGATATTCCATTGTACATAAGGACCACAACTTTTTTATCCATTTTTCGCTTTCCTGGGATATTTAAGGTGGAAGGAAGTGGAGGTCCTTGTCAACAGAGCAGCCCTAAACTTTGGGGTGCTTGTGTCTTGCTGATTTTCAATTTTCCCACTTTATCCCCCCATGCGTGGAAGTGCCCTATGCTCTCTAAGCTGTGTTTTTTAGATGTTTCAGGACACACCGTACACTTCTCCAGAGTGGTTGTTGGCAATTTACATCCCGCCCATCAGTGTAGCAAGGCTCCCATTTCTCCATGGCCTGTCCTGCATTTCTGGTTTTGACACTTTTTTCAGCATGGCCCTTTTGACCGATGGGAAGCGAGACTTCTTTGTAGCGCTGATTTGCCTTTCCAGGTTGCTTGGTTGGCCAAAAAGGGCGTATGCGTTTTTTCCTGAATATATTCAGGAAAAAACGCATACGCCCTTTTTGGCCAAGGGCATCATTGTCAACGTTTTGCCGCTTTTCATGTGCTTTAAAGGCGATTCGAATCTACCTCCTGAAATCTGTTTCCTGCAATTCTGCCTTGATTTCAAATCCTCTTCTTTGCCTTCCCTCAATATATTTGTGGACGAGAGTTATCATTTATAACTCTGCAGGTTTGTGAATTGCAGTGCCCTGAAGCTCCATTTTACAAGTCGGTTTTTTGGGAGCCGGCCGCAAAAGCGCAGGATGGCTTCAGGCCCTGTTCTGGTTCAGGGGGGCAGGCTGAGCCTGTGGTTAATTCTTCTTCCTGATGGGAAAATAGAGTGACCTGTGCCTCTCCCAACACCAAGAGCTAGTCTCTCATTGGTTCCCCGTCTTCCCGTTCATCCTCAGGACAAATTGCAACCTGTACGGAACAGGAGGTTAAAGGTGCTGATGCTCCAAGTAGGGAGATTGCTAGTAAAGTGGCTGGAATGGCGAACCCGAGCACAAGGAGATGAGAAATGAGGTGCGTTTTAGAAACCTTTCCCCATCACACGGTGTACCATCTTCTGGGTTTCTCATGCATGTTTTCGATGTAGGAAGATGCCCTTGAACCTGGAGATTTGGGACCCATGCGATGGGTAGCACGCAGTATTATTTTAAAGGGTCTGCGTTTGCTCACCCAACCTCACCAAACCTCTCAGCCCCAAGAGTGTCCACCCTTATGTCTCATCCAGCTGTGGGTCTAGATATGGTCAATCCAGGTTGCATCACAGCCCCTGAACGAATTGTGTAAGAATTTCTCTCTCTTTCCCTGTCTTTGTTTCATGGGTTTTTAAAAGTAATTTATTTTTATAATGGGGTTTAGCTGCTTTTCACGGCTGTGTTTAGCCTGCTTTACACCCACTTGACACACTAACAGAGAGATATCAATACATAGGTTTTAAGATTATTACTAGTCAGATATATTCTTGTGCGGTGAATCGGGCGTGTTGAGTCCAGTTCTCTGAGCAAGGAGTAGGTCTTGTCTATTACATATTGGGTTTATGGAAAGGTATCTGAGCTAATTTGAAACTCTTGTTTTATGTATCACCCCACCTCACCTTTCCCGTTAAGCAGCCATAGTGTGTTTTCTGCATGTGTGACTCTGTTCTGTTTTGTAATTCAGTTCAAGTGTAACGGTTTTTACATTCCCTCTATAAGTGACACCTTATGAGAAGTGTCCTTTTCTGTGTGACTTATTTCACTTAGAATCGTCTTACCTAAATCCACTCATCATGCTGCTACTAGCCTTATGACATTGATTTCATGGCTGAGTGATATTCCATTGTACATAAGGACCACAACTTTTTTATCCATTTTTCGCTTTCCTGGGATATTTAAGGTGGAAGGAAGTGGAGGTCCTTGTCAACAGAGCAGCCCTAAACTTTGGGGTGCTTGTGTCTTGCTGATTTTCAATTTTCCCACTTTATCCCCCCATGCGTGGAAGTGCCCTATGCTCTCTAAGCTGTGTTTTTTAGATGTTTCAGGACACACCGTACACTTCTCCAGAGTGGCTGTTGGCAATTTACATCCCGCCCATCAGTGTAGCAAGGCTCCCATTTCTCCATGGCCTGTCCTGCATTTCTGGTTTTGACACTTTTTTCAGCATGGCCCTTTTGACCGATGGGAAGCGAGACTTCTTTGTAGCGCTGATTTGCCTTTCCAGGTTGCTTGGTTGGCCAAAAAGGGCGTATGCGTTTTTTCCTGAATATATTCAGGAAAAAACGCATACGCCCTTTTTGGCCAAGGGCATCATTGTCAACGTTTTGCCGCTTTTCATGTGCTTTAAAGGCGATTCGAATCTACCTCCTGAAATCTGTTTCCTGCAATTCTGCCTTGATTTCAAATCCTCTTCTTTGCCTTCCCTCAATATATTTGTGGACGAGAGTTATCATTTATAACTCTGCAGGTTTGTGAATTGCAGTGCCCTGAAGCTCCATTTTACAAGTCGCTTTTTTGGGAGCCGGCCGCAAAAGCGCAGGATGGCTTCAGGCCCTGTTCTGGTTCCGGGGGGCAGGCTGAGCCTGTGGTTAATTCTTCTTCCTGATGGGAAAATAGAGTGACCTGTGCCTGTCCCAACACCAAGAGCTAGTCTCTCATTGGTTCCCCGTCTTCCCGTTCATCCTCAGGACAAATTGCAACCTGTACGGAACAGGAGGTTAAAGGTGCTGATGCTCCAAGTAGGGAGATTGCTAGTAAAGTGGCTGGAATGGCGAACCCGAGCACAAGGAGATGAGAAATGAGGTGTGTTTTAGAAACCTTTCCCCATCACACGGTGTACCATCTTCTGGGTTTCTCATGCATGTTTTCGATGTAGGAAGATGCCCTTGAACCTGGAGATTTGGGACCCATGCGATGGGTAGCACGCAGTATTACTTTAAAGGGTCTGCGTTTGCTCACCCAACCTCACCAAACCTCTCAGCCCCAAGAGTGTCCACCCTTATGTCTCATCCAGCTGTGGGTCTAGATATGGTCAATCCAGGTTGCATCACAGCCCCTGAACGAATTGTGTAAGAATTTCTCTCTCTTTCCCTGTCTTTGTTTCATGGGTTTTTAAAAGTAATTTATTTTTATAATGGGGTTTAGCTGCTTTTCACGGCTGTGTTTAGGCCGCTTTACACCCACTTGACACACTAACAGAGAGATATCAATACATAGGTTTTAAGATTATTACTAGTCAGATATATTCTTGTGCGGTGAATCGGGCGTGTTGAGTCCAGTTCTCTGAGCAAGGAGTAGGTCTTGTCTATTACATATTGGGTTTATGGAACGGTATCTGAGCTAATTTGAAACTCTTGTTTTATGTATCACCCCACCTCACCTTTCCCGTTAAGCAGCCATAGTGTGTTTTCTGCATGTGTGACTCTGTTCTGTTTTGTAAGTCAGTTCAAGTGTAACGGTTTTTACATTCCCTCTATAAGTGACACCTTATGAGAAGTGTCCTTTTCTGTGTGACTTATTTCACTTAGAATCGTCTTACCTAAATCCACTCATCATGCTGCTACTAGCCTTATGACATTGATTTCATGGCTGAGTGATATTCCATTGTACATAAGGACCACAACTTTTTTATCCATTTTTCGCTTTCCTGGAATATTTAAGGTGGAAGGAAGTGGAGGTACTTGTCAACACAGCAGCCCTAAACTTTGGGGTGCTTGTGTCTTGCTGATTTTCAATTTTCCCACTTTATCCCCCCATGCGTGGAAGTGCCCTATGCTCTCTAAGCTGTGTTTTTCAGATGTTTCAGGACACACCGTACACTTCTCCAGAGTGGCTGTTGGCAATTTACATCCCGCCCATCAGTGTAGCAAGGCTCCCATTTCTCCATGGCCTGACCTGCATTTCTGGTTTTGACACTTTTTTCAGCATGGCCCTTTTGACCGATGGGAAGCGAGACTTCTTTGTAGCGCTGATTTGCCTTTCCAGGTTGCTTGGTTGGCCAAAAAGGGCGTATGCGTTTTTTCCTGAATATATTCAGGAAAAAACGCATACGCCCTTTTTGGCCAAGGGCATCATTGTCAACGTTTTGCCACTCTTCATGTGCTTTAAAGGCGATTCGAATCTACCTCCTGAAATCTGTTTCCTGCAATTCTGCCTTGATTTCAAATCCTCTTCTTTGCCTTCCCTCAATATATTTGTGGACGAGAGTTATCATTTATAACTCTGCACGTTTGTGAATTGCAGTGCCTTGAAGCTCCATTTTACAAGTCGCTTTTTTGGGAGCCGGCCGCAAAAGCGCAGGATGGCTTCAGGCCCTGTTCTGGTTCCGGGGGGCAGGCTGAGCCTGTGGTTAATTCTTCTTCCTGATGGGAAAATAGAGTGACCTGTGCCTGTCCCAACACCAAGAGCTAGTCTCTCATTGGTTCCCCGTCTTTCCGTTCATCCTCAGGACAAATTGCAACCTGTACGGAACAGGAGGTTAAAGGTGCTGATGCTCCAAGTAGGGAGATTGCTAGTAAAGTGTCTGGAATGGCGAACCCGAGCACAAGGAGATGAGAAATGAGGTGCGTTTTAGAAACCTTTCCCCATCACACGGTGTACCATCTTCTGGGTTTCTCATGCATGTTTTCGATGTAGGAAGATGCCCTTGAACCTGGAGATTTGGGACCCATGCGATGGGTAGCACGCAGTATTACTTTAAAGGGTCTGCGTTTGCTCACCCAACCTCACCAAACCTCTCATCGCCAAGAGTGTCCACCCTTATGTCTCATCCAGCTGTGGGTCTAGATATGGTCAATCCAGGTTGCATCACAGCCCCTGAACGATTTGTGTAAGAATTTCTCTCTCTTTCCCTGTCTTTGTTTCATGGGTTTTTAAAAGTAATTTATTTTTATAATGGGGTTTAGCTGCTTTTCACGGCTGTGTTTATGCCGCTTTAAACCCACTTGACACACTAACAGAGAGATATCAATACATAGGTTTTAAGATTATTACTAGTCAGATATATTCTTGTGCGGTGAATCGGGCGTGTTGAGTCCAGTTCTCTGAGCAAGGAGTAGGTCTTGTCTATTACATATTGGGTTTATGGAACGGTATCTGAGCTAATTTGAAACTCTTGTTTTATGTATCACCCCACCTCACCTTTCCCGTTAAGCAGCCATAGTGTGTTTTCTGCATGTGTGACTCTGTTCTGTTTTGTAAGTCAGTTCAAGTGTAACGGTTTTTACATTCCCTCTATAAGTGACACCTTATGAGAAGTGTCCTTTTCTGTGTGACTTATTTCACTTAGAATCGTCTTACCTAAATCCACTCATCATGCTGCTACTAGCCTTATGACATTGATTTCATGGCTGAGTGATATTCCATTGTACATAAGGACCACAACTTTTTTATCCATTTTTCGCTTTCCTGGGATATTTAAGGTGGAATGAAGTGGAGGTCCTTGTCAACAGAGCAGCCCTAAACTTTGGGGTGCTTGTGTCTTGCTGATTTTCAATTTTCCCACTTTATCCCCCCATGCGTGGAAGTGCCCTATGCTCTCTAAGCTGTGTTTTTTAGATGTTTCAGGACACACCGTACACTTCTCCAGAGTGGCTGTTGGCAATTTACATCCCGCCCATCAGTGTAGCAAGGCTCCCATTTCTCCATGGCCTGTCCTGCATTTTTGGTTTTGACACTTTTTTCAGCATGGCCCTTTTGACCGATGGGAAGCGAGACTTCTTTATAGCACTGATTTGCCTTTCCAGGTTGCTTGGTTGGCCAAAAAGGGCGTATGCGTTTTTTCCTGAATGTATTCAGGAAAAAACGCATACGCCCTTTTTGGCCAAGGGCATCATTGTCAACGTTTTGCCGCTTTTCATGTGCTTTAAAGGCGATTCGAATCTACCTCCTGAAATCTGTTTCCTGCAATTCTGCCTTGATTTCAAATCCTCTTTGCCTTCCCTCAATATATTTGTGGACGAGAGTTATCATTTATAACTCTGCAGGTTTGTGAATTGCAGTGCCCTGAAGCTCCATTTTACAAGTCGCTTTTTTGGGAGCCGGCCGCAAAAGCGCAGGATGGCTTCAGGCCCTGTTCTGGTTCCGGGGGGCAGGCTGAGCCTGTGGTTAATTCTTCTTCCTGATGGGAATATAGAGTGACCTGTGCCTGTCCCAACACCAAGAGCTAGTCTCTCATTGGTTCCCCGTCTTCCAGTTCATCCTCAGGACAAGTTGCAACCTGTACGGAACAGGAGGTTAAAGGTGCTGATGCTCCAAGTAGGGAGATTGCTAGTAAAGTGGCTGGAATGGCGAACCCGAGCACAAGGAGATGAGAAATGAGGTGCGTTTTAGAAACCTTTCCCCATCACACGGTGTACCATCTTCTGGGTTTCTCATGCATGTTTTCGATGTAGGAAGATGCCCTTGAACCTGGAGATTTGGGACCCATGCGATGGGTAGCACGCAGTATTACTTTAAAGGGTCTGCGTTTGCTCACCCAACCTCACCAAACCTCTCAGCCCCAAGAGTGTCCACCCTTATGTCTCATCCAGCTGTGGGTCTAGATATGGTCAATCCAGGTTGCATCACAGCCCCTGAACGAATTGTGTAAGAATTTCTCTCTCTTTCCCTGTCTTTGTTTCATGGGTTTTTAAAAGTAATTTATTTTTATAATGGGGTTTAGCTGCTTTTCACGGCTGTGTTTATGCCACTTTACACCCACTTGACACACTAACAGAGAGATATCAATACATAGGTTTTAAGATTATTACTAGTCAGATATATTCTTGTGCGGGAATCGGGCGTGTTGAGTCCAGTTCTCTGAGCAAGGAGTAGGTCTTGTCTATTACATATTGGGTTTATGGAACGGTATCTGAGCTAATTTGAAACTCTTGTTTTATGTATCACCCCACCTCACCTTTCCCGTTAAGCAGCCATAGTGTGTTTTCTGCATGTGTGACTCTGTTCTGTTTTGTAATTCAGTTCAAGTGTAACGGTTTTTACATTCCCTCTATAAGTGACACCTTATGAGAAGTGTCCTTTTCTGTGTGACTTATTTCACTTAGAATCGTCTTACCTAAATCCACTCATCATTCTGCTACTAGCCTTATGACATTGATTTCATGGCTGAGTGATATTCCATTGTACATAAGGACCACAACTTTTTTATCCATTTTTCACTTTCCTGGGATATTTAAGGTGGAAGGAAGTGGAGGTCCTTGTCAACAGAGCAGCCCTAAACTTTGGGGTGCTTGTGTCTTGCTGATTTTCAATTTTCCCACTTTATCCCCCCATGCGTGGAAGTGCCCTATGCTCTCTAAGCTGTGTTTTTTAGATGTTTCAGGACACACCGTACACTTCTCCAGAGTGGCTGTTGGCAATTTACATCCCGCCCATCAGTGTAGCAAGGCTCCCATTTCTCCATGGCCTGTCCTGCATTTCTGGTTTTGACACTTTTTTCAGCATGGCCCTTTTGACCGATGGGAAGCGATACTTCTTTGTAGCGCTGATTTGCCTTTCCAGGTTGCTTGGTTGGCCAAAAAGGGCGTATGCGTTTTTTCCTGAATATATTCAGGAAAAAACGCATACGCCCTTTTTGGCCAAGGGCATCATTGTCAACGTTTTGCCGCTTTTCATGTGCTTTAAAGGCGATTCGAATCTACCTCCTGAAATCTGTTTCCTGAAATTCTGCCTTGATTTCAAATCCTCTTCTTTGCCTTCCCTCAATATATTTGTGGACGAGAGTTATCATTTATAACTCTGCAGGTTTGTGAATTGCAGTGCCCTGAAGCTCCATTTTACAAGTCGGTTTTTTGGGAGCTGGCCGCAAAAGCGCAGGATGGCTTCAGGCCCTGTTCTGGTTCAGGGGGGCAGGCTGAGCCTGTGGTTAATTCTTCTTCCTGATGGGAAAATAGAGTGACCTGTGCCTCTCCCAACACCAAGAGCTAGTCTCTCATTGGTTCCCCGTCTTCCCGTTCATCCTCAGGACAAATTGCAACCTGTACGGAACAGGAGGTTAAAGGTGCTGATGCTCCAAGTAGGGAGATTGCTAGTAAAGTGGCTGGAATGGCGAACCCGAGCACAAGGAGATGAGAAATGAGGTGTGTTTTAGAAACCTTTCCCCATCACACGGTGTACCATCTTCTGGGTTTCTCATGCATGTTTTCGATGAAGGAAGATGCCCTTGAACCTGGAGATTTGGGACCCATGCGATGGGTAGCACGCAGTATTACTTTAAAGGGTCTGCGTTTGCTCACCCAACCTCACCAGACCTCTCAGCCCCAAGAGTGTCCACCCTTATGTCTCATCCAGCTGTGGGTCTAGATATGGTCAATCCAGGTTGCATCACAGCCCCTGAACGAATTGTGTAAGAATTTCTCTCTCTTTCCCTGTCTTTGTTTCATGGGTTTTTAAAAGTAATTTATTTTTATAATGGGGTTTAGCTGCTTTTCACGGCTGTGTTTAGGCCGCTTTACACCCACTTGACCCACTAACAGAGAGATATCAATACATAGGTTTTAAGATTATTACTAGTCAGATATATTCTTGTGCGGTGAATCGGGCGTGTTGAGTCCAGTTCTCTGAGCAAGGAGTAGGTCTTGTCTATTACATATTGGGTTTATGGAACGGTATCTGAGCTAATTTGAAACTCTTGTTTTATGTATCACCCTACCTCACCTTTCCCGTTAAGCAGCCATAGTGTGTTTTCTGCATGTGTGACTCTGTTCTGTTTTGTAATTCAGTTCAAGTGTAACGGTTTTTACATTCCCTCTATAAGTGACACCTTATGAGAAGTGTCCTTTTCTGTGTGACTTATTTCACTTAGAATCGTCTTACCTAAATCCACTCATCATGCTGCTACTAGCCTTATGACATTGATTTCATGGCTGAGTGATATTCCATTGTACATAAGGACCACAACTTTTTTATCCATTTTTCGCTTTCCTGGGATATGTAAGGTGGAAGGAAGTGGAGGTCCTTGTCAACAGAGCAGCCCTAAACTTTGGGGTGCTTGTGTCTTGCTGATTTTCAATTTTCCCACTTTATCCCCCCATGCGTGGAAGTGCCCTATGCTCTCTAAGCTGTGTTTTTTAGATGTTTCAGGACACACCGTACACTTCTCCAGAGTGGCTGTTGGCAATTTACATCCCGCCCATCAGTGTAGCAAGGCTCCCATTTCTCCATGGCCTGTCCTGCATTTCTGGTTTTGACACTTTTTTCAGCATGGCCCTTTTGACCGATGGGAAGCGAGACTTCTTTGTAGCGCTGATTTGCCTTTCCAGGTTGCTTGGTTGGCCAAAAAAGGCGTATGCGTTTTTTCCTGAATATATTCAGGAAAAAACGCATACGCCCTTTTTGGCCAAGGGCATCATTGTCAACGTTTTGCCGCTTTTCATGTGCTTTAAAGGCGATTCGAATCTACCTCCTGAAATCTGTTTCCTGCAATTCTGCCTTGATTTCAAATCCTCTTCTTTGCCTTCCCTCAATATATTTGTGGACGAGAGTTATCATTTATAACTCTGCAGGTTTGTGAATTGCAGTGCCCTGAAGCTCCATTTTACAAGTCGCTTTTTTGGGAGCCAGCCGCAAAAGCGCAGGATGGCTTCAGGCCCTGTTCTGGTTCCGGGGGGCAGGCTGAGCCTGTGGTTAATTCTTCTTCCTGATGGGAAAATAGAGTGACCTGTGCCTGTCCCAACACCAAGAGCTAGTCTCTCATTGGTTCCCCGTCTTCCCGTTCATCCTCAGGACAAATTGCAACCTGTACGGAACAGGAGGTTAAAGGTGCTGATGCTCCAAGTAGGGAGATTGCTAGTAAAGTGGCTGGAATGGCGAACCCGAGCACAAGGAGATGAGAAATGAGGTGCGTTTTAGAAACCTTTCCCCATCACACGGTGTACCATCTTCTGGGTTTCTCATGCATGTTTTTGAAGTAGGAAGATGCCCTTGAACCTGGATATTTGGGACCCATGTGATGGGTAGCACGCAGTATTACTTTAAAGGGTCTGCGTTTGCTCACCCAACCTCACCAAACCTCTCATCGCCAAGAGTGTCCACCCTTATGTCTCATCCAGCTGTGGGTCTAGATATGGTCAATCCAGTTTGCATCACAGCCCCTTAACGAATTGTGTAAGAATTTCTCTCTCTTTCCCTGTCTTTGTTTCATGGGTTTTTAAAAGTAATTTATTTTTATAATGGGGTTTAGCTGCTTTTCACGGCTTTGTTTATGCCGCTTTACACCCACTTGACACACTAACAGAGAGATATCAATACATAGGTTTTAAGATTATTACTAGTCAGATATATTCTTGTGCGGTGAATCGGGCGTGTTGAGTCCAGTTCTCTGAGCAAGGAGTAGGTCTTGTCTATTACATATTGGGTTTATGGAACGGTATCTGAGCTAATTTGAAACTCTTGTTTTATGTATCACCCCACCTCACCTTTCCCGTTAAGCAGCCATAGTGTGTTTTCTGCATGTGTGACTCTGTTCTGTTTTGTAATTCAGTTCAAGTGTAACGGTTTTTACATTCCCTCTATAAGTGACACCTTATGAGAAGTGTCCTTTTCTGTGTGACTTATTTCACTTAGAATCGTCTTACCTAAATCCACTCATCATTCTGCTACTAGCCTTATGACATTGATTTCATGGCTGAGTGATATTCCATTGTACATAAGGATCACAACTTTTTTATCCATTTTTCACTTTCCTGGGATATTTAAGGTGGAAGGAAGTGGAGGTCCTTGTCAACAGAGCAGCCCTAAACTTTGGGGTGCTTGTGTCTTGCTGATTTTCAATTTTCCCACTTTATCCCCCCATGCGTGGAAGTGCCCTATGCTCTCTAAGCTGTGTTTTTTAGATGTTTCAGGACACACCGTACACTTCTCCAGAGTGGCTGTTGGCAATTTACATCCCGCCCATCAGTGTAGCAAGGCTCCCATTTCTCCATGGCCTGTCCTGCATTTCTGGTTTTGACACTTTTTTCAGCATGGCCCTTTTGACCGATGGGAAGCGAGACTTCTTTGTAGCGCTGATTTGCCTTTCCAGGTTGCTTGGTTGGCCAAAAAGGGCGTATGCGTTTTTTCCTGAATATATTCAGGAAAAAACGCATACGCCCTTTTTGGCCAAGGGCATTATTGTCAACGTTTTGCCGCTTTTCATGTGCTTTAAAGGCGATTCGAATCTACCTCCTGAAATCTGTTTCCTGCAATTCTGCCTTGATTTCAAATCCTCTTCTTTGCCTTCCCTCAATATATTTGTGGACGAGAGTTATCATTTATAACTCTGCAGGTTTGTGAATTGCAGTGCCCTGAAGCTCCATTTTACAAGTCGGTTTTTTGGGAGCTGACTGCAAAAGCGCAGGATGGCTTCAGGCCCTGTTCTGGTTCAGGGGGGCAGGCTGAGCCTGTGGTTAATTCTTTTTCCTGATGGGAAAATAGAGTGACCTGTGCCTGTCCCAACACCAAGAGCTAGTCTCTCATTGGTTCCCCGTCTTCCCGTTCATCCTCAGGACAAATTGCAACCTGTACGGAACAGGAGGTTAAAGGTGCTGATGCTCCAAGTAGGGAGATTGCTAGTAAAGTGGCTGGAATGGCGAACCCGAGCACAAGGAGATGAGAAATGAGGTGCGTTTTAGAAACCTTTCCCCATCACACGGTGTACCATCTTCTGGGTTTCTCATGCATGTTTTCGATGTAGGAAGATGCCCTTGAACCTGGAGATTTGGGACCCATGCGATGGGTAGCACGCAGTATTACTTTAAAGGGTCTGCGTTTGCTCACCCAACCTCACCAGACCTCTCAGCCCCAAGAGTGTCCACCCTTATGTCTCATCCAGCTGTGGGTCTAGATATGGTCAATCCAGGTTGCATCACAGCCCCTGAACGAATTGTGTAAGAATTTCTCTCTCTTTCCCTGTCTTTGTTTCATGGGTTTTTAAAAGTAATTTATTTTTATAATGGGGTTTAGCTGCTTTTCACGGCTGTGTTTAGGCCGCTTTACACCCACTTGACCCACTAACAGAGAGATATCAATACATAGGTTTTAAGATTATTACTAGTCAGATATATTCTTGTGCGGTGAATCGGGCGTGTTGAGTCCAGTTCTCTGAGCAAGGAGTAGGTCTTGTCTATTACATATTGGGTTTATGGAACGGTATCTGAGCTAATTTGAAACTCTTGTTTTATGTATCACCCTACCTCACCTTTCCCGTTAAGCAGCCATAGTGTGTTTTCTACATGTGTGACTCTGTTCTGTTTTGTAATTCAGTTCAAGTGTAACGGTTTTTACATTCCCTCTATAAGTGACACCTTATGAGAAGTGTCCTTTTCTGTGTGACTTATTTCACTTAGAATCGTCTTACCTAAATCCACTCATCATGCTGCTACTAGCCTTATGACATTGATTTCATGGCTGAGTGATATTCCATTGTACATAAGGACCACAACTTTTTTATCCATTTTTCGCTTTCCTGGGATATGTAAGGTGGAAGGAAGTGGAGGTCCTTGTCAACAGAGCAGCCCTAAACTTTGGGGTGCTTGTGTCTTGCTGATTTTCAATTTTCCCACTTTATCCCCCCATGCGTGGAAGTGCCCTATGCTCTCTAAGCTGTGTTTTTTAGATGTTTCAGGACACACCGTACACTTCTCCAGAGTGGTTGTTGGCAATTTACATCCCGCCCATCAGTGTAGCAAGGCTCCCATTTCTCCATGGCCTGTCCTGCATTTCTGGTTTTGACACTTTTTTCAGCATGGCCCTTTTGACCGATGGGAAGCGAGACTTCTTTGTAGCGCTGATTTGCCTTTCCAGGTTGCTTGGTTGGCCAAAAAGGGCGTATGCGTTTTTTCCTGAATATATTCAGGAAAAAACGCATACGCCCTTTTTGGCCAAGGGCATCATTGTCAACGTTTTGCCGCTTTTCATGTGCTTTAAAGGCGATTCGAATCTACCTCCTGAAATCTGTTTCCTGCAATTCTGCCTTGATTTCAAATCCTCTTCTTTGCCTTCCCTCAATATATTTGTGGACGAGAGTTATCATTTATAACTCTGCAGGTTTGTGAATTGCAGTGCCCTGAAGCTCCATTTTACAAGTCGCTTTTTTGGGAGCCAGCCGCAAAAGCGCAGGATGGCTTCAGGCCCTGTTCTGGTTCCAGGGGGCAGGCTGAGCCTGTGGTTAATTCTTCTTCCTGATGGGAAAATAGAGTGACCTGTGCCTGTCAAAACACCAAGAGCTAGTCTCTCATTGGTTCCCCGTCTTCCCGTTCATCCTCAGGACAAATTGCAACCTGTACGGAACAGGAGGTTAAAGGTGCTGATGCTCCAATTAGGGAGATTGCTAGTAAAGTGGCTGGAATGGCGAACCCGAGCACAAGGAGATGAGAAATGAGGTGCGTTTTAGAAACCTTTCCCCATCACACGGTGTACCATCGTCTGGGTTTCTCATGCATGTTTTCAAAGTAGGAAGATGCCCTTGAACCTGGAGATTTGGGACCCATGTGATGGGTAGCACGCAGTATTACTTTAAAGGGTCTGCGTTTGCTCACCCAACCTCACCAAACCTCTCATCGCCAAGAGTGTCCACCCTTATGTCTCATCCAGCTGTGGGTCTAGATATGGTCAATCCAGTTTGCATCACAGCCCCTTAACGAATTGTGTAAGAATTTCTCTCTCTTTCCCTGTCTTTGTTTCATGGGTTTTTAAAAGTAATTTATTTTTATAATGGGGTTTAGCTGCTTTTCACGGCTTTGTTTATGCCGCTTTACACCCACTTGACACACTAACAGAGAGATATCAATACATAGGTTTTAAGATTATTACTAGTCAGATATATTCTTGTGCGGTGAATCGGGCGTGTTGAGTCCAGTTCTCTGAGCAAGGAGTAGGTCTTGTCTATTACATATTGGGTTTATGGAACGGTATCTGAGCTAATTTGAAACTCTTGTTTTATGTATCACCCCACCTCACCTTTCCCGTTAAGCAGCCATAGTGTGTTTTCTGCATGTGTGACTCTGTTCTGTTTTGTAATTCAGTTCAAGTGTAATGGTTTTTACATTCCCTCTATAAGTGACACCTTATGAGAAGTGTCCTTTTCTGTGTGACTTATTTCACTTAGAATCGTCTTACCTAAATCCACTCATCATGCTGCTACTAGCCTTATGACATTGATTTCATGGCTGAGTGATATTCCATTGTACATAAGGACCACAACTTTTTTATCCATTTTTCGCTTTCCTGGGATATTTAAGGTGGAATGAAGTGGAGGTCCTTGTCAACAGAGCAGCCCTAATCTTTGGGGTGCTTGTGTCTTGCTGATTTTCAATTTTCCCACTTTATCCCCCCATGCGTGGAATTGCCCTCTGCTCTCTAAGCTGTGTTTTTTAGATGTTTCAGGACACACCGTACACTTCTCCAGAGTGGCTGTTGGCAATTTACATCCCGCCCATCAGTGTAGCAAGGCTCCCATTTCTCCATGGCCTGTCCTGCATTTCTGGTTTTGACACTTTTTTCAGCATGGCCCTTTTGACCGATGGGAAGCGAGACTTCTTTGTAGCGCTGATTTGCCTTTCCAGGTTGCTTGGTTGGCCAAAAAGGGCGTATGCGTTTTTTCCTGAATGTATTCAGGAAAAAACGCATACGCCCTTTTTGGACAAGGGCATCATTGTCAACGTTTTGCCGCTTTTCATGTGCTTTAAAGGCGATTCGAATCTACCTCCTGAAATCTGTTTCCTGCAATTCTGCCTTGATTTCAAATCCTCTTCTTTGCCTTCCCTCAATATATTTGTGGACGAGAGTTATCATTTATAACTCTGCAGGTTTGTGAATTGCAGTGCCCTGAAGCTCCATTTTACAAGTCGCTTTTTTGGGAGCCAGCCGCAAAAGCGCAGGATGGCTTCAGGCCCTGTTCTGGTTCCGGGGGGCAGGATGAGCCTGTGGTTAATTCTTCTTCCTGATGGGAATATAGAGTGACCTGTGCCTGTCCCAACACCAAGAGCTAGTCTCTCATTGGTTCCCCGTCTTCCCGTTCATCCTCAGGACAAATTGCAACCTGTACGGAACAGGAGGTTAAAGGTGCTGATGCTCCAAGTAGGGAGATTGCTAGTAAAGTGGCTGGAATGGCGAACCCGAGCACAAGGAGATGAGAAATGAGGTGCGTTTTAGAAACCTTTCCCCATCACACGGTGTACCATCGTCTGGGTTTCTCATGCATGTTTTCGAAGTAGGAAGATGCCCTTGAACCTGGAGATTTGGGACCCATGTGATGGGTAGCACGCAGTATTACTTTAAAGGGTCTGCGTTTGCTCACCCAACCTCACCAAACCTCTCATCGCCAAGAGTGTCCACCCTTATGTCTCATCCAGCTGTGGGTCTAGATATGGTCAATCCAGTTTGCATCACAGCCCCTTAACGAATTGTGTAAGAATTTCTCTCTCTTTCCCTGTCTTTGTTTCATGGGTTTTTAAAAGTAATTTATTTTTATAATGGGGTTTAGCTGCTTTTCACGGCTTTGTTTATGCCGCTTTACACCCACTTGACACACTAACAGAGAGATATCAATACATAGGTTTTAAGATTATTACTAGTCAGATATATTCTTGTGCGGTGAATCGGGCGTGTTGAGTCCAGTTCTCTGAGCAAGGAGTAGGTCTTGTCTATTACATATTGGGTTTATGGAACGGTATCTGAGCTAATTTGAAACTCTTGTTTTATGTATCACCCCACCTCACCTTTCCCGTTAAGCAGCCATAGTGTGTTTTCTGCATGTGTGACTCTGTTCTGTTTTGTAATTCAGTTCAAGTGTAACGGTTTTTACATTCCCTCTATAAGTGACACCTTATGAGAAGTGTCCTTTTCTGTGTGACTTATTTCACTTAGAATCGTCTTACCTAAATCCACTCATCATTCTGCTACTAGCCTTATGACATTGATTTCATGGCTGAGTGATATTCCATTGTACATAAGGATCACAACTTTTTTATCCATTTTTCACTTTCCTGGGATATTTAAGGTGGAAGGAAGTGGAGGTCCTTGTCAACAGAGCAGCCCTAAACTTTGGGGTGCTTGTGTCTTGCTGATTTTCAATTTTCCCACTTTATCCCCCCATGCGTGGAAGTGCCCTATGCTCTCTAAGCTGTGTTTTTTAGATGTTTCAGGACACACCGTACACTTCTCCAGAGTGGCTGTTGGCAATTTACATCCCGCCCATCAGTGTAGCAAGGCTCCCATTTCTCCATGGCCTGTCCTGCATTTCTGGTTTTGACACTTTTTTCAGCATGGCCCTTTTGACCGATGGGAAGCGAGACTTCTTTGTAGCGCTGATTTGCCTTTCCAGGTTGCTTGGTTGGCCAAAAAGGGCGTATGCGTTTTTTCCTGAATATATTCAGGAAAAAACGCATACGCCCTTTTTGGCCAAGGGCATCATTGTCAACGTTTTGCCGCTTTTCATGTGCTTTAAAGGCGATTCGAATCTACCTCCTGAAATCTGTTTCCTGCAATTCTGCCTTGATTTCAAATCCTCTTCTTTGCCTTCCCTCAATATATTTGTGGACGAGAGTTATCATTTATAACTCTGCAGGTTTGTGAATTGCAGTGCCCTGAAGGTCCATTTTACAAGTCGGTTTTTTGGGAGCTGACTGCAAAAGCGCAGGATGGCTTCAGGCCCTGTTCTGGTTCAGGGGGGCAGGCTGAGCCTGTGGTTAATTCTTCTTCCTGATGGGAAAATAGAGTGACCTGTGCCTCTCCCAACACCAAGAGCTAGTCTCTCATTGGTTCCCCGTCTTCCCGTTCATCCTCAGGACAAATTGCAACCTGTACGGAACAGGAGGTTAAAGGTGCTGATGCTCCAAGTAGGGAGATTGCTAGTAAAGTGGCTGGAATGGCGAACCCGAGCACAAGGAGATGAGAAATGAGGTGCGTTTTAGAAACCTTTCCCCATCACACGGTGTACCATCTTCTGGGTTTCTCATGCATGTTTTCGATGTAGGAAGATGCCCTTGAACCTGGAGATTTGGGACCCATGCGATGGGTAGCACGCAGTATTACTTTAAAGGGTCTGCGTTTGCTCACCCAACCTCACCAGACCTCTCAGCCCCAAGAGTGTCCACCCTTATGTCTCATCCAGCTGTGGGTTTAGATATGGTCAATCCAGGTTGCATCACAGCCCCTGAACGAATTGTGTAAGAATTTCTCTCTCTTTCCCTGTCTTTGTTTCATGGGTTTTTAAAAGTAATTTATTTTTATAATGGGGTTTAGCTGCTTTTCACGGCTGTGTTTAGGCCGCTTTACACCCACTTGACCCACTAACAGAGAGATATCAATACATAGGTTTTAAGATTATTACTAGTCAGATATATTCTTGTGCGGTGAATCGGGCGTGTTGAGTCCAGTTCTCTGAGCAAGGAGTAGGTCTTGTCTATTACATATTGGGTTTATGGAACGGTATCTGAGCTAATTTGAAACTCTTGTTTTATGTATCACCCTACCTCACCTTTCCCGTTAAGCAGCCATAGTGTGTTTTCTGCATGTGTGACTCTGTTCTGTTTTGTAATTCAGTTCAAGTGTAACGGTTTTTACATTCCCTCTATAAGTGACACCTTATGAGAAGTGTCCTTTTCTGTGTGACTTATTTCACTTAGAATCGTCTTACCTAAATCCACTCATCATGCTGCTACTAGCCTTATGACATTGATTTCATGGCTGAGTGATATTCCATTGTACATAAGGACCACAACTTTTTTATCCATTTTTCGCTTTCCTGGGATATGTAAGGTGGAAGGAAGTGGAGGTCCTTGTCAACAGAGCAGCCCTAAACTTTGGGGTGCTTGTGTCTTGCTGATTTTCAATTTTCCCACTTTATCCCCCCATGCGTGGAAGTGCCCTATGCTCTCTAAGCTGTGTTTTTTAGATGTTTCAGGACACACCGTACACTTCTCCAGAGTGGCTGTTGGCAATTTACATCCCGCCCATCAGTGTAGCAAGGCTCCCATTTCTCCATGGCCTGTCCTGCATTTCTGGTTTTGACACTTTTTTCAGCATGGCCCTTTTGACCGATGGGAAGCGAGACTTCTTTGTAGCGCTGATTTGCCTTTCCAGGTTGCTTGGTTGGCCAAAAAGGGCGTATGCGTTTTTTCCTGAATATATTCAGGAAAAAACGCATACGCCCTTTTTGGCCAAGGGCATCATTGTCAACGTTTTGCCGCTTTTCATGTGCTTTAAAGGCGATTCGAATCTACCTCCTGAAATCTGTTTCCTGCAATTCTGCCTTGATTTCAAATCCTCTTCTTTGCCTTCCCTCAATATATTTGTGGACGAGAGTTATCATTTATAACTCTGCAGGTTTGTGAATTGCAGTGCCCTGAAGCTCCATTTTACAAGTCGCTTTTTTGGGAGCCAGCCGCAAAAGCGCAGGATGGCTTCAGGCCCTGTTCTGGTTCCAGGGGGCAGGCTGAGCCTGTGGTTAATTCTTCTTCCTGATGGGAAAATAGAGTGACCTGTGCCTGTCCCAACACCAAGAGCTAGTCTCTCATTGGTTCCCCGTCTTCCCGTTCATCCTCAGGACAAATTGCAACCTGTACGGAACAGGAGGTTAAAGGTGCTGATGCTCCAAGTAGGGAGATTGCTAGTAAAGTGCCTGGAATGGCGAACCCGAGCACAAGGAGATGAGAAATGAGGTGCGTTTTAGAAACCTTTCCCCATCACACGGTGTACCATCGTCTGGGTTTCTCATGCATGTTTTCGAAGTAGGAAGATGCCCTTGAACCTGGAGATTTGGGACCCATGTGATGGGTAGCACGCAGTATTACTTTAAAGGGTCTGCGTTTGCTCACCCAACCTCACCAAACCTCTCATCGCCAAGAGTGTCCACCCTTATGTCTCATCCAGCTGTGGGTCTAGATATGGTCAATCCAGTTTGCATCACAGCCCCTTAACGAATTGTGTAAGAATTTCTCTCTCTTTCCCTGTCTTTGTTTCATGGGTTTTTAAAAGTAATTTATTTTTATAATGGGGTTTAGCTGCTTTTCACGGCTTTGTTTATGCCGCTTTACACCCACTTGACACACTAACAGAGAGATATCAATACATAGGTTTTAAGATTATTACTAGTCAGATATATTCTTGTGCGGTGAATCGGGCGTGTTGAGTCCAGTTCTCTGAGCAAGGAGTAGGTCTTGTCTATTACATATTGGGTTTATGGAACGGTATCTGAGCTAATTTGAAACTCTTGTTTTATGTATCACCCCACCTCACCTTTCCCGTTAAGCAGCCATAGTGTGTTTTCTGCATGTGTGACTCTGTTCTGTTTTGTAATTCAGTTCAAGTGTAATGGTTTTTACATTCCCTCTATAAGTGACACCTTATGAGAAGTGTCCTTTTCTGTGTGACTTATTTCACTTAGAATCGTCTTACCTAAATCCACTCATCATGCTGCTACTAGCCTTATGACATTGATTTCATGGCTGAGTGATATTCCATTGTACATAAGGACCACAACTTTTTTATCCATTTTTCGCTTTCCTGGGATATTTAAGGTGGAATGAAGTGGAGGTCCTTGTCAACAGAGCAGCCCTAAACTTTGGGGTGCTTGTGTCTTGCTGATTTTCAATTTTCCCACTTTATCCCCCCATGCGTGGAAGTGCCCTCTGCTCTCTAAGCTGTGTTTTTTAGATGTTTCAGGACACACCGTACACTTCTCCAGAGTGGCTGTTGGCAATTTACATCCCGCCCATCAGTGTAGCAAGGCTCCCATTTCTCCATGGCCTGTCCTGCATTTCTGGTTTTGACACTTTTTTCAGCATGGCCCTTTTGACCGATGGGAAGCGAGACTTCTTTGTAGCGCTGATTTGCCTTTCCAGGTTGCTTGGTTGGCCAAAAAGGGCGTATGCGTTTTTTCCTGAATGTATTCAGGAAAAAACGCATACGCCCTTTTTGGACAAGGGCATCATTGTCAACGTTTTGCCGCTTTTCATGTGCTTTAAAGGCGATTCGAATCTACCTCCTGAAATCTGTTTCCTGCAATTCTGCCTTGATTTCAAATCCTCTTCTTTGCCTTCCCTCAATATATTTGTGGACGAGAGTTATCATTTATAACTCTGCAGGTTTGTGAATTGCAGTGCCCTGAAGCTCCATTTTACAAGTCGATTTTTTGGGAGCCGGCCGCAAAAGCGCAGGATGGCTTCAGGCCCTGTTCTGGTTCAGGGGTGCAGGCTGAGCCTGTGGTTAATTCTTCTTCCTGATGGGAAAATAGAGTGACCTGTGCCTGTCCCAACACCAAGAGCTAGTCTCTCATTGGTTCCCCATCTTCCCGTTCATCCTCAGGACAAATTGCAACCTGTACGGAACAGGAGGTTAAAGGTGCTGATGCTCCAAGTAGGGAGATTGCTAGTAAAGTGGTTGGAATGGCGAACCCGAGCACAAGGAGATGAGAAATGAGGTGCGTTTTAGAAACCTTTCCCCATCACACGGTGTACCATCTTCTGGGTTTCTCATGCATGTTTTCGATGTAGGAAGATGCCCTTGAAACTGGAGATTTGGGACCCATGCGATGGGTAGCAGGCAGTATTACTTTAAAGGGTCTGCGTTTGCTCACCCAACCTCACCAAACCTCTCAGCCCCAAGAGTGTCCACCCTTATGTGTCATCCAGCTGTGGGTCTAGATATGGTCAATCCAGGTTGCATCACAGCCCCTGAACGAATTGTGTAAGAATTTCTCTCTCTTTCCCTGTCTTTGTTTCATGGGTTTTTAAAAGTAAATTATTTTTATAATGGGGTGTAGCTGCTTTTCACGGCTGTGTTTATGCCGCTTTACACCCACTTGACACACTAACAGAGAGATATCAATACATAGGTTTTAAGATTATTACTAGTCAGATATATTCTTGTGCGGTGAATCGGGCGTGTTGAGTCCAGTTCTCTGAGCAAGGAGTAGGTCTTGTCTATTCCATATTGGGTTTATGGAACGGTATCTGAGCTAATTTGAAACTCTTGTTTTATGTATCACCCCACCTCACCTTTCCCGTTAAGCAGCCATAGTGTGTTTTCTGCATGTGTGACTCTGTTCTGTTTTGTAAGTCAGTTCAAGTGTAACGGTTTTTACATTCCCTCTATAAGTGACACCTTATGAGAAGTGTCCTTTTCTGTGTGACTTATTTCACTTAGAATCGTCTTACCTAAATCCACTCATCATGCTGCTACTAGCCTTATGACATTGATTTCATGGCTGAGTGATATTCCATTGTACATAAGGACCACAACTTTTTTATCCATTTTTCGCTTTCCTGGGATATTTAAGGTGGAATGAAGTGGAGGTCCTTGTCAACAGAGCAGCCCTAAACTTTGGGGTGCTTGTGTCTTGCTGATTTTCAATTTTCCCACTTTATCCCCCCATGCGTGGAAGTGCCCTCTGCTCTCTAAGCTGTGTTTTTTAGATGTTTCAGGACACACCGTACACTTCTCCAGAGTGGCTGTTGGCAATTTACATCCCGCCCATCAGTGTAGCAAGGCTCCCATTTCTCCATGGCCTGTCCTGCATTTCTGGTTTTGACACTTTTTTCAGCATGGCCCTTTTGACCGATGGGAAGCGAGACTTCTTTGTAGCGCTGATTTGCCTTTCCAGGTTGCTTGGTTGGCCAAAAAGGGCGTATGCGTTTTTTCCTGAATGTATTCAGGAAAAAACGCATACGCCCTTTTTGGACAAGGGCATCATTGTCAACGTTTTGCCGCTTTTCATGTGCTTTAAAGGCGATTCGAATCTACCTCCTGAAATCTGTTTCCTGCAATTCTGCCTTGATTTCAAATCCTCTTCTTTGCCTTCCCTCAATATATTTGTGGACGAGAGTTATCATTTATAACTCTGCAGGTTTGTGAATTGCAGTGCCCTGAAGCTCCATTTTACAAGTCGATTTTTTGGGAGCCGGCCGCAAAAGCGCAGGATGGCTTCAGGCCCTGTTCTGGTTCAGGGGGGCAGGCTTAGCCTGTGGTTAATTCTTCTTCCTGATGGGAAAATAGAGTGACCTGTGCCTGTCCCAACACCAAGAGCTAGTCTCTCATTGGTTCCCCGTCTTCCCCTTCATCCTCAGGACAAATTGCAACCTGTACGGAACAGGAGGTTAAAGGTGCTGATCCTCCAAGTAGGGAGATTGCTAGTAAAGTGGCTGGAATGGCGAACCCGAGCACAAGGAGATGAGAAATGAGGTGCGTTTTAGAAACCTTTCCCCATCACACGGTGTACCATCTTCTGGGTTTCTCATGCATGTTTTCGATGTAGGAAGATGCCCTTGAAACTGGAGATTTGGGACCCATGCGATGGGTAGCAGGCTGTATTACTTTAAAGGGTCTGCGTTTGCTCACCCAACCTCACCAAACCTCTCAGCCCCAAGAGTGTCCACCCTTATGTGTCATCAAGCTGTGGGTCTAGATATGGTCAATCCAGGTTGCATCACAGCTCCTGAACGAATTGTGTAAGAATTTCTCTCCCTTTCCCTGTCTTTGTTTCATGGGTTTTTAAAAGTAATTTATTTTTATAATGGGGTGTAGCTGCTTTTCACGGCTGTGTTTATGCCGCTTTACACCCACTTGACACACTAACAGAGAGATATCAATACATAGGTTTTAAGATTATTACTAGTCAGATATATTCTTGTGCGGTGAATCGGGCGTGTTGAGTCCAGTTCTGTGAGCAAGGAGTAGGTCTTGTCTATTCCATATTGGGTTTATGGAACGGTATCTGAGCTAATTTGAAACTCTTGTTTTATGTATCACCCCACCTCACCTTTCCCGTTAAGCAGCCATAGTGTGTTTTCTGCATGTGTGACTCTGTTCTGTTTTGTAAGTCAGTTCAAGTGTAACGGTTTTTACATTCCCTCTATAAGTGACACCTTATGAGAAGTGTCCTTTTCTGTGTGACTTATTTCACTTAGAATCGTCTTACCTAAATCCACTCATCATGGTGCTACTAGCCTTATGACATTGATTTCATGGCTGAGTGATATTCCATTGTACATAAGGACCACAACTTTTTTATCCATTTTTCGCTTTCCTGGGATATTTAAGGTGGAAGGAAGTGGAGGTCCTTGTCAACAGAGCAGCCCTAAACTTTGGGGTGCTTGTGTCTTGCTGATTTTCAATTTTCCCACTTTATCCCCCCATGCGTGGAAGTGCCCTATGCTCTCTAAGCTGTGTTTTTTAGATGTTTCAGGACACACCGTACACTTCTCCAGAGTGGCTGTTGGCAATTTACATCCCGCCCATCAGTGTAGCAAGGCTCCCATTTCTCCATGGCCTGTCCTGCATTTCTGGTTTTGACACTTTTTTCAGCATGGCCCTTTTGACCGATGGGAAGCGAGACTTCTTTGTAGCACTGATTTGCCTTTCCAGGTTGCTTGGTTGGCCAAAAAGGGCGTATGCGTTTTTTCCTGAATGTATTCAGGAAAAAACGCATACGCCCTTTTTGGCCAAGGGCATCATTGTCAATGTTTTGCCGCTTTTCATGTGCTTTAAAGGCGATTCGAATCTACCTCCTGAAATCTGTTTCCTGCAATTCTGCCATGATTTCAAATCCTCTTCTTTGCCTTCCCTCAATATATTTGTGGACGAGAGTTATCATTTATAACTCTGCAGGTTTGTGAATTGCAGTGCCCTGAAGCTCCATTTTACAAGTCGGTTTTTTGGGAGCTGGCCGCAAAAGCGCAGGATGGCTTCAGGCCCTGTTCTGGTCCAGGGGGGCAGGCTGAGCCTGTGGTTAATTCTTCTTCCTGATGGGAAAATAGAGTGACCTGTGCCTCTCCCAACACCAAGAGCTAGTCTCTCATTGGTTCCCCGTCTTCCCGTTCATCCTCAGGACAAATTGCAACCTGTACGGAACAGGAGGTTAAAGGTGCTGATGCTCCAAGTAGGGAGATTGCTAGTAAAGTGGCTGGAATGGCGAACCCGAGCACAAGGAGATGAGAAATGAGGTGCGTTTTAGAAACCTTTCCCCATCACACGGTGTACCATCTTCTGGGTTTCTCATGCATGTTTTCGATGTAGGAAGATGCCCTTGAACCTGGAGATTTGGGACCCATGCGATGGGTAGCACGCAGTATTACTTTAAAGGGTCTGCGTTTGCTCACCCAACCTCACCAGACCTCTCAGCCCCAAGAGTGTCCACCCTTATGTCTCATCCAGCTGTGGGTCTAGATATGGTCAATCCAGGTTGCATCACAGCCCCTGAACGAATTGTGTAAGAATTTCTCTCTCTTTCCCTGTCTTTGTTTCATGGGTTTTTAAAAGTAATTTATTTTTATAATGGGGTTTAGCTGCTTTTCACGGCTGTGTTTAGGCCGCTTTACACCCACTTGACCCACTAACAGAGAGATATCAATACATAGGTTTTAAGATTATTACTAGTCAGATATATTCTTGTGCGGTGAATCGGGCGTGTTGAGTCCAGTTCTCTGAGCAAGGAGTAGGTCTTGTCTATTACATATTGGGTTTATGGAACGGTATCTGAGCTAATTTGAAACTCTTGTTTTATGTATCACCCCACCTCACCTTTCCCGTTAAGCAGCCATAGTGTGTTTTCTGCATGTGTGACTCTGTTCTGTTTTGTAATTCAGTTCAAGTGTAATGGTTTTTACATTCCCTCTATAAGTGACACCTTATGAGAAGTGTCCTTTTCTGTGTGACTTATTTCACTTAGAATCGTCTTACCTAAATCCACTCATCATGCTGCTACTAGCCTTATGACATTGATTTCATGGCTGAGTGATATTCCATTGTACATAAGGACCACAACTTTTTTATCCATTTTTCGCTTTCCTGGGATATTTAAGGTGGAATGAAGTGGAGGTCCTTGTCAACAGAGCAGCCCTAAACTTTGGGGTGCTTGTGTCTTGCTGATTTTCAATTTTCCCACTTTATCCCCCCATGCGTGGAAGTGCCCTCTGCTCTCTAAGCTGTGTTTTTTAGATGTTTCAGGACACACCGTACACTTCTCCAGAGTGGCTGTTGGCAATTTACATCCCGCCCATCAGTGTAGCAAGGCTCCCATTTCTCCATGGCCTGTCCTGCATTTCTGGTTTTGACACTTTTTTCAGCATGGCCCTTTTGACCGATGGGAAGCGAGACTTCTTTGTAGCGCTGATTTGCCTTTCCAGGTTGCTTGGTTGGCCAAAAAGGGCGTATGCGTTTTTTCCTGAATGTATTCAGGAAAAAACGCATACGCCCTTTTTGGACAAGGGCATCATTGTCAACGTTTTGCCGCTTTTCATGTGCTTTAAAGGCGATTCGAATCTACCTCCTGAAATCTGTTTCCTGCAATTCTGCCTTGATTTCAAATCCTCTTCTTTGCCTTCCCTCAATATATTTGTGGACGAGAGTTATCATTTATAACTCTGCAGGTTTGTGAATTGCAGTGCCCTGAAGCTCCATTTTACAAGTCGATTTTTTGGGAGCCGGCCGCAAAAGCGCAGGATGGCTTCAGGCCCTGTTCTGGTTCAGGGGTGCAGGCTGAGCCTGTGGTTAATTCTTCTTCCTGATGGGAAAATAGAGTGACCTGTGCCTGTCCCAACACCAAGAGCTAGTCTCTCATTGGTTCCCCATCTTCCCGTTCATCCTCAGGACAAATTGCAACCTGTACGGAACAGGAGGTTAAAGGTGCTGATCCTCCAAGTAGGGAGATTGCTAGTAAAGTGGCTGGAATGGCGAACCCGAGCACAAGGAGATGAGAAATGAGGTGCGTTTTAGAAACCTTTCCCCATCACACGGTGTACCATCTTCTGGGTTTCTCATGCATGTTTTCGATGTAGGAAGATGCCCTTGAAACTGGAGATTTGGGACCCATGCGATGGGTAGCAGGCTGTATTACTTTAAAGGGTCTGCGTTTGCTCACCCAACCTCACCAAACCTCTCAGCCCCAAGAGTGTCCACCCTTATGTGTCATCAAGCTGTGGGTCTAGATATGGTCAATCCAGGTTGCATCACAGCTCCTGAACGAATTGTGTAAGAATTTCTCTCCCTTTCCCTGTCTTTGTTTCATGGGTTTTTAAAAGTAATTTATTTTTATAATGGGGTGTAGCTGCTTTTCACGGCTGTGTTTATGCCGCTTTACACCCACTTGACACACTAACAGAGAGATATCAATACATAGGTTTTAAGATTATTACTAGTCAGATATATTCTTGTGCGGTGAATCGGGCGTGTTGAGTCCAGTTCTGTGAGCAAGGAGTAGGTCTTGTCTATTCCATATTGGGTTTATGGAACGGTATCTGAGCTAATTTGAAACTCTTGTTTTATGTATCACCCCACCTCACCTTTCCCGTTAAGCAGCCATAGTGTGTTTTCTGCATGTGTGACTCTGTTCTGTTTTGTAAGTCAGTTCAAGTGTAACGGTTTTTACATTCCCTCTATAAGTGACACCTTATGAGAAGTGTCCTTTTCTGTGTGACTTATTTCACTTAGAATCGTCTTACCTAAATCCACTCATCATGGTGCTACTAGCCTTATGACATTGATTTCATGGCTGAGTGATATTCCATTGTACATAAGGACCACAACTTTTTTATCCATTTTTCGCTTTCCTGGGATATTTAAGGTGGAAGGAAGTGGAGGTCCTTGTCAACAGAGCAGCCCTAAACTTTGGGGTGCTTGTGTCTTGCTGATTTTCAATTTTCCCACTTTATCCCCCCATGCGTGGAAGTGCCCTATGCTCTCTAAGCTGTGTTTTTTAGATGTTTCAGGACACACCGTACACTTCTCCAGAGTGGCTGTTGGCAATTTACATCCCGCCCATCAGTGTAGCAAGGCTCCCATTTCTCCATGGCCTGTCCTGCATTTCTGGTTTTGACACTTTTTTCAGCATGGCCCTTTTGACCGATGGGAAGCGAGACTTCTTTGTAGCACTGATTTGCCTTTCCAGGTTGCTTGGTTGGCCAAAAAGGGCGTATGCGTTTTTTCCTGAATGTATTCAGGAAAAAACGCATACGCCCTTTTTGGCCAAGGGCATCATTGTCAATGTTTTGCCGCTTTTCATGTGCTTTAAAGGCGATTCGAATCTACCTCCTGAAATCTGTTTCCTGCAATTCTGCCATGATTTCAAATCCTCTTCTTTGCCTTCCCTCAATATATTTGTGGACGAGAGTTATCATTTATAACTCTGCAGGTTTGTGAATTGCAGTGCCCTGAAGCTCCATTTTACAAGTCGGTTTTTTGGGAGCTGGCCGCAAAAGCGCAGGATGGCTTCAGGCCCTGTTCTGGTCCAGGGGGGCAGGCTGAGCCTGTGGTTAATTCTTCTTCCTGATGGGAAAATAGAGTGACCTGTGCCTCTCCCAACACCAAGAGCTAGTCTCTCATTGGTTCCCCGTCTTCCCGTTCATCCTCAGGACAAATTGCAACCTGTACGGAACAGGAGGTTAAAGGTGCTGATGCTCCAAGTAGGGAGATTGCTAGTAAAGTGGCTGGAATGGCGAACCCGAGCACAAGGAGATGAGAAATGAGGTGCGTTTTAGAAACCTTTCCCCATCACACGGTGTACCATCTTCTGGGTTTCTCATGCATGTTTTCGATGTAGGAAGATGCCCTTGAACCTGGAGATTTGGGACCCATGCGATGGGTAGCACGCAGTATTACTTTAAAGGGTCTGCGTTTGCTCACCCAACCTCACCAGACCTCTCAGCCCCAAGAGTGTCCACCCTTATGTCTCATCCAGCTGTGGGTCTAGATATGGTCAATCCAGGTTGCATCACAGCCCCTGAACGAATTGTGTAAGAATTTCTCTCTCTTTCCCTGTCTTTGTTTCATGGGTTTTTAAAAGTAATTTATTTTTATAATGGGGTTTAGCTGCTTTTCACGGCTGTGTTTAGGCCGCTTTACACCCACTTGACCCACTAACAGAGAGATATCAATACATAGGTTTTAAGATTATTACTAGTCAGATATATTCTTGTGCGGTGAATCGGGCGTGTTGAGTCCAGTTCTCTGAGCAAGGAGTAGGTCTTGTCTATTACATATTGGGTTTATGGAACGGTATCTGAGCTAATTTGAAACTCTTGTTTTATGTATCACCCCACCTCACCTTTCCCGTTAAGCAGCCATAGTGTGTTTTCTGCATGTGTGACTCTGTTCTGTTTTGTAATTCAGTTCAAGTGTAACGGTTTTTACATTCCCTCTATAAGTGACACCTTATGAGAAGTGTCCTTTTCTGTGTGACTTATTTCACTTAGAATCATCTTACCTAAATCCACTCATCATGCTGCTACTAGCCTTATGACATTGATTTCATGGCTGAGTGATATTCCATTGTACATAAGGACCACAACTTTTTTATCCATTTTTCGCTTTCCTGGGATATGTAAGGTGGAAGGAAGTGGAGGTCCTTGTCAACAGAGCAGCCCTAAACTTTGGGGTGCTTGTGTCTTGCTGATTTTCAATTTTCCCACTTTATCCCCCCATGCGTGGAAGTGCCCTATGCTCTCTAAGCTGTGTTTTTTAGATGTTTCAGGACACACCGTACACTTCTCCAGAGTGGCTGTTGGCAATTTACATCCCGCCCATCAGTGTAGCAAGGCTCCCATTTCTCCATGGCCTGTCCTGCATTTCTGGTTTTGACACTTTTTTCAGCATGGCCCTTTTGACCGATGGGAAGCGAGACTTCTTTGTAGCGCTGATTTGCCTTTCCAGGTTGCTTGGTTGGCCAAAAAGGGCGTATGCGTTTTTTCCTGAATATATTCAGGAAAAAACGCATACGCCCTTTTTGGCCAAGGGCATCATTGTCAACGTTTTGCCGCTTTTCATGTGCTTTAAAGGCGATTCGAATCTACCTCCTGAAATCTGTTTCCTGCAATTCTGCCTTGATTTCAAATCCTCTTCTTTGCCTTCCCTCAATATATTTGTGGACGAGAGTTATCATTTATAACTCTGCAGGTTTGTGAATTGCAGTGCCCTGAAGCTCCATTTTACAAGTCGGTTTTTTGGGAGCTGGCCGCAAAAGCACAAGATGGCTTCAGGCCCTGTTCTGGTTCAGGGGGGCAGGCTGAGCCTGTGGTTAATTCTTCTTCCTGATGGGAAAATAGAGTGACCTGTGCCTCTCCCAACACCAAGAGCTAGTCTCTCATTGGTTCCCCGTCTTCCCGTTCATCCTCAGTACAAATTGCAACCTGTACGGAACAGGAGGTTAAAGGTGCTGATGCCCCAAGTAGGGAGATTGCTAGTAAAGTGGCTGGAATGGCGAACCCGAGCACAAGGAGATGAGAAATGAGGTGCGTTTTAGAAACCTTTCCCCATCACACGGTGTACCATCTTCTGGGTTTCTCATGCATGTTTTCGATGTAGGAAGATGCCCTTGAACCTGGAGATTTGGGACCCATGCGATGGGTAGCACGCAGTATTACTTTAAAGGGTCTGCGTTTGCTCACCCAACCTCACCAGACCTCTCAGCCCCAAGAGTGTCCACCCTTATGTCTCATCCAGCTGTGGGTCTAGATATGGTCAATCCAGGTTGCATCACAGCCCCTGAACGAATTGTGTAAGAATTTCTCTCTCTTTCCCTGTCTTTGTTTCATGGGTTTTTAAAAGTAATTTATTTTTATAATGGGGTTTAGCTGCTTTTCACGGCTGTGTTTAGGCCGCTTTACACCCACTTGACCCACTAACAGAGAGATATCAATACATAGGTTTTAAGATTATTACTAGACAGTTATATTCTTGTGCGGTGAATCGGGCGTGTTGAGTCCAGTTCTCTGAGCAAGGAGTAGGTCTTGTCTATTACATATTGGGTTTATGGAACGGTATCTGAGCTAATTTGAAACTCTTGTTTTATGTATCACCCCACCTCACCTTTCCCGTTAAGCAGCCATAGTGTGTTTTCTGCATGTGTGACTCTGTTCTGTTTTGTAATTCAGTTCAAGTGTAACGGTTTTTACATTCCCTCTATAAGTGACACCTTATGAGAAGTGTCCTTTTCTGTGTGACTTATTTCACTTAGAATCGTCTTACCTAAGTCCACTCATCATGCTGCTACTAGCCTTATGACATTGATTTCATGACTGAGTGATATTCCATTGTACATAAGGACCACAACTTTTTTATCCATTTTTCGCTTTCCTGGGATATTTAAGGTGGAAGGAAGTGGAGGTCCTTGTCAACAGAGCAGCCCTAAACTTTGGGGTGCTTGTGTATTGCTGATTTTCAATTTTCCCACTTTATCCCCCCATGCGTGGAAGTGCCCTCTGCTCTCTAAGCTGTGTTTTTTAGATGTTTCAGGACACACCGTACACTTCTCCAGAGTGGCTGTTGGCAATTTACATCCCGCCCATCAGTGTAGCAAGGCTCCCATTTCTCCATGGCCTGTCCTGCATTTCTGGTTTTGACACTTTTTTCAGCATGGCCCTTTTGACCGATGGGAAGCGAGACTTCTTTGTAGCGCTGATTTGCCTTTCCAGGTTGCTTGGTTGGCCAAAAAGGGCGTATGCGTTTTTTCCTGAATATATTCAGGAAAAAACGCATACGCCCTTTTTGGCCAAGGCCATCATTGTCAACGTTTTGCCGCTTTTCATGTGCTTTAAAGGCGATTCGAATCTACCTCCTGAAATCTGTTTCCTGCAATTCTGCCTTGATTTCAAATCCTCTTCTTTGCCTTCCCTCAATATATTTGTGGACGAGAGTTATCATTTATAACTCTGCAGGTTTGTGAATTGCAGTGCCCTGAAGCTCCATTTTACAAGTCGCTTTTTTGGGAGCCGGCCGCAAAAGCGCAGGATGGCTTCAGGCCCTGTTCTGGTTCCGGGGGGCAGGCTGAGCCTGTGGTTAATTCTTCTTCCTGATGGGAAAATAGAGTGACCTGTGCCTGTCCCAACACCAAGAGCTAGTCTCTCATTGGTTCCCCGTCTTCCCGTTCATCCTCAGGACAAATTGCAACCTGTACGGAACAGGAGGTTAAAGGTGCTGATGCTCCAAGTAGGGAGATTGCTAGTAAAGTGGCTGGAATGGCGAACCCGAGCACAAGGAGATGAGAAATGAGGTGCGTTTTAGAAACCTTTCCCCATCACACGGTGTACCATCTTCTGGGTTTCTCATGCATGTTTTCGATGTAGGAAGATGCCCTTGAACCTGGAGATTTGGGACCCATGCGATGGGTAGCACGCAGTATTACTTTAAAGGGTCTGCGTTTGCTCACCCAACCTCACCAAACCTCTCAGCCCCAAGAGTGTCCACCCTTATGTCTCATCCAGCTGTGGGTCTAGATATGGTCAATCCAGGTTGCATCACAGCCCCTGAACGAATTGTGTAAGAATTTCTCTCTCTTTCCCTGTCTTTGTTTCATGGGTTTTTAAAAGTAATTTATTTTTATAATGGGGTTTAGCTGCTTTTCACGGCTGTGTTTAGGCCGCTTTACACCCACTTGACCCACTAACAGAGAGATATCAATACATAGGTTTTAAGATTATTACTAGTCAGATATATTCTTGTGCGGTGAATCGGGCGTGTTGAGTCCAGTTCTCTGAGCAAGGAGTAGGTCTTGTCTGTTACATATTGGGTTTATGGAACGGTATCTGAGCTAATTTGAAACTCTTGTTTTATGTATCACCCCACCTCACCTTTCCCGTTAAGCAGCCATAGTGTGTTTTCTGCATGTGTGACTCTGTTCTGTTTTGTAATTCAGTTCAAGTGTAACGGTTTTTACATTCCCTCTATAAGTGACACCTTATGAGAAGTGTCCTTTTCTGTGTGACTTATTTCACTTAGAATCGTCTTACCTAAATCCACTCATCATGCTGCTACTAGCCTTATGACATTGATTTCATGGCTGAGTGATATTCCATTGTACATAAGGACCACAACTTTTTTATCCATTTTTCGCTTTCCTGGGATATTTAAGGTGGAAGGAAGTGGAGGTCCTTGTCAACAGAGCAGCCCTAAACTTTGGGGTGCTTGTGTCTTGCTGATTTTCAATTTTCCCACTTTATCCCCCCATGCGTGGAAGTGCCCTATGCTCTCTAAGCTGTGTTTTTTAGATGTTTCAGGACACACCGTACACTTCTCCAGAGTGGTTGTTGGCAATTTACATCCCGCCCATCAGTGTAGCAAGGCTCCCATTTCTCCATGGCCTGTCCTGCATTTCTGGTTTTGACACTTTTTTCAGCATGGCCCTTTTGACCGATGGGAAGCGAGACTTCTTTGTAGCGCTGATTTGCCTTTCCAGGTTGCTTGGTTGGCCAAAAAGGGCGTATGCGTTTTTTCCTGAATATATTCAGGAAAAAACGCATACGCCCTTTTTGGCCAAGGGCATCATTGTCAACGTTTTGCCGCTTTTCATGTGCTTTAAAGGCGATTCGAATCTACCTCCTGAAATCTGTTTCCTGCAATTCTGCCTTGATTTCAAATCCTCTTCTTTGCCTTCCCTCAATATATTTGTGGACGAGAGTTATCATTTATAACTCTGCAGGTTTGTGAATTGCAGTGCCCTGAAGCTCCATTTTACAAGTCGCTTTTTTGGGAGCCGGCCGCAAAAGCGCAGGATGGCTTCAGGCCCTGTTCTGGTTCAGGGGGGCAGGCTGAGCCTGTGGTTAATTCTTCTTCCTGATGGGAAAATAGAGTGACCTGTGCCTCTCCCAACACCAAGAGCTAGTCTCTCATTGGTTCCCCGTCTTCCCGTTCATCCTCAGGACAAATTGCAACCTGTACGGAACAGGAGGTTAAAGGTGCTGATGCTCCAAGTAGGGAGATTGCTAGTAAAGTGGCTGGAATGGCGAACCCGAGCACAAGGAGATGAGAAATGAGGTGCGTTTTAGAAACCTTTCCCCATCACACGGTGTACCATCTTCTGGGTTTCTCATGCATGTTTTCGATGTAGGAAGATGCCCTTGAACCTGGAGATTTGGGACCCATGCGATGGGTAGCACGCAGTATTATTTTAAAGGGTCTGCGTTTGCTCACCCAACCTCACCAAACCTCTCAGCCCCAAGAGTGTCCACCCTTATGTCTCATCCAGCTGTGGGTCTAGATATGGTCAATCCAGGTTGCATCACAGCCCCTGAACGAATTGTGTAAGAATTTCTCTCTCTTTCCCTGTCTTTTGTTTCATGGGTTTTTAAAAGTAATTTATTTTTATAATGGGGTTTAGCTGCTTTTCACGGCTGTGTTTAGGCCGCTTTACACCCACTTGACACACTAACAGAGAGATATCAATACATAGGTTTTAAGATTATTACTAGTCAGATATATTCTTGTGCGGTGAATCGGGCGTGTTGAGTCCAGTTCTCTGAGCAAGGAGTAGGTCTTGTCTATTCCATATTGGGTTTATGGAACGGTATCTGAGCTAATTTGAAACTCTTGTTTTATGTATCACCCCACCTCACCTTTCCCGTTAAGCAGCCATAGTGTGTTTTCTGCATGTGTGACTCTGTTCTGTTTTGTAATTCAGTTCAAGTGTAATGGTTTTTACATTCCCTCTATAAGTGACACCTTATGAGAAGTGTCCTTTTCTGTGTGACTTATTTCACTTAGAATCGTCTTACCTAAATCCACTCATCATGCTGCTACTAGCCTTATGACATTGATTTCATGGCTGAGTGATATTCCATTGTACATAAGGACCACAACTTTTTTATCCATTTTTCGCTTTCCTGGGATATTTAAGGTGGAATGAAGTGGAGGTCCTTGTCAACAGAGCAGCCCTAAACTTTGGGGTGCTTGTGTCTTGCTGATTTTCAATTTTCCCACTTTATCCCCCCATGCGTGGAAGTGCCCTCTGCTCTCTAAGCTGTGTTTTTTAGATGTTTCAGGACACACCGTACACTTCTCCAGAGTGGCTGTTGGCAATTTACATCCCGCCCATCAGTGTAGCAAGGCTCCCATTTCTCCATGGCCTGTCCTGCATTTCTGGTTTTGACACTTTTTTCAGCATGGCCCTTTTGACCGATGGGAAGCGAGACTTCTTTGTAGCGCTGATTTGCCTTTCCAGGTTGCTTGGTTGGCCAAAAAGGGCGTATGCGTTTTTTCCTGAATGTATTCAGGAAAAAACGCATACGCCCTTTTTGGACAAGGGCATCATTGTCAACGTTTTGCCGCTTTTCATGTGCTTTAAAGGCGATTCGAATCTACCTCCTGAAATCTGTTTCCTGCAATTCTGCCTTGATTTCAAATCCTCTTCTTTGCCTTCCCTCAATATATTTGTGGACGAGAGTTATCATTTATAACTCTGCAGGTTTGTGAATTGCAGTGCCCTGAAGCTTCATTTTACAAGTCGATTTTTTGGGAGCCGGCCGCAAAAGCGCAGGATGGCTTCAGGCCCTGTTCTGGTTCAGGGGTGCAGGCTGAGCCTGTGGTTAATTCTTCTTCCTGATGGGAAAATAGAGTGACCTGTGCCTGTCCCAACACCAAGAGCTAGTCTCTCATTGGTTCCCCGTCTTCCCGTTCATCCTCAGGACAAATTGCAACCTGTACGGAACAGGAGGTTAAAGGTGCTGATGCCCCAAGTAGGGAGATTGCTAGTAAAGTGGCTGGAATGGCGAACCCGAGCACAAGGAGATGAGAAATGAGGTGCGTTTTAGAAACCTTTCCCCATCACACGGTGTACCATCTTCTGGGTTTCTCATGCATGTTTTCGATGTAGGAAGATGCCCTTGAAACTGGAGATTTGGGACCCATGCGATGGGTAGCAGGCTGTATTACTTTAAAGGGTCTGCGTTTGCTCACCCAACCTCACCAAACCTCTCAGCCCCAAGAGTGTCCACCCTTATGTGTCATCCAGCTGTGGGTCTAGATATGGTCAATCCAGGTTGCATCACAGCTCCTGAACGAATTGTGTAAGAATTTCTCTCTCTTTCCCTGTCTTTGTTTCATGGGTTTTTAAAAGTAATTTATTTTTATAATGGGGTGTAGCTGCTTTTCACGGCTGTGTTTATGCCGCTTTACACCCACTTGACACACTAACAGAGAGATATCAATACATAGGTTTTAAGATTATTACTAGTCAGATATATTCTTGTGCGGTGAATCGGGCGTGTTGAGTCCAGTTCTCTGAGCAAGGAGTAGGTCTTGTCTATTCCATATTGGGTTTATGGAACGGTATCTGAGCTAATTTGAAACTCTTATTTTATGTATCACCCCACCTCACCTTTCCCGTTAAGCAGCCATAGTGTGTTTTCTGCATGTGTGACTCTGTTCTGTTTTGTAAGTCAGTTCAAGTGTAACGGTTTTTACATTCCCTCTATAAGTGACACCTTATGAGAAGTGTCCTTTTCTGTGTGAGTTATTTCACTTAGAATCGTCTTACCTAAATCCACTCATCATGCTGCTACTAGCCTTATGACATTGATTTCATGGCTGAGTGATATTCCATTGTACATAAGGACCACAACTTTTTTATCCATTTTTCGCTTTCCTGGGATATTTAAGGTGGAATGAAGTGGAGGTCCTTGTCAACAGAGCAGCCCTAAACTTTGGGGTGCTTGTGTCTTGCTGATTTTCAATTTTCCCACTTTATCCCCCCATGCGTGGAAGTGCCCTATGCTCTCTAAGCTGTGTTTTTTAGATGTTTCAGGACACACCGTACACTTCTCCAGAGTGGCTGTTGGCAATTTACATCCCGCCCATCAGTGTAGCAAGGCTCCCATTTCTCCATGGCCTGTCCTGCATTTCTGGTTTTGACACTTTTTTCAGCATGGCCCTTTTGACCGATGGGAAGCGAGATTTCTTTGTAGCGCTGATTTGCCTTTCCAGGTTGCTTGGTTGGCCAAAAAGTGCGTATGCGTTTTTTCCTGAATATATTCAGGAAAAAACGCATACGCCCTTTTTGGCCAAGGGCATCATTGTCAACGTTTTGCCGCTTTTCATGTGCTTTAAAGGCGATTCGAATCTACCTCCTGAAATCTGTTTCCTGCAATTCTGCCTTGATTTCAAATCCTCTTCTTTGCCTTCCCTCAATATATTTGTGGACGAGAGTTATCATTTATAACTCTGCAGGTTTGTGAATTGCAGTGCCCTGAAGCTCCATTTTACAAGTCGATTTTTTGGGAGCCGGCCGCAAAAGCGCAGGATGGCTTCAGGCCCTGTTCTGGTTCCGGGGGGCAGGCTGAGCCTGTGGTTAATTCTTCTTCCTGATGGGAAAATAGAGTGACCTGTGCCTGTCCCAACACCAAGAGCTAGTCTCTCATTGGTTCCCCGTCTTCCCGTTCATCCTCAGGACAAATTGCAACCTGTACGGAACAGGAGGTTAAAGGTGCTGATGCTCCAAGTAGGGAGATTGCTAGTAAAGTGGCTGGAATGGCGAACCCGAGCACAAGGAGATGAGAAATGAGGTGCGTTTTAGAAACCTTTCCCCATCACACGGTGTACCATCTTCTGGGTTTCTCATGCATGTTTTCGATGTAGGAAGATGCCCTTGAACCTGGAGATTTGGGACCCATGCGATGGGTAGCACGCAGTATTACTTTAAAGGGTCTGCGTTTGCTCACCCAACCTCACCAAACCTCTCAGCCCCAAGAGTGTCCACCCTTATGTCTCATCCAGCTGTGGGTCTAGATATGGTCAATCCAGGTTGCATCACAGCCCCTGAACGAATTGTGTAAGAATTTCTCTCTCTTTCCCTGTCTTTGTTTCATGGGTTTTTAAAAGTAATTTATTTTTATAATGGGGTTTAGCTGCTTTTCACGGCTGTGTTTATGCCGCTTTACACCCACTTGACACACTAACAGAGAGATATCAATACATAGGTTTTAAGATTATTACTAGTCAGATATATTCTTGTGCGGTGAATCGGGCGTGTTGAGTCCAGTTCTCTGAGCAAGGAGTAGGTCTTGTCTATTACATATTGGGTTTATGGAACGGTATCTGAGCTAATTTGAAACTCTTCTTTTATGTATCACCCCACCTCACCTTTCCCGTTAAGCAGCCATAGTGTGTTTTCTGCATGTGTGACTCTTTTCTGTTTTGTAATTCAGTTCAAGTGTAACGGTTTTTACATTCCCTCTATAAGTGACACCTTATGAGAAGTGTCCTTTTCTGTGTGACTTATTTCACTTAGAATCGTCTTACCTAAATCCACTCATCATGCTGCTACTAGCCTTATGACATTGATTTCATGGCTGAGTGATATTCCATTGTACATAAGGACCACAACTTTTTTATCCATTTTTCGCTTTCCTGGGATATTTAAGGTGGAATGAAGTGGAGGTCCTTGTCAACAGAGCAGCCCTAAACTTTGGGGTGCTTGTGTCTTGCTGATTTTCAATTTTCCCACTTTATCCCCCCATGCGTGGAAGTGCCCTATGCTCTCTAAGCTGTGTTTTTTAGATGTTTCAGGACACACCGTACACTTCTCCAGAGTGGCTGTTGGCAATTTACATCCCGCCCATCAGTGTAGCAAGGCTCCCATTTCTCCATGGCCTGTCCTGCATTTCTGGTTTTGACACTTTTTTCAGCATGGCCCTTTTGACCGAAGGGAAGCGAGACTTCTTTGTAGCGCTGACTTGCCTTTCCAGGTTGCTTGGTTGGCCAAAAAGGGCGTATGCGTTTTTTCCTGAATATATTCAGGAAAAAACGCATACGCCCTTTTTGGCCAAGGGCATCATTGTCAACGTTTTGCCGCTTTTCATGTGCTTTAAAGGCGATTCGAATCTACCTCCTGAAATCTGTTTCCTGCAATTCTGCCTTGATTTCAAATCCTCTTCTTTGCCTTCCCTCAATATATTTGTGGACGAGAGTTATCATTTATAACTCTGCAGGTTTGTGAATTGCAGTGCCCTGAAGCTCCATTTTACAAGTCGATTTTTTGGGAGCCGGCCGCAAAAGCGCAGGATGGCTTCAGGCCCTGTTCTGGTTCAGGGGGGCAGGCTGAGCCTGTGGTTAATTCTTCTTCCTGATGGGAAAATAGAGTGACCTGTGCCTGTCCCAACACCAAGAGCTAGTCTCTCATTGGTTCCCCGTCTTCCCGTTCATCCTCAGGACAAATTGCAACCTGTACAGAACAGGAGGTTAAAGGTGCTGATGCTCCAAGTAGGGAGATTGCTAGTAAAGTGGCTGGAATGGCGAACCCGAGCACAAAGAGATGAGAAATGAGGTGCGTTTTAGAAACCTTTCCCCATCACACGGTGTACCATCTTCTGGGTTTCTCATGCATGTTTTCGATGTAGGAAGATGCCCTTGAAACTGGAGATTTGGGACCCATGCGATGGGTAGCAGGCAGTATTACTTTAAAGGGTCTGCGTTTGCTCACCCAACCTCACCAAACCTCTCAGCCCCAAGAGTGTCCACCCTTATGTGTCATCCAGCTGTGGGTCTAGATATGGTCAATCCAGGTTGCATCACAGCTCCTGAACGAATTGTGTAAGAATTTCTCTCTCTTTCCCTGTCTTTGTTTCATGGGTTTTTAAAAGTAAATTATTTTTATAATGGGGTGTAGCTGCTTTTCACGGCTGTGTTTATGCCGCTTTACACCCACTTGACACACTAACAGAGAGATATCAATACATAGGTTTTAAGATTATTACTAGTCAGATATATTCTTGTGCGGTGAATCGGGCGTGTTGAGTCCAGTTCTCTGAGCAAGGAGTAGGTCTTGTCTATTCCATATTGGGTTTATGGAACGGTATCTGAGCTAATTTGAAACTCTTGTTTTATGTATCACCCCACCTCACCTTTCCCGTTAAGCAGCCATAGTGTGTTTTCTGCATGTGTGACTCTGTTCTGTTTTGTAAGTCAGTTCAAGTGTAACGGTTTTTACATTCCCTCTATAAGTGACACCTTATGAGAAGTGTCCTTTTCTGTGTGACTTATTTCACTTAGAATCGTCTTACCTAAATCCACTCATCATGCTGCTACTAGCCTTATGACATTGATTTCATGGCTGAGTGATATTCCATTGTACATAAGGACCACAACTTTTTTATCCATTTTTCGCTTTCCTGGGATATTTAAGGTGGAATGAAGTGGAGGTCCTTGTCAACAGAGCAGCCCTAAACTTTGGGGTGCTTGTGTCTTGCTGATTTTCAATTTTCCCACTTTATCCCCCCATGCGTGGAAGTGCCCTCTGCTCTCTAAGCTGTGTTTTTTAGATGTTTCAGGACACACCGTACACTTCTCCAGAGTGGCTGTTGGCAATTTACATCCCGCCCATCAGTGTAGCAAGGCTCCCATTTCTCCATGGCCTGTCCTGCATTTCTGGTTTTGACACTTTTTTCAGCATGGCCCTTTTGACCGATGGGAAGCGAGACTTCTTTGTAGCGCTGATTTGCCTTTCCAGGTTGCTTGGTTGGCCAAAAAGGGCGTATGCGTTTTTTCCTGAATGTATTCAGGAAAAAACGCATACGCCCTTTTTGGACAAGGGCATCATTGTCAACGTTTTGCCGCTTTTCATGTGCTTTAAAGGCGATTCGAATCTACCTCCTGAAATCTGTTTCCTGCAATTCTGCCTTGATTTCAAATCCTCTTCTTTGCCTTCCCTCAATATATTTGTGGACGAGAGTTATCATTTATAACTCTGCAGGTTTGTGAATTGCAGTGCCCTGAAGCTCCATTTTACAAGTCGATTTTTTGGGAGCCGGCCGCAAAAGCGCAGGATGGCTTCAGGCCCTGTTCTGGTTCAGGGGGGCAGGCTTAGCCTGTGGTTAATTCTTCTTCCTGATGGGAAAATAGAGTGACCTGTGCCTGTCCCAACACCAAGAGCTAGTCTCTCATTGGTTCCCCGTCTTCCCCTTCATCCTCAGGACAAATTGCAACCTGTACGGAACAGGAGGTTAAAGGTGCTGATCCTCCAAGTAGGGAGATTGCTAGTAAAGTGGCTGGAATGGCGAACCCGAGCACAAGGAGATGAGAAATGAGGTGCGTTTTAGAAACCTTTCCCCATCACACGGTGTACCATCTTCTGGGTTTCTCATGCATGTTTTCGATGTAGGAAGATGCCCTTGAAACTGGAGATTTGGGACCCATGCGATGGGTAGCAGGCTGTATTACTTTAAAGGGTCTGCGTTTGCTCACCCAACCTCACCAAACCTCTCAGCCCCAAGAGTGTCCACCCTTATGTCTCATCCAGCTGTGGGTCTAGATATGGTCAATCCAGGTTGCATCACAGCTCCTGAACGAATTGTGTAAGAATTTCTCTCCCTTTCCCTGTCTTTGTTTCATGGGTTTTTAAAAGTAATTTATTTTTATAATGGGGTGTAGCTGCTTTTCACGGCTGTGTTTATGCCGCTTTACACCCACTTGACACACTAACAGAGAGATATCAATACATAGGTTTTAAGATTATTACTAGTCAGATATATTCTTGTGCGGTGAATCGGGCGTGTTGAGTCCAGTTCTCTGAGCAAGGAGTAGGTCTTGTCTATTCCATATTGGGTTTATGGAACGGTATCTGAGCTAATTTGAAACTCTTGTTTTATGTATCACCCCACCTCACCTTTCCCGTTAAGCAGCCATAGTGTGTTTTCTGCATGTGTGACTCTGTTCTGTTTTGTAAGTCAGTTCAAGTGTAACGGTTTTTACATTCCCTCTATAAGTGACACCTTATGAGAAGTGTCCTTTTCTGTGTGACTTATTTCACTTAGAATCGTCTTACCTAAATCCACTCATCATGCTGCTACTAGCCTTATGACATTGATTTCATGGCTGAGTGATATTCCATTGTACATAAGGACCACAACTTTTTTATCCATTTTTCGCTTTCCTGGGATATTTAAGGTGGAAGGAAGTGGAGGTCCTTGTCAACAGAGCAGCCCTAAACTTTGGGGTGCTTGTGTCTTGCTGATTTTCAATTTTCCCACTTTATCCCCCCATGCGTGGAAGTGCCCTATGCTCTCTAAGCTGTGTTTTTTAGATGTTTCAGGACACACCGTACACTTCTCCAGAGTGGCTGTTGGCAATTTACATCCCGCCCATCAGTGTAGCAAGGCTCCCATTTCTCCATGGCCTGTCCTGCATTTCTGGTTTTGACACTTTTTTCAGCATGGCCCTTTTGACCGATGGGAAGCGAGACTTCTTTGTAGCACTGATTTGCCTTTCCAGGTTGCTTGGTTGGCAAAAAAGGGCGTATGCGTTTTTTCCTGAATGTATTCAGGAAAAAACGCATACGCCCTTTTTGGCCAAGGGCATCATTGTCAACGTTTTGCCGCTTTTCATGTGCTTTAAAGGCGATTCGAATCTACCTCCTGAAATCTGTTTCCTGCAATTCTGCCTTGATTTCAAATCCTCTTCTTTGCCTTCCCTCAATATATTTGTGGACGAGAGTTATCATTTATAACTCTGCAGGTTTGTGAATTGCAGTGCCCTGAAGCTCCATTTTACAAGTCGGTTTTTTGGGAGCTGGCCGCAAAAGCGCAGGATGGCTTCAGGCCCTGTTCTGGTCCAGGGGGGCAGGCTGAGCCTGTGGTTAATTCTTCTTCCTGATGGGAAAATAGAGTGACCTGTGCCTCTCCCAACACCAAGAGCTAGTCTCTCATTGGTTCCCCGTCTTCCCGTTCATCCTCAGGACAAATTGCAACCTGTACGGAACAGGAGGTTAAAGGTGCTGATGCTCCAAGTAGGGAGATTGCTAGTAAAGTGGCTGGAATGGCGAACCCGAGCACAAGGAGATGAGAAATGAGGTGCGTTTTAGAAACCTTTCCCCATCACACGGTGTACCATCTTCTGGGTTTCTCATGCATGTTTTCGATGTAGGAAGATGCCCTTGAACCTGGAGATTTGGGACCCATGCGATGGGTAGCACGCAGTATTACTTTAAAGGGTCTGCGTTTGCTCACCCAACCTCACCAGACCTCTCAGCCCCAAGAGTGTCCACCCTTATGTCTCATCCAGCTGTGGGTCTAGATATGGTCAATCCAGGTTGCATCACAGCCCCTGAACGAATTGTGTAAGAATTTCTCTCTCTTTCCCTGTCTTTGTTTCATGGGTTTTTAAAAGTAATTTATTTTTATAATGGGGTTTAGCTGCTTTTCACGGCTGTGTTTAGGCCGCTTTACACCCACTTGACCCACTAACAGAGAGATATCAATACATAGGTTTTAAGATTATTACTAGTCAGATATATTCTTGTGCGGTGAATCGGGCGTGTTGAGTCCAGTTCTCTGAGCAAGGAGTAGGTCTTGTCTGTTACATATTGGGTTTATGGAACGGTATCTGAGCTAATTTGAAACTCTTGTTTTATGTATCACCCCACCTCACCTTTCCCGTTAAGCAGCCATAGTGTGTTTTCTGCATGTGTGACTCTGTTCTGTTTTGTAATTCAGTTCAAGTGTAACGGTTTTTACATTCCCTCTATAAGTGACACCTTATGAGAAGTGTCCTTTTCTGTGTGACTTATTTCACTTAGAATCGTCTTACCTAAATCCACTCATCATGCTGCTACTAGCCTTATGACATTGATTTCATGGCTGAGTGATATTCCATTGTACATAAGGACCACAACTTTTTTATCCATTTTTCGCTTTCCTGGGATATGTAAGGTGGAAGGAAGTGGAGGTCCTTGTCAACAGAGCAGCCCTAAACTTTGGGGTGCTTGTGTCTTGCTGATTTTCAATTTTCCCACTTTATCCCCCCATGCGTGGAAGTGCCCTATGCTCTCTAAGCTGTGTTTTTTAGATGTTTCAGGACACACCGTACACTTCTCCAGAGTGGTTGTTGGCAATTTACATCCCGCCCATCAGTGTAGCAAGGCTCCCATTTCTCCATGGCCTGTCCTGCATTTCTGGTTTTGACACTTTTTTCAGCATGGCCCTTTTGACCGATGGGAAGCGAGACTTCTTTGTAGCGCTGATTTGCCTTTCCAGGTTGCTTGGTTGGCCAAAAAGGGCGTATGCGTTTTTTCCTGAATATATTCAGGAAAAAACGCATACGCCCTTTTTGGCCAAGGGCATCATTGTCAACGTTTTGCCGCTTTTCATGTGCTTTAAAGGCGATTCGAATCTACCTCCTGAAATCTGTTTCCTGCAATTCTGCCTTGATTTCAAATCCTCTTCTTTGCCTTCCCTCAATATATTTGTGGACGAGAGTTATCATTTATAACTCTGCAGGTTTGTGAATTGCAGTGCCCTGAAGCTCCATTTTACAAGTCGCTTTTTTGGGAGCCGGCCGCAAAAGCGCAGGATGGCTTCAGGCCCTGTTCTGGTTCAGGGGGGCAGGCTGAGCCTGTGGTTAATTCTTCTTCCTGATGGGAAAATAGAGTGACCTGTGCCTCTCCCAACACCAAGAGCTAGTCTCTCATTGGTTCCCCGTCTTCCCGTTCATCCTCAGGACAAATTGCAACCTGTACGGAACAGGAGGTTAAAGGTGCTGATGCTCCAAGTAGGGAGATTGCTAGTAAAGTGGCTGGAATGGCGAACCCGAGCACAAGGAGATGAGAAATGAGGTGCGTTTTAGAAACCTTTCCCCATCACACGGTGTACCATCTTCTGGGTTTCTCATGCATGTTTTCGATGTAGGAAGATGCCCTTGAACCTGGAGATTTGGGACCCATGCGATGGGTAGCACGCAGTATTATTTTAAAGGGTCTGCGTTTGCTCACCCAACCTCACCAGACCTCTCAGCCCCAAGAGTGTCCACCCTTATGTCTCATCCAGCTGTGGGTCTAGATATGGTCAATCCAGGTTGCATCACAGCCCCTGAACGAATTGTGTAAGAATTTCTCTCTCTTTCCCTGTCTTTGTTTCATGGGTTTTTAAAAGTAATTTATTTTTATAATGGGGTTTAGCTGCTTTTCACGGCTGTGTTTAGGCCGCTTTACACCCACTTGACCCACTAACAGAGAGATATCAATACATAGGTTTTAAGATTATTACTAGTCAGATATATTCTTGTGCGGTGAATCGGGCGTGTTGAGTCCAGTTCTCTGAGCAAGGAGTAGGTCTTGTCTATTACATATTGGGTTTATGGAACGGTATCTGAGCTAATTTGAAACTCTTGTTTTATGTATCACCCCACCTCACCTTTCCCGTTAAGCAGCCATAGTGTGTTTTCTGCATGTGTGACTCTGTTCTGTTTTGTAATTCAGTTCAAGTGTAACGGTTTTTACATTCCCTCTATAAGTGACACCTTATGAGAAGTGTCCTTTTCTGTGTGACTTATTTCACTTAGAATCGTCTTACCTAAATCCACTCATCATGCTGCTACTAGCCTTATGACATTGATTTCATGGCTGAGTGATATTCCATTGTACATAAGGACCACAACTTTTTTATCCATTTTTCGCTTTCCTGGGATATGTAAGGTGGAAGGAAGTGGAGGTCCTTGTCAACAGAGCAGCCCTAAACTTTGGGGTGCTTGTGTCTTGCTGATTTTCAATTTTCCCACTTTATCCCCCCATGCGTGGAAGTGCCCTATGCTCTCTAAGCTGTGTTTTTTAGATGTTTCAGGACACACCGTACACTTCTCCAGAGTGGCTGTTGGCAATTTACATCCCGCCCATCAGTGTAGCAAGGCTCCCATTTCTCCATGGCCTGTCCTGCATTTCTGGTTTTGACACTTTTTTCAGCATGGCCCTTTTGACCGATGGGAAGCGAGACTTCTTTGTAGCACTGATTTGCCTTTCCAGGTTGCTTGGTTGGCAAAAAAGGGCGTATGCGTTTTTTCCTGAATGTATTCAGGAAAAAACGCATACGCCCTTTTTGGCCAAGGGCATCATTGTCAACGTTTTGCCGCTTTTCATGTGCTTTAAAGGCGATTCGAATCTACCTCCTGAAATCTGTTTCCTGCAATTCTGCCATGATTTCAAATCCTCTTCTTTGCCTTCCCTCAATATATTTGTGGACGAGAGTTATCATTTATAACTCTGCAGGTTTGTGAATTGCAGTGCCCTGAAGCTCCATTTTACAAGTCGGTTTTTTGGGAGCTGGCCGCAAAAGCGCAGGATGGCTTCAGGCCCTGTTCTGGTCCAGGGGGGCAGGCTGAGCCTGTGGTTAATTCTTCTTCCTGATGGGAAAATAGAGTGACCTGTGCCTCTCCCAACACCAAGAGCTAGTCTCTCATTGGTTCCCCGTCTTCCCGTTCATCCTCAGGACAAATTGCAACCTGTACGGAACAGGAGGTTAAAGGTGCTGATGCTCCAAGTAGGGAGATTGCTAGTAAAGTGGCTGGAATGGCGAACCCGAGCACAAGGAGATGAGAAATGAGGTGCGTTTTAGAAACCTTTCCCCATCACACGGTGTACCATCTTCTGGGTTTCTCATGCATGTTTTCGATGTAGGAAGATGCCCTTGAACCTGGAGATTTGGGACCCATGCGATGGGTAGCACGCAGTATTACTTTAAAGGGTCTGCGTTTGCTCACCCAACCTCACCAGACCTCTCAGCCCCAAGAGTGTCCACCCTTATGTCTCATCCAGCTGTGGGTCTAGATATGGTCAATCCAGGTTGCATCACAGCCCCTGAACGAATTGTGTAAGAATTTCTCTCTCTTTCCCTGTCTTTGTTTCATGGGTTTTTAAAAGTAATTTATTTTTATAATGGGGTTTAGCTGCTTTTCACGGCTGTGTTTATGCCGCTTTACACCCACTTGACACACTAACAGAGAGATATCAATACATAGGTTTTAAGATTATTACTAGTCAGATATATTCTTGTGCGGTGAATCGGGCGTGTTGAGTCCAGTTCTCTGAGCAAGGAGTAGGTCTTGTCTGTTACATATTGGGTTTATGGAACGGTATCTGAGCTAATTTGAAACTCTTGTTTTATGTATCACCCCACCTCACCTTTCCCGTTAAGCAGCCATAGTGTGTTTTCTGCATGTGTGACTCTGTTCTGTTTTGTAATTCAGTTCAAGTGTAACGGTTTTTACATTCCCTCTATAAGTGACACCTTATGAGAAGTGTCCTTTTCTGTGTGACTTATTTCACTTAGAATCGTCTTACCTAAATCCACTCATCATGCTGCTACTAGCCTTATGACATTGATTTCATGGCTGAGTGATATTCCATTGTACATAAGGACCACAACTTTTTTATCCATTTTTCGCTTTCCTGGGATATTTAAGGTGGAAGGAAGTGGAGGTCCTTGTCAACAGAGCAGCCCTAAACTTTGGGGTGCTTGTGTCTTGCTGATTTTCAATTTTCCCACTTTATCCCCCCATGCGTGGAAGTGCCCTATGCTCTCTAAGCTGTGTTTTTTAGATGTTTCAGGACACACCGTACACTTCTCCAGAGTGGTTGTTGGCAATTTACATCCCACCCATCAGTGTAGCAAGGCTCCCATTTCTCCATGGCCTGTCCTGCATTTCTGGTTTTGACACTTTTTTCAGCATGGCCCTTTTGACCGATGGGAAGCGAGACTTCTTTGTAGCGCTGATTTGCCTTTCCAGGTTGCTTGGTTGGCCAAAAAGGGCGTATGCGTTTTTTCCTGAATATATTCAGGAAAAAACGCATACGCCCTTTTTGGCCAAGGGCATCATTGTCAACGTTTTGCCGCTTTTCATGTGCTTTAAAGGCGATTCGAATCTACCTCCTGAAATCTGTTTCCTGCAATTCTGCCTTGATTTCAAATCCTCTTCTTTGCCTTCCCTCAATATATTTGTGGACGAGAGTTATCATTTATAACTCTGCAGGTTTGTGAATTGCAGTGCCCTGAAGCTCCATTTTACAAGTCGGTTTTTTGGGAGCTGGCCGCAAAAGCGCAGGATGGCTTCAGGCCCTGTTCTGGTTCAGGGGGGCAGGCTGAGCCTGTGGTTAATTCTTCTTCCTGATGGGAAAATAGAGTGACCTGTGCCTCTCCCAACACCAAGAGCTAGTCTCTCATTGGTTCCCCGTCTTCCCGTTCATCCTCAGGACAAATTGCAACCTGTACGGAACAGGAGGTTAAAGGTGCTGATGCTCCAAGTAGGGAGATTGCTAGTAAAGTGGCTGGAATGGCGAACCCGAGCACAAGGAGATGAGAAATGAGGTGCGTTTTAGAAACCTTTCCCCATCACACGGTGTACCATCTTCTGGGTTTCTCATGCATGTTTTCGATGTAGGAAGATGCCCTTGAACCTGGAGATTTGGGACCCATGCGATGGGTAGCACGCAGTATTACTTTAAAGGGTCTGCGTTTGCTCACCCAACCTCACCAAACCTCTCAGCCCCAAGAGTGTCCACCCTTATGTCTCATCCAGCTGTGGGTCTAGATATGGTCAATCCAGGTTGCATCACAGCCCCTGAACGAATTGTGTAAGAATTTCTCTCTCTTTCCCTGTCTTTGTTTCATGGGTTTTTAAAAGTAATTTATTTTTATAATGGGGTTTAGCTGCTTTTCACGGCTGTGTTTAGGCCGCTTTACACCCACTTGACCCACTAACAGAGAGATATCAATACATAGGTTTTAAGATTATTACTAGTCAGATATATTCTTGTGCGGTGAATCGGGCGTGTTGAGTCCAGTTCTCTGAGCAAGGAGTAGGTCTTGTCTATTCCATATTGGGTTTATGGAACGGTATCTGAGCTAATTTGAAACTCTTGTTTTATGTATCACCCCACCTCACCTTTCCCGTTAAGCAGCCATAGTGTGTTTTCTGCATGTGTGACTCTGTTCTGTTTTGTAATTCAGTTCAAGTGTAATGGTTTTTACATTCCCTCTATAAGTGACACCTTATGAGAAGTGTCCTTTTCTGTGTGACTTATTTCACTTAGAATCGTCTTACCTAAATCCACTCATCATGCTGCTACTAGCCTTATGACATTGATTTCATGGCTGAGTGATATTCCATTGTACATAAGGACCACAACTTTTTTATCCATTTTTCGCTTTCCTGGGATATTTAAGGTGGAATGAAGTGGAGGTCCTTGTCAACAGAGCAGCCCTAAACTTTGGGGTGCTTGTGTCTTGCTGATTTTCAATTTTCCCACTTTATCCCCCCATGCGTGGAAGTGCCCTATGCTCTCTAAGCTGTGTTTTTTAGATGTTTCAGGACACACCGTACACTTCTCCAGAGTGGCTGTTGGCAATTTACATCCCGCCCATCAGTGTAGCAAGGCTCCCATTTCTCCATGGCCTGTCCTGCATTTCTGGTTTTGACACTTTTTTCAGCATGGCCCTTTTGACCGAAGGGAAGCGAGACTTCTTTGTAGCGCTGACTTGCCTTTCCAGGTTGCTTGGTTGGCCAAAAAGGGCGTATGCGTTTTTTCCTGAATATATTCAGGAAAAAACGCATACGCCCTTTTTGGCCAAGGGCATCATTGTCAACGTTTTGCCGCTTTTCATGTGCTTTAAAGGCGATTCGAATCTACCTCCTGAAATCTGTTTCCTGCAATTCTGCCTTGATTTCAAATCCTCTTCTTTGCCTTCCCTCAATATATTTGTGGACGAGAGTTATCATTTATAACTCTGCAGGTTTGTGAATTGCAGTGCCCTGAAGCTCCATTTTACAAGTCGATTTTTTGGGAGCCGGCCGCAAAAGCGCAGGATGGCTTCAGGCCCTGTTCTGGTTCAGGGGGGCAGGCTGAGCCTGTGGTTAATTCTTCTTCCTGATGGGAAAATAGAGTGACCTGTGCCTGTCCCAACACCAAGAGCTAGTCTCTCATTGGTTCCCCGTCTTCCCGTTCATCCTCAGGACAAATTGCAACCTGTACGGAACAGGAGGTTAAAGGTGCTGATGCTCCAAGTAGGGAGATTGCTAGTAAAGTGGCTGGAATGGCGAACCCGAGCACAAAGAGATGAGAAATGAGGTGCGTTTTAGAAACCTTTCCCCATCACACGGTGTACCATCTTCTGGGTTTCTCATGCATGTTTTCGATGTAGGAAGATGCCCTTGAAACTGGAGATTTGGGACCCATGCGATGGGTAGCAGGCAGTATTACTTTAAAGGGTCTGCGTTTGCTCACCCAACCTCACCAAACCTCTCAGCCCCAAGAGTGTCCACCCTTATGTGTCATCCAGCTGTGGGTCTAGATATGGTCAATCCAGGTTGCATCACAGCTCCTGAACGAATTGTGTAAGAATTTCTCTCTCTTTCCCTGTCTTTGTTTCATGGGTTTTTAAAAGTAAATTATTTTTATAATGGGGTGTAGCTGCTTTTCACGGCTGTGTTTATGCCGCTTTACACCCACTTGACACACTAACAGAGAGATATCAATACATAGGTTTTAAGATTATTACTAGTCAGATATATTCTTGTGCGGTGAATCGGGCGTGTTGAGTCCAGTTCTCTGAGCAAGGAGTAGGTCTTGTCTATTCCATATTGGGTTTATGGAACGGTATCTGAGCTAATTTGAAACTCTTGTTTTATGTATCACCCCACCTCACCTTTCCCGTTAAGCAGCCATAGTGTGTTTTCTGCATGTGTGACTCTGTTCTGTTTTGTAAGTCAGTTCAAGTGTAACGGTTTTTACATTCCCTCTATAAGTGACACCTTATGAGAAGTGTCCTTTTCTGTGTGACTTATTTCACTTAGAATCGTCTTACCTAAATCCACTCATCATGCTGCTACTAGCCTTATGACATTGATTTCATGGCTGAGTGATATTCCATTGTACATAAGGACCACAACTTTTTTATCCATTTTTCGCTTTCCTGGGATATGTAAGGTGGAAGGAAGTGGAGGTCCTTGTCAACAGAGCAGCCCTAAACTTTGGGGTGCTTGTGTCTTGCTGATTTTCAATTTTCCCACTTTATCCCCCCATGCGTGGAAGTGCCCTATGCTCTCTAAGCTGTGTTTTTTAGATGTTTCAGGACACACCGTACACTTCTCCAGAGTGGCTGTTGGCAATTTACATCCCGCCCATCAGTGTAGCAAGGCTCCCATTTCTCCATGGCCTGTCCTGCATTTCTGGTTTTGACACTTTTTTCAGCATGGCCCTTTTGACCGATGGGAAGCGAGACTTCTTTGTAGCACTGATTTGCCTTTCCAGGTTGCTTGGTTGGCAAAAAAGGGCGTATGCGTTTTTTCCTGAATGTATTCAGGAAAAAACGCATACGCCCTTTTTGGCCAAGGGCATCATTGTCAACGTTTTGCCGCTTTTCATGTGCTTTAAAGGCGATTCGAATCTACCTCCTGAAATCTGTTTCCTGCAATTCTGCCATGATTTCAAATCCTCTTCTTTGCCTTCCCTCAATATATTTGTGGACGAGAGTTATCATTTATAACTCTGCAGGTTTGTGAATTGCAGTGCCCTGAAGCTCCATTTTACAAGTCGGTTTTTTGGGAGCTGGCCGCAAAAGCGCAGGATGGCTTCAGGCCCTGTTCTGGTCCAGGGGGGCAGGCTGAGCCTGTGGTTAATTCTTCTTCCTGATGGGAAAATAGAGTGACCTGTGCCTCTCCCAACACCAAGAGCTAGTCTCTCATTGGTTCCCCGTCTTCCCGTTCATCCTCAGGACAAATTGCAACCTGTACGGAACAGGAGGTTAAAGGTGCTGATGCTCCAAGTAGGGAGATTGCTAGTAAAGTGGCTGGAATGGCGAACCCGAGCACAAGGAGATGAGAAATGAGGTGCGTTTTAGAAACCTTTCCCCATCACACGGTGTACCATCTTCTGGGTTTCTCATGCATGTTTTCGATGTAGGAAGATGCCCTTGAACCTGGAGATTTGGGACCCATGCGATGGGTAGCACGCAGTATTACTTTAAAGGGTCTGCGTTTGCTCACCCAACCTCACCAGACCTCTCAGCCCCAAGAGTGTCCACCCTTATGTCTCATCCAGCTGTGGGTCTAGATATGGTCAATCCAGGTTGCATCACAGCCCCTGAACGAATTGTGTAAGAATTTCTCTCTCTTTCCCTGTCTTTGTTTCATGGGTTTTTAAAAGTAATTTATTTTTATAATGGGGTTTAGCTGCTTTTCACGGCTGTGTTTATGCCGCTTTACACCCACTTGACACACTAACAGAGAGATATCAATACATAGGTTTTAAGATTATTACTAGTCAGATATATTCTTGTGCGGTGAATCGGGCGTGTTGAGTCCAGTTCTCTGAGCAAGGAGTAGGTCTTGTCTGTTACATATTGGGTTTATGGAACGGTATCTGAGCTAATTTGAAACTCTTGTTTTATGTATCACCCCACCTCACCTTTCCCGTTAAGCAGCCATAGTGTGTTTTCTGCATGTGTGACTCTGTTCTGTTTTGTAATTCAGTTCAAGTGTAACGGTTTTTACATTCCCTCTATAAGTGACACCTTATGAGAAGTGTCCTTTTCTGTGTGACTTATTTCACTTAGAATCGTCTTACCTAAATCCACTCATCATGCTGCTACTAGCCTTATGACATTGATTTCATGGCTGAGTGATATTCCATTGTACATAAGGACCACAACTTTTTTATCCATTTTTCGCTTTCCTGGGATATTTAAGGTGGAAGGAAGTGGAGGTCCTTGTCAACAGAGCAGCCCTAAACTTTGGGGTGCTTGTGTCTTGCTGATTTTCAATTTTCCCACTTTATCCCCCCATGCGTGGAAGTGCCCTATGCTCTCTAAGCTGTGTTTTTTAGATGTTTCAGGACACACCGTACACTTCTCCAGAGTGGTTGTTGGCAATTTACATCCCACCCATCAGTGTAGCAAGGCTCCCATTTCTCCATGGCCTGTCCTGCATTTCTGGTTTTGACACTTTTTTCAGCATGGCCCTTTTGACCGATGGGAAGCGAGACTTCTTTGTAGCGCTGATTTGCCTTTCCAGGTTGCTTGGTTGGCCAAAAAGGGCGTATGCGTTTTTTCCTGAATATATTCAGGAAAAAACGCATACGCCCTTTTTGGCCAAGGGCATCATTGTCAACGTTTTGCCGCTTTTCATGTGCTTTAAAGGCGATTCGAATCTACCTCCTGAAATCTGTTTCCTGCAATTCTGCCTTGATTTCAAATCCTCTTCTTTGCCTTCCCTCAATATATTTGTGGACGAGAGTTATCATTTATAACTCTGCAGGTTTGTGAATTGCAGTGCCCTGAAGCTCCATTTTACAAGTCGGTTTTTTGGGAGCTGGCCGCAAAAGCGCAGGATGGCTTCAGGCCCTGTTCTGGTTCAGGGGGGCAGGCTGAGCCTGTGGTTAATTCTTCTTCCTGATGGGAAAATAGAGTGACCTGTGCCTCTCCCAACACCAAGAGCTAGTCTCTCATTGGTTCCCCGTCTTCCCGTTCATCCTCAGGACAAATTGCAACCTGTACGGAACAGGAGGTTAAAGGTGCTGATGCTCCAAGTAGGGAGATTGCTAGTAAAGTGGCTGGAATGGCGAACCCGAGCACAAGGAGATGAGAAATGAGGTGCGTTTTAGAAACCTTTCCCCATCACACGGTGTACCATCTTCTGGGTTTCTCATGCATGTTTTCGATGTAGGAAGATGCCCTTGAACCTGGAGATTTGGGACCCATGCGATGGGTAGCACGCAGTATTACTTTAAAGGGTCTGCGTTTGCTCACCCAACCTCACCAAACCTCTCAGCCCCAAGAGTGTCCACCCTTATGTCTCATCCAGCTGTGGGTCTAGATATGGTCAATCCAGGTTGCATCACAGCCCCTGAACGAATTGTGTAAGAATTTCTCTCTCTTTCCCTGTCTTTGTTTCATGGGTTTTTAAAAGTAATTTATTTTTATAATGGGGTTTAGCTGCTTTTCACGGCTGTGTTTAGGCCGCTTTACACCCACTTGACCCACTAACAGAGAGATATCAATACATAGGTTTTAAGATTATTACTAGTCAGATATATTCTTGTGCGGTGAATCGGGCGTGTTGAGTCCAGTTCTCTGAGCAAGGAGTAGGTCTTGTCTATTCCATATTGGGTTTATGGAACGGTATCTGAGCTAATTTGAAACTCTTGTTTTATGTATCACCCCACCTCACCTTTCCCGTTAAGCAGCCATAGTGTGTTTTCTGCATGTGTGACTCTGTTCTGTTTTGTAATTCAGTTCAAGTGTAATGGTTTTTACATTCCCTCTATAAGTGACACCTTATGAGAAGTGTCCTTTTCTGTGTGACTTATTTCACTTAGAATCGTCTTACCTAAATCCACTCATCATGCTGCTACTAGCCTTATGACATTGATTTCATGGCTGAGTGATATTCCATTGTACATAAGGACCACAACTTTTTTATCCATTTTTCGCTTTCCTGGGATATTTAAGGTGGAATGAAGTGGAGGTCCTTGTCAACAGAGCAGCCCTAAACTTTGGGGTGCTTGTGTCTTGCTGATTTTCAATTTTCCCACTTTATCCCCCCATGCGTGGAAGTGCCCTATGCTCTCTAAGCTGTGTTTTTTAGATGTTTCAGGACACACCGTACACTTCTCCAGAGTGGCTGTTGGCAATTTACATCCCGCCCATCAGTGTAGCAAGGCTCCCATTTCTCCATGGCCTGTCCTGCATTTCTGGTTTTGACACTTTTTTCAGCATGGCCCTTTTGACCGAAGGGAAGCGAGACTTCTTTGTAGCGCTGACTTGCCTTTCCAGGTTGCTTGGTTGGCCAAAAAGGGCGTATGCGTTTTTTCCTGAATATATTCAGGAAAAAACGCATACGCCCTTTTTGGCCAAGGGCATCATTGTCAACGTTTTGCCGCTTTTCATGTGCTTTAAAGGCGATTCGAATCTACCTCCTGAAATCTGTTTCCTGCAATTCTGCCTTGATTTCAAATCCTCTTCTTTGCCTTCCCTCAATATATTTGTGGACGAGAGTTATCATTTATAACTCTGCAGGTTTGTGAATTGCAGTGCCCTGAAGCTCCATTTTACAAGTCGATTTTTTGGGAGCCGGCCGCAAAAGCGCAGGATGGCTTCAGGCCCTGTTCTGGTTCAGGGGGGCAGGCTGAGCCTGTGGTTAATTCTTCTTCCTGATGGGAAAATAGAGTGACCTGTGCCTGTCCCAACACCAAGAGCTAGTCTCTCATTGGTTCCCCGTCTTCCCGTTCATCCTCAGGACAAATTGCAACCTGTACGGAACAGGAGGTTAAAGGTGCTGATGCTCCAAGTAGGGAGATTGCTAGTAAAGTGGCTGGAATGGCGAACCCGAGCACAAAGAGATGAGAAATGAGGTGCGTTTTAGAAACCTTTCCCCATCACACGGTGTACCATCTTCTGGGTTTCTCATGCATGTTTTCGATGTAGGAAGATGCCCTTGAAACTGGAGATTTGGGACCCATGCGATGGGTAGCAGGCAGTATTACTTTAAAGGGTCTGCGTTTGCTCACCCAACCTCACCAAACCTCTCAGCCCCAAGAGTGTCCACCCTTATGTGTCATCCAGCTGTGGGTCTAGATATGGTCAATCCAGGTTGCATCACAGCTCCTGAACGAATTGTGTAAGAATTTCTCTCTCTTTCCCTGTCTTTGTTTCATGGGTTTTTAAAAGTAAATTATTTTTATAATGGGGTGTAGCTGCTTTTCACGGCTGTGTTTATGCCGCTTTACACCCACTTGACACACTAACAGAGAGATATCAATACATAGGTTTTAAGATTATTACTAGTCAGATATATTCTTGTGCGGTGAATCGGGCGTGTTGAGTCCAGTTCTCTGAGCAAGGAGTAGGTCTTGTCTATTCCATATTGGGTTTATGGAACGGTATCTGAGCTAATTTGAAACTCTTGTTTTATGTATCACCCCACCTCACCTTTCCCGTTAAGCAGCCATAGTGTGTTTTCTGCATGTGTGACTCTGTTCTGTTTTGTAAGTCAGTTCAAGTGTAACGGTTTTTACATTCCCTCTATAAGTGACACCTTATGAGAAGTGTCCTTTTCTGTGTGACTTATTTCACTTAGAATCGTCTTACCTAAATCCACTCATCATGCTGCTACTAGCCTTATGACATTGATTTCATGGCTGAGTGATATTCCATTGTACATAAGGACCACAACTTTTTTATCCATTTTTCGCTTTCCTGGGATATTTAAGGTGGAATGAAGTGGAGGTCCTTGTCAACAGAGCAGCCCTAAACTTTGGGGTGCTTGTGTCTTGCTGATTTTCAATTTTCCCACTTTATCCCCCCATGCGTGGAAGTGCCCTCTGCTCTCTAAGCTGTGTTTTTTAGATGTTTCAGGACACACCGTACACTTCTCCAGAGTGGCTGTTGGCAATTTACATCCCGCCCATCAGTGTAGCAAGGCTCCCATTTCTCCATGGCCTGTCCTGCATTTCTGGTTTTGACACTTTTTTCAGCATGGCCCTTTTGACCGATGGGAAGCGAGACTTCTTTGTAGCGCTGATTTGCCTTTCCAGGTTGCTTGGTTGGCCAAAAAGGGCGTATGCGTTTTTTCCTGAATGTATTCAGGAAAAAACGCATACGCCCTTTTTGGACAAGGGCATCATTGTCAACGTTTTGCCGCTTTTCATGTGCTTTAAAGGCGATTCGAATCTACCTCCTGAAATCTGTTTCCTGCAATTCTGCCTTGATTTCAAATCCTCTTCTTTGCCTTCCCTCAATATATTTGTGGACGAGAGTTATCATTTATAACTCTGCAGGTTTGTGAATTGCAGTGCCCTGAAGCTCCATTTTACAAGTCGATTTTTTGGGAGCCGGCCGCAAAAGCGCAGGATGGCTTCAGGCCCTGTTCTGGTTCAGGGGGGCAGGCTTAGCCTGTGGTTAATTCTTCTTCCTGATGGGAAAATAGAGTGACCTGTGCCTGTCCCAACACCAAGAGCTAGTCTCTCATTGGTTCCCCGTCTTCCCCTTCATCCTCAGGACAAATTGCAACCTGTACGGAACAGGAGGTTAAAGGTGCTGATCCTCCAAGTAGGGAGATTGCTAGTAAAGTGGCTGGAATGGCGAACCCGAGCACAAGGAGATGAGAAATGAGGTGCGTTTTAGAAACCTTTCCCCATCACACGGTGTACCATCTTCTGGGTTTCTCATGCATGTTTTCGATGTAGGAAGATGCCCTTGAAACTGGAGATTTGGGACCCATGCGATGGGTAGCAGGCTGTATTACTTTAAAGGGTCTGCGTTTGCTCACCCAACCTCACCAAACCTCTCAGCCCCAAGAGTGTCCACCCTTATGTGTCATCAAGCTGTGGGTCTAGATATGGTCAATCCAGGTTGCATCACAGCTCCTGAACGAATTGTGTAAGAATTTCTCTCCCTTTCCCTGTCTTTGTTTCATGGGTTTTTAAAAGTAATTTATTTTTATAATGGGGTGTAGCTGCTTTTCACGGCTGTGTTTATGCCGCTTTACACCCACTTGACACACTAACAGAGAGATATCAATACATAGGTTTTAAGATTATTACTAGTCAGATATATTCTTGTGCGGTGAATCGGGCGTGTTGAGTCCAGTTCTCTGAGCAAGGAGTAGGTCTTGTCTATTCCATATTGGGTTTATGGAACGGTATCTGAGCTAATTTGAAACTCTTGTTTTATGTATCACCCCACCTCACCTTTCCCGTTAAGCAGCCATAGTGTGTTTTCTGCATGTGTGACTCTGTTCTGTTATGTAAGTCAGTTCAAGTGTAACGGTTTTTACATTCCCTCTATAAGTGACACCTTATGAGAAGTGTCCTTTTCTGTGTGACTTATTTCACTTAGAATCGTCTTACCTAAATCCACTCATCATGCTGCTACTAGCCTTATGACATTGATTTCATGGCTGAGTGATATTCCATTGTACATAAGGACCACAACTTTTTTATCCATTTTTCGCTTTCCTGGGATATTTAAGGTGGAAGGAAGTGGAGGTCCTTGTCAACAGAGCAGCCCTAAACTTTGGGGTGCTTGTGTCTTGCTGATTTTCAATTTTCCCACTTTATCCCCCCATGCGTGGAAGTGCCCTATGCTCTCTAAGCTGTGTTTTTTAGATGTTTCAGGACACACCGTACACTTCTCCAGAGTGGCTGTTGGCAATTTACATCCCGCCCATCAGTGTAGCAAGGCTCCCATTTCTCCATGGCCTGTCCTGCATTTCTGGTTTTGACACTTTTTTCAGCATGGCCCTTTTGACCGATGGGAAGCGAGACTTCTTTGTAGCACTGATTTGCCTTTCCAGGTTGCTTGGTTGGCCAAAAAGGGCGTATGCGTTTTTTCCTGAATGTATTCAGGAAAAAACGCATACGCCCTTTTTGGCCAAGGGCATCATTGTCAATGTTTTGCCGCTTTTCATGTGCTTTAAAGGCGATTCGAATCTACCTCCTGAAATCTGTTTCCTGCAATTCTGCCATGATTTCAAATCCTCTTCTTTGCCTTCCCTCAATATATTTGTGGACGAGAGTTATCATTTATAACTCTGCAGGTTTGTGAATTGCAGTGCCCTGAAGCTCCATTTTACAAGTCGGTTTTTTGGGAGCTGGCCGCAAAAGCGCAGGATGGCTTCAGGCCCTGTTCTGGTCCAGGGGGGCAGGCTGAGCCTGTGGTTAATTCTTCTTCCTGATGGGAAAATAGAGTGACCTGTGCCTCTCCCAACACCAAGAGCTAGTCTCTCATTGGTTCCCCGTCTTCCCGTTCATCCTCAGGACAAATTGCAACCTGTACGGAACAGGAGGTTAAAGGTGCTGATGCTCCAAGTAGGGAGATTGCTAGTAAAGTGGCTGGAATGGCGAACCCGAGCACAAGGAGATGAGAAATGAGGTGCGTTTTAGAAACCTTTCCCCATCACACGGTGTACCATCTTCTGGGTTTCTCATGCATGTTTTCGATGTAGGAAGATGCCCTTGAACCTGGAGATTTGGGACCCATGCGATGGGTAGCACGCAGTATTACTTTAAAGGGTCTGCGTTTGCTCACCCAACCTCACCAGACCTCTCAGCCCCAAGAGTGTCCACCCTTATGTCTCATCCAGCTGTGGGTCTAGATATGGTCAATCCAGGTTGCATCACAGCCCCTGAATGAATTGTGTAAGAATTTCTCTCTCTTTCCCTGTCTTTGTTTCATGGGTTTTTAAAAGTAATTTATTTTTATAATGGGGTTTAGCTGCTTTTCACGGCTGTGTTTAGGCCGCTTTACACCCACTTGACCCACTAACAGAGAGATATCAATACATAGGTTTTAAGATTATTACTAGTCAGATATATTCTTGTGCGGTGAATCGGGCGTGTTGAGTCCAGTTCTCTGAGCAAGGAGTAGGTCTTGTCTATTACATATTGGGTTTATGGAACGGTATCTGAGCTAATTTGAAACTCTTGTTTTATGTATCACCCCACCTCACCTTTCCCGTTAAGCAGCCATAGTGTGTTTTCTGCATGTGTGACTCTGTTCTGTTTTGTAATTCAGTTCAAGTGTAACGGTTTTTACATTCCCTCTATAAGTGACACCTTATGAGAAGTGTCCTTTTCTGTGTGACTTATTTCACTTAGAATCATCTTACCTAAATCCACTCATCATGCTGCTACTAGCCTTATGACATTGATTTCATGGCTGAGTGATATTCCATTGTACATAAGGACCACAACTTTTTTATCCATTTTTCGCTTTCCTGGGATATGTAAGGTGGAAGGAAGTGGAGGTCCTTGTCAACAGAGCAGCCCTAAACTTTGGGGTGCTTGTGTCTTGCTGATTTTCAATTTTCCCACTTTATCCCCCCATGCGTGGAAGTGCCCTATGCTCTCTAAGCTGTGTTTTTTAGATGTTTCAGGACACACCGTACACTTCTCCAGAGTGGCTGTTGGCAATTTACATCCCGCCCATCAGTGTAGCAAGGCTCCCATTTCTCCATGACCTGTCCTGCATTTCTGGTTTTGACACTTTTTTCAGCATGGCCCTTTTGACCGATGGGAAGCGAGACTTCTTTGTAGCGCTGATTTGCCTTTCCAGGTTGCTTGGTTGGCCAAAAAGGGCGTATGCGTTTTTTCCTGAATATATTCAGGAAAAAACGCATACGCCCTTTTTGGCCAAGGGCATCATTGTCAACGTTTTGCCGCTTTTCATGTGCTTTAAAGGCGATTCGAATCTACCTCCTGAAATCTGTTTCCTGCAATTCTGCCTTGATTTCAAATCCTCTTCTTTGCCTTCCCTCAATATATTTGTGGACGAGAGTTATCATTTATAACTCTGCAGGTTTGTGAATTGCAGTGCCCTGAAGCTCCATTTTACAAGTCGGTTTTTTGGGAGCTGGCCGCAAAAGCACAAGATGGCTTCAGGCCCTGTTCTGGTTCAGGGGGGCAGGCTGAGCCTGTGGTTAATTCTTCTTCCTGATGGGAAAATAGAGTGACCTGTGCCTCTCCCAACACCAAGAGCTAGTCTCTCATTGGTTCCCCGTCTTCCCGTTCATCCTCAGTACAAATTGCAACCTGTACGGAACAGGAGGTTAAAGGTGCTGATGCTCCAAGTAGGGAGATTGCTAGTAAAGTGGCTGGAATGGCGAACCCGAGCACAAGGAGATGAGAAATGAGGTGCGTTTTAGAAACCTTTCCCCATCACACGGTGTACCATCTTCTGGGTTTCTCATGCATGTTTTCGATGTAGGAAGATGCCCTTGAACCTGGAGATTTGGGACCCATGCGATGGGTAGCACGCAGTATTACTTTAAAGGGTCTGCGTTTGCTCACCCAACCTCACCAGACCTCTCAGCCCCAAGAGTGTCCACCCTTATGTCTCATCCAGCTGTGGGTCTAGATATGGTCAATCCAGGTTGCATCACAGCCCCTGAACGAATTGTGTAAGAATTTCTCTCTCTTTCCCTGTCTTTGTTTCATGGGTTTTTAAAAGTAATTTATTTTTATAATGGGGTTTAGCTGCTTTTCACGGCTGTGTTTAGGCCGCTTTACACCCACTTGACCCACTAACAGAGAGATATCAATACATAGGTTTTAAGATTATTACTAGTCAGATATATTCTTGTGCGGTGAATCGGGCGTGTTGAGTCCAGTTCTCTGAGCAAGGAGTAGGTCTTGTCTGTTACATATTGGGTTTATGGAACGGTATCTGAGCTAATTTGAAACTCTTGTTTTATGTATCACCCCACCTCACCTTTCCCGTTAAGCAGCCATAGTGTGTTTTCTGCATGTGTGACTCTGTTCTGTTTTGTAATTCAGTTCAAGTGTAACGGTTTTTACATTCCCTCTATAAGTGACACCTTATGAGAAGTGTCCTTTTCTGTGTGACTTATTTCACTTAGAATCGTCTTACCTAAATCCACTCATCATGCTGCTACTAGCCTTATGACATTGATTTCATGGCTGAGTGATATTCCATTGTACATAAGGACCACAACTTTTTTATCCATTTTTCGCTTTCCTGGGATATTTAAGGTGGAAGGAAGTGGAGGTCCTTGTCAACAGAGCAGCCCTAAACTTTGGGGTGCTTGTGTCTTGCTGATTTTCAATTTTCCCACTTTATCCCCCCATGCGTGGAAGTGCCCTATGCTCTCTAAGCTGTGTTTTTTAGATGTTTCAGGACACACCGTACACTTCTCCAGAGTGGCTGTTGGCAATTTACATCCCGCCCATCAGTGTAGCAAGGCTCCCATTTCTCCATGGCCTGTCCTGCATTTCTGGTTTTGACACTTTTTTCAGCATGGCCCTTTTGACCGATGGGAAGCGAGACTTCTTTGTAGCGCTGATTTGCCTTTCCAGGTTGCTTGGTTGGCCAAAAAGGGCGTATGCGTTTTTTCCTGAATATATTCAGGAAAAAACGCATACGCCCTTTTTGGCCAAGGGCATCATTGTCAACGTTTTGCCGCTTTTCATGTGCTTTAAAGGCGATTCGAATCTACCTCCTGAAATCTGTTTCCTGCAATTCTGCCTTGATTTCAAATCCTCTTCTTTGCCTTCCCTCAATATATTTGTGGACGAGAGTTATCATTTATAACTCTGCAGGTTTGTGAATTGCAGTGCCCTGAAGCTCCATTTTACAAGTCGCTTTTTTGGGAGCCGGCCGCAAAAGCGCAGGATGGCTTCAGGCCCTGTTCTGGTTCAGGGGGGCAGGCTGAGCCTGTGGTTAATTCTTCTTCCTGATGGGAAAATAGAGTGACCTGTGCCTCTCCCAACACCAAGAGCTAGTCTCTCATTGGTTCCCCGTCTTCCCGTTCATCCTCAGGACAAATTGCAACCTGTACGGAACAGGAGGTTAAAGGTGCTGATGCTCCAAGTAGGGAGATTGCTAGTAAAGTGGCTGGAATGGCGAACCCAAGCACAAGGAGATGAGAAATGAGGTGCGTTTTAGATACCTTTCCCCATCACACGGTGTACCATCTTCTGGGTTTTTCATGCATGTTTTCGATGTAGGAAGATGCCCTTGAACCTGGAGATTTGGGACCCATGCGATGGGTAGCACGCAGTATTACTTTAAAGGGTCTGCGTTTGCTCACCCAACCTCACCAAACCTCTCAGCCCCAAGAGTGTCCACCCTTATGTCTCATCCAGCTGTGGGTCTAGATATGGTCAATCCAGGTTGCATCACAGCCCCTGAACGAATTGTGTAAGAATTTCTCTCTCTTTCCCTGTCTTTGTTTCATGGGTTTTTAAAAGTAATTTATTTTTATAATGGGGTTTAGCTGCTTTTCACGGCTGTGTTTATGCCGCTTTACACCCACTTGACACACTAACAGAGAGATATCAATACATAGGTTTTAAGATTATTACTAGTCAGATATATTCTTGTGCGGTGAATCGGGCCTGTTGAGTCCAGTTCTCTGAGCAAGGAGTAGGTCTTGTCTATTACATATTGGGTTTATGGAACGGTATCTGAGCTAATTTGAAACTCTTGTTTTATGTATCACCCCACCTCACCTTTCCCGTTAAGCAGCCATAGTGTGTTTTCTGCATGTGTGACTCTGTTCTGTTTTGTAATTCAGTTCAAGTGTAACGGTTTTTACATTCCCTCTATAAGTGACACCTTATGAGAAGTGTCCTTTTCTGTGTGACTTATTTCACTTAGAATCGTCTTACCTAAATCCACTCATCATGCTGCTACTAGCCTTATGACATTGATTTCATGGCTGAGTGATATTCCATTGTACATAAGGACCACAACTTTTTTATCCATTTTTCGCTTTCCTGGGATATTTAAGGTGGAAGGAAGTGGAGGTCCTTGTCAACAGAGCAGCCCTAAACTTTGGGGTGCTTGTGTCTTGCTGATTTTCAATTTTCCCACTTTATCCCCCCATGCGTGGAAGTGCCCTATGCTCTCTAAGCTGTGTTTTTTAGATGTTTCAGGACACACCGTACACTTCTCCAGAGTGGCTGTTGGCAATTTACATCCCGCCCATCAGTGTAGCAAGGCTCCCATTTCTCCATGGCCTGTCCTGCATTTCTGGTTTTGACAGTTTTTTCAGCATGGCCCTTTTGACCGATGGGAAGCGAGACTTCTTTGTAGCGCTGATTTGCCTTTCCAGGTTGCTTGGTTGGCCAAAAAGGGCGTATGCGTTTTTTCCTGAATATATTCAGGAAAAAACGCATACGCCCTTTTTGGCCAAGGGCATCATTGTCAACGTTTTGCCGCTTTTCATGTGCTTTAAAGGCGATTCGAATCTACCTCCTGAAATCTGTTTCCTGCAATTCTGCCTTGATTTCAAATCCTCTTCTTTGCCTTCCCTCAATATATTTGTGGACGAGAGTTATCATTTATAACTCTGCAGGTTTGTGAATTGCAGTGCCCTGAAGCTCCATTTTACAAGTCGCTTTTTTGGGAGCCGGCCGCAAAAGCGCAGGATGGCTTCAGGCCCTGTTCTGGTTCCGGGGGGCAGGCTGAGCCTGTGGTTAATTCTTCTTCCTGATGGGAAAATAGAGTGACCTGTGCCTGTCCCAACACCAAGAGCTAGTCTCTCATTGGTTCCCCGTCTTCCCGTTCATCCTCAGGACAAATTGCAACCTGTACGGAACAGGAGGTTAAAGGTGCTGATGCTCCAAGTAGGGAGATTGCTAGTAAAGTGGCTGGAATGGCGAACCCGAGCACAAGGAGATGAGAAATGAGGTGCGTTTTAGAAACCTTTCCCCATCACACGGTGTACCATCTTCTGGGTTTCTCATGCATGTTTTCGATGTAGGAAGATGCCCTTGAACCTGGAGATTTGGGACCCATGCGATGGGTAGCACGCAGTATTACTTTAAAGGGTCTGCGTTTGCTCACCCAACCTCACCAAACCTCTCAGCCCCAAGAGTGTCCACCCTTATGTCTCATCCAGCTGTGGGTCTAGATATGGTCAATCCAGGTTGCATCACAGCCCCTGAACGAATTGTGTAAGAATTTCTCTCTCTTTCCCTGTCTTTGTTTCATGGGTTTTTAAAAGTAATTTATTTTTATAATGGGGTTTAGCTGCTTTTCACGGCTGTGTTTAGGCCGCTTTACACCCACTTGACCCACTAACAGAGAGATATCAATACATAGGTTTTAAGATTATTACTAGTCAGATATATTCTTGTGCGGTGAATCGGGCGTGTTGAGTCCAGTTCTCTGAGCAAGGAGTAGGTCTTGTCTGTTACATATTGGGTTTATGGAACGGTATCTGAGCTAATTTGAAACTCTTGTTTTATGTATCACCCCACCTCACCTTTCCCGTTAAGCAGCCATAGTGTGTTTTCTGCATGTGTGACTCTGTTCTGTTTTGTAATTCAGTTCAAGTGTAACGGTTTTTACATTCCCTCTATAAGTGACACCTTATGAGAAGTGTCCTTTTCTGTGTGACTTATTTCACTTAGAATCGTCTTACCTAAATCCACTCATCATGCTGCTACTAGCCTTATGACATTGATTTCATGGCTGAGTGATATTCCATTGTACATAAGGACCACAACTTTTTTATCCATTTTTCGCTTTCCTGGGATATTTAAGGTGGAAGGAAGTGGAGGTCCTTGTCAACAGAGCAGCCCTAAACTTTGGGGTGCTTGTGTCTTGCTGATTTTCAATTTTCCCACTTTATCCCCCATGCGTGGAAGTGCCCTATGCTCTCTAAGCTGTGTTTTTTAGATGTTTCAGGACACACCGTACACTTCTCCAGAGTGGTTGTTGGCAATTTACATCCCGCCCATCAGTGTAGCAAGGCTCCCATTTCTCCATGGCCTGTCCTGCATTTCTGGTTTTGACACTTTTTTCAGCATGGCCCTTTTGACCGATGGGAAGCGAGACTTCTTTGTAGCGCTGATTTGCCTTTCCAGGTTGCTTGGTTGGCCAAAAAGGGCGTATGCGTTTTTTCCTGAATATATTCAGGAAAAAACGCATACGCCCTTTTTGGCCAAGGGCATCATTGTCAACGTTTTGCCGCTTTTCATGTGCTTTAAAGGCGATTCGAATCTACCTCCTGAAATCTGTTTCCTGCAATTCTGCCTTGATTTCAAATCCTCTTCTTTGCCTTCCCTCAATATATTTGTGGACGAGAGTTATCATTTATAACTCTGCAGGTTTGTGAATTGCAGTGCCCTGAAGCTCCATTTTACAAGTCGCTTTTTTGGGAGCCGGCCGCAAAAGCGCAGGATGGCTTCAGGCCCTGTTCTGGTTCAGGGGGGCAGGCTGAGCCTGTGGTTAATTCTTCTTCCTGATGGGAAAATAGAGTGACCTGTGCCTCTCCCAACACCAAGAGCTAGTCTCTCATTGGTTCCCCATCTTCCCGTTCATCCTCAGGACAAATTGCAACCTGTACGGAACAGGAGGTTAAAGGTGCTGATGCTCCAAGTAGGGAGATTGCTAGTAAAGTGGCTGGAATGGCGAACCCGAGCACAAGGAGATGAGAAATGAGGTGCGTTTTAGAAACCTTTCCCCATCACACGGTGTACCATCTTCTGGGTTTCTCATGCATGTTTTCGATGTAGGAAGATGCCCTTGAACCTGGAGATTTGGGACCCATGCGATGGGTAGCACGCAGTATTATTTTAAAGGGTCTGCGTTTGCTCACCCAACCTCACCAAACCTCTCAGCCCCAAGAGTGTCCACCCTTATGTCTCATCCAGCTGTGGGTCTAGATATGGTCAATCCAGGTTGCATCACAGCCCCTGAACGAATTGTGTAAGAATTTCTCTCTCTTTCCCTGTCTTTTGTTTCATGGGTTTTTAAAAGTAATTTATTTTTATAATGGGGTTTAGCTGCTTTTCACGGCTGTGTTTAGGCCGCTTTACACCCACTTGACACACTAACAGAGAGATATCAATACATAGGTTTTAAGATTATTACTAGTCAGATATATTCTTGTGCGGTGAATCGGGCGTGTTGAGTCCAGTTCTCTGAGCAAGGAGTAGGTCTTGTCTATTCCATATTGGGTTTATGGAACGGTATCTGAGCTAATTTGAAACTCTTGTTTTATGTATCACCCCACCTCACCTTTCCCGTTAAGCAGCCATAGTGTGTTTTCTGCATGTGTGACTCTGTTCTGTTTTGTAATTCAGTTCAAGTGTAACGGTTTTTACATTCCCTCTATAAGTGACACCTTATGAGAAGTGTCCTTTTCTGTGTGACTTATTTCACTTAGAATCGTCTTACCTAAATCCACTCATCATGCTGCTACTAGCCTTATGACATTGATTTCATGGCTGAGTGATATTCCATTGTACATAAGGACCACAACTTTTTTATCCATTTTTCGCTTTCCTGGGATATTTAAGGTGGAATGAAGTGGAGGTCCTTGTCAACAGAGCAGCCCTAAACTTTGGGGTGCTTGTGTCTTGCTGATTTTCAATTTTCCCACTTTATCCCCCCATGCGTGGAAGTGCCCTATGCTCTCTAAGCTGTGTTTTTTAGATGTTTCAGGACACACCGTACACTTCTCCAGAGTGGCTGTTGGCAATTTACATCCCGCCCATCAGTGTAGCAAGGCTCCCATTTCTCCATGGCCTGTCCTGCATTTCTGGTTTTGACACTTTTTTCAGCATGGCCCTTTTGACCGATGGGAAGCGAGACTTCTTTGTAGCGCTGATTTGCCTTTCCAGGTTGCTTGGTTGGCCAAAAAGGGCGTATGCGTTTTTTCCTGAATATATTCAGGAAAAAACGCATACGCCCTTTTTGGCCAAGGGCATCATTGTCAACGTTTTGCCGCTTTTCATGTGCTTTAAAGGCGATTCGAATCTACCTCCTGAAATCTGTTTCCTGCAATTCTGCCTTGATTTCAAATCCTCTTCTTTGCCTTCCCTCAATATATTTGTTGACGAGAGTTATCATTTATAACTCTGCAGGTTTGTGAATTGCAGTGCCCTGAAGCTCCATTTTACAAGTCGGTTTTTTGGGAGCTGGCCGCAAAAGCGCAGGATGGCTTCAGGCCCTGTTCTGGTTCAGGGGGGCAGGCTGAGCCTGTGCTTAATTCTTCTTCCTGATGGGAAAATAGAGTGACCTGTGCCTCTCCCAACACCAAGAGCTAGTCTCTCATTGGTTCCCCGTCTTCCCGTTCATCCTCAGGACAAATTGCAACCTGTACGGAACAGGAGGTTAAAGGTGCTGATGCTCCAAGTAGGGAGATTGCTAGTAAAGTGGCTGGAATGGCGAACCCGAGCACAAGGAGATGAGAAATGAGGTGCGTTTTAGAAACCTTTCCCCATCACACGGTGTACCATCTTCTGGGTTTCTCATGCATGTTTTCGATGTAGGAAGATGCCCTTGAACCTGGAGATTTGGGACCCATGCGATGGGTAGCACGCAGTATTACTTTAAAGGGTCTGCGTTTGCTCACCCAACCTCACCAAACCTCTCAGCCCCAAGAGTGTCCACCCTTATGTCTCATCCAGCTGTGGGTCTAGATATGGTCAATCCAGGTTGCATCACAGCCCCTGAACGAATTGTGTAAGATTTTCTCTCTCTTTCCCTGTCTTTGTTTCATGGGTTTTTAAAAGTAATTTATTTTTATAATGGGGTTTAGCTGCTTTTCACGGCTGTGTTTAGGCCGCTTTACACCCACTTGACCCACTAACAGAGAGATATCAATACATAGGTTTTAAGATTATTACTAGTCAGATATATTCTTGTGCGGTGAATCGGGCGTGTTGAGTCCAGTTCTCTGAGCAAGGAGTAGGTCTTGTCTGTTACATATTGGGTTTATGGAACGGTATCTGAGCTAATTTGAAACTCTTGTTTTATGTATCACCCCACCTCACCTTTCCCGTTAAGCAGCCATAGTGTGTTTTCTGCATGTGTGACTCTGTTCTGTTTTGTAATTCAGTTCAAGTGTAACGGTTTTTACATTCCCTCTATAAGTGACACCTTATGAGAAGTGTCCTTTTCTGTGTGACTTATTTCACTTAGAATCGTCTTACCTAAATCCACTCATCATGCTGCTACTAGCCTTATGACATTGATTTCATGGCTGAGTGATATTCCATTGTACATAAGGACCACAACTTTTTTATCCATTTTTCGCTTTCCTGGGATATTTAAGGTGGAAGGAAGTGGAGGTCCTTGTCAACAGAGCAGCCCTAAACTTTGGGGTGCTTGTGTCTTGCTGATTTTCAATTTTCCCACTTTATCCCCCCATGCGTGGAAGTGCCCTATGCTCTCTAAGCTGTGTTTTTTAGATGTTTCAGGACACACCGTACACTTCTCCAGAGTGGTTGTTGGCAATTTACATCCCGCCCATCAGTGTAGCAAGGCTCCCATTTCTCCATGGCCTGTCCTGCATTTCTGGTTTTGACACTTTTTTCAGCATGGCCCTTTTGACCGATGGGAAGCGAGACTTCTTTGTAGCGCTGATTTGCCTTTCCAGGTTGCTTGGTTGGCCAAAAAGGGCGTATGCGTTTTTTCCTGAATATATTCAGGAAAAAACGCATACGCCCTTTTTGGCCAAGGGCATCATTGTCAACGTTTTGCCGCTTTTCATGTGCTTTAAAGGCGATTCGAATCTACCTCCTGAAATCTGTTTCCTGCAATTCTGCCTTGATTTCAAATCCTCTTCTTTGCCTTCCCTCAATATATTTGTGGACGAGAGTTATCATTTATAACTCTGCAGGTTTGTGAATTGCAGTGCCCTGAAGCTCCATTTTACAAGTCGGTTTTTTGGGAGCCGGCCGCAAAAGCGCAGGATGGCTTCAGGCCCTGTTCTGGTTCAGGGGGGCAGGCTGAGCCTGTGGTTAATTCTTCTTCCTGATGGGAAAATAGAGTGACCTGTGCCTCTCCCAACACCAAGAGCTAGTCTCTCATTGGTTCCCCGTCTTCCCGTTCATCCTCAGGACAAATTGCAACCTGTACGGAACAGGAGGTTAAAGGTGCTGATGCTCCAAGTAGGGAGATTGCTAGTAAAGTGGCTGGAATGGCGAACCCGAGCACAAGGAGATGAGAAATGAGGTGCGTTTTAGAAACCTTTCCCCATCACACGGTGTACCATCTTCTGGGTTTCTCATGCATGTTTTCGATGTAGGAAGATGCCCTTGAACCTGGAGATTTGGGACCCATGCGATGGGTAGCACGCAGTATTATTTTAAAGGGTCTGCGTTTGCTCACCCAACCTCACCAAACCTCTCAGCCCCAAGAGTGTCCACCCTTATGTCTCATCCAGCTGTGGGTCTAGATATGGTCAATCCAGGTTGCATCACAGCCCCTGAACGAATTGTGTAAGAATTTCTCTCTCTTTCCCTGTCTTTGTTTCATGGGTTTTTAAAAGTAATTTATTTTTATAATGGGGTTTAGCTGCTTTTCACGGCTGTGTTTAGCCTGCTTTACACCCACTTGACACACTAACAGAGAGATATCAATACATAGGTTTTAAGATTATTACTAGTCAGATATATTCTTGTGCGGTGAATCGGGCGTGTTGAGTCCAGTTCTCTGAGCAAGGAGTAGGTCTTGTCTATTACATATTGGGTTTATGGAAAGGTATCTGAGCTAATTTGAAACTCTTGTTTTATGTATCACCCCACCTCACCTTTCCCGTTAAGCAGCCATAGTGTGTTTTCTGCATGTGTGACTCTGTTCTGTTTTGTAATTCAGTTCAAGTGTAACGGTTTTTACATTCCCTCTATAAGTGACACCTTATGAGAAGTGTCCTTTTCTGTGTGACTTATTTCACTTAGAATCGTCTTACCTAAATCCACTCATCATGCTGCTACTAGCCTTATGACATTGATTTCATGGCTGAGTGATATTCCATTGTACATAAGGACCACAACTTTTTTATCCATTTTTCGCTTTCCTGGGATATTTAAGGTGGAAGGAAGTGGAGGTCCTTGTCAACAGAGCAGCCCTAAACTTTGGGGTGCTTGTGTCTTGCTGATTTTCAATTTTCCCACTTTATCCCCCCATGCGTGGAAGTGCCCTATGCTCTCTAAGCTGTGTTTTTTAGATGTTTCAGGACACACCGTACACTTCTCCAGAGTGGCTGTTGGCAATTTACATCCCGCCCATCAGTGTAGCAAGGCTCCCATTTCTCCATGGCCTGTCCTGCATTTCTGGTTTTGACACTTTTTTCAGCATGGCCCTTTTGACCGATGGGAAGCGAGACTTCTTTGTAGCGCTGATTTGCCTTTCCAGGTTGCTTGGTTGGCCAAAAAGGGCGTATGCGTTTTTTCCTGAATATATTCAGGAAAAAACGCATACGCCCTTTTTGGCCAAGGGCATCATTGTCAACGTTTTGCCGCTTTTCATGTGCTTTAAAGGCGATTCGAATCTACCTCCTGAAATCTGTTTCCTGCAATTCTGCCTTGATTTCAAATCCTCTTCTTTGCCTTCCCTCAATATATTTGTGGACGAGAGTTATCATTTATAACTCTGCAGGTTTGTGAATTGCAGTGCCCTGAAGCTCCATTTTACAAGTCGCTTTTTTGGGAGCCGGCCGCAAAAGCGCAGGATGGCTTCAGGCCCTGTTCTGGTTCCGGGGGGCAGGCTGAGCCTGTGGTTAATTCTTCTTCCTGATGGGAAAATAGAGTGACCTGTGCCTGTCCCAACACCAAGAGCTAGTCTCTCATTGGTTCCCCGTCTTCCCGTTCATCCTCAGGACAAATTGCAACCTGTACGGAACAGGAGGTTAAAGGTGCTGATGCTCCAAGTAGGGAGATTGCTAGTAAAGTGGCTGGAATGGCGAACCCGAGCACAAGGAGATGAGAAATGAGGTGTGTTTTAGAAACCTTTCCCCATCACACGGTGTACCATCTTCTGGGTTTCTCATGCATGTTTTCGATGTAGGAAGATGCCCTTGAACCTGGAGATTTGGGACCCATGCGATGGGTAGCACGCAGTATTACTTTAAAGGGTCTGCGTTTGCTCACCCAACCTCACCAAACCTCTCAGCCCCAAGAGTGTCCACCCTTATGTCTCATCCAGCTGTGGGTCTAGATATGGTCAATCCAGGTTGCATCACAGCCCCTGAACGAATTGTGTAAGAATTTCTCTCTCTTTCCCTGTCTTTGTTTCATGGGTTTTTAAAAGTAATTTATTTTTATAATGGGGTTTAGCTGCTTTTCACGGCTGTGTTTAGGCCGCTTTACACCCACTTGACACACTAACAGAGAGATATCAATACATAGGTTTTAAGATTATTACTAGTCAGATATATTCTTGTGCGGTGAATCGGGCGTGTTGAGTCCAGTTCTCTGAGCAAGGAGTAGGTCTTGTCTATTACATATTGGGTTTATGGAACGGTATCTGAGCTAATTTGAAACTCTTGTTTTATGTATCACCCCACCTCACCTTTCCCGTTAAGCAGCCATAGTGTGTTTTCTGCATGTGTGACTCTGTTCTGTTTTGTAAGTCAGTTCAAGTGTAACGGTTTTTACATTCCCTCTATAAGTGACACCTTATGAGAAGTGTCCTTTTCTGTGTGACTTATTTCACTTAGAATCGTCTTACCTAAATCCACTCATCATGCTGCTACTAGCCTTATGACATTGATTTCATGGCTGAGTGATATTCCATTGTACATAAGGACCACAACTTTTTTATCCATTTTTCGCTTTCCTGGAATATTTAAGGTGGAAGGAAGTGGAGGTACTTGTCAACACAGCAGCCCTAAACTTTGGGGTGCTTGTGTCTTGCTGATTTTCAATTTTCCCACTTTATCCCCCCATGCGTGGAAGTGCCCTATGCTCTCTAAGCTGTGTTTTTCAGATGTTTCAGGACACACCGTACACTTCTCCAGAGTGGCTGTTGGCAATTTACATCCCGCCCATCAGTGTAGCAAGGCTCCCATTTCTCCATGGCCTGACCTGCATTTCTGGTTTTGACACTTTTTTCAGCATGGCCCTTTTGACCGATGGGAAGCGAGACTTCTTTGTAGCGCTGATTTGCCTTTCCAGGTTGCTTGGTTGGCCAAAAAGGGCGTATGCGTTTTTTCCTGAATATATTCAGGAAAAAACGCATACGCCCTTTTTGGCCAAGGGCATCATTGTCAACGTTTTGCCACTCTTCATGTGCTTTAAAGGCGATTCGAATCTACCTCCTGAAATCTGTTTCCTGCAATTCTGCCTTGATTTCAAATCCTCTTCTTTGCCTTCCCTCAATATATTTGTGGACGAGAGTTATCATTTATAACTCTGCACGTTTGTGAATTGCAGTGCCTTGAAGCTCCATTTTACAAGTCGCTTTTTTGGGAGCCGGCCGCAAAAGCGCAGGATGGCTTCAGGCCCTGTTCTGGTTCCGGGGGGCAGGCTGAGCCTGTGGTTAATTCTTCTTCCTGATGGGAAAATAGAGTGACCTGTGCCTGTCCCAACACCAAGAGCTAGTCTCTCATTGGTTCCCCGTCTTTCCGTTCATCCTCAGGACAAATTGCAACCTGTACGGAACAGGAGGTTAAAGGTGCTGATGCTCCAAGTAGGGAGATTGCTAGTAAAGTGTCTGGAATGGCGAACCCGAGCACAAGGAGATGAGAAATGAGGTGCGTTTTAGAAACCTTTCCCCATCACACGGTGTACCATCTTCTGGGTTTCTCATGCATGTTTTCGATGTAGGAAGATGCCCTTGAACCTGGAGATTTGGGACCCATGCGATGGGTAGCACGCAGTATTACTTTAAAGGGTCTGCGTTTGCTCACCCAACCTCACCAAACCTCTCAGCCCCAAGAGTGTCCACCCTTATGTCTCATCCAGCTGTGGGTCTAGATATGGTCAATCCAGGTTGCATCACAGCCCCTGAACGAATTGTGTAAGAATTTCTCTCTCTTTCCCTGTCTTTGTTTCATGGGTTTTTAAAAGTAATTTATTTTTATAATGGGGTTTAGCTGCTTTTCACGGCTGTGTTTATGCCACTTTACACCCACTTGACACACTAACAGAGAGATATCAATACATAGGTTTTAAGATTATTACTAGTCAGATATATTCTTGTGCGGGAATCGGGCGTGTTGAGTCCAGTTCTCTGAGCAAGGAGTAGGTCTTGTCTATTACATATTGGGTTTATGGAACGGTATCTGAGCTAATTTGAAACTCTTGTTTTATGTATCACCCCACCTCACCTTTCCCGTTAAGCAGCCATAGTGTGTTTTCTGCATGTGTGACTCTGTTCTGTTTTGTAATTCAGTTCAAGTGTAACGGTTTTTACATTCCCTCTATAAGTGACACCTTATGAGAAGTGTCCTTTTCTGTGTGACTTATTTCACTTAGAATCGTCTTACCTAAATCCACTCATCATTCTGCTACTAGCCTTATGACATTGATTTCATGGCTGAGTGATATTCCATTGTACATAAGGACCACAACTTTTTTATCCATTTTTCACTTTCCTGGGATATTTAAGGTGGAAGGAAGTGGAGGTCCTTGTCAACAGAGCAGCCCTAAACTTTGGGGTGCTTGTGTCTTGCTGATTTTCAATTTTCCCACTTTATCCCCCCATGCGTGGAAGTGCCCTATGCTCTCTAAGCTGTGTTTTTTAGATGTTTCAGGACACACCGTACACTTCTCCAGAGTGGCTGTTGGCAATTTACATCCCGCCCATCAGTGTAGCAAGGCTCCCATTTCTCCATGGCCTGTCCTGCATTTCTGGTTTTGACACTTTTTTCAGCATGGCCCTTTTGACCGATGGGAAGCGATACTTCTTTGTAGCGCTGATTTGCCTTTCCAGGTTGCTTGGTTGGCCAAAAAGGGCGTATGCGTTTTTTCCTGAATATATTCAGGAAAAAACGCATACGCCCTTTTTGGCCAAGGGCATCATTGTCAACGTTTTGCCGCTTTTCATGTGCTTTAAAGGCGATTCGAATCTACCTCCTGAAATCTGTTTCCTGAAATTCTGCCTTGATTTCAAATCCTCTTCTTTGCCTTCCCTCAATATATTTGTGGACGAGAGTTATCATTTATAACTCTGCAGGTTTGTGAATTGCAGTGCCCTGAAGCTCCATTTTACAAGTCGGTTTTTTGGGAGCTGGCCGCAAAAGCGCAGGATGGCTTCAGGCCCTGTTCTGGTTCAGGGGGGCAGGCTGAGCCTGTGGTTAATTCTTCTTCCTGATGGGAAAATAGAGTGACCTGTGCCTCTCCCAACACCAAGAGCTAGTCTCTCATTGGTTCCCCGTCTTCCCGTTCATCCTCAGGACAAATTGCAACCTGTACGGAACAGGAGGTTAAAGGTGCTGATGCTCCAAGTAGGGAGATTGCTAGTAAAGTGGCTGGAATGGCGAACCCGAGCACAAGGAGATGAGAAATGAGGTGTGTTTTAGAAACCTTTCCCCATCACACGGTGTACCATCTTCTGGGTTTCTCATGCATGTTTTCGATGAAGGAAGATGCCCTTGAACCTGGAGATTTGGGACCCATGCGATGGGTAGCACGCAGTATTACTTTAAAGGGTCTGCGTTTGCTCACCCAACCTCACCAGACCTCTCAGCCCCAAGAGTGTCCACCCTTATGTCTCATCCAGCTGTGGGTCTAGATATGGTCAATCCAGGTTGCATCACAGCCCCTGAACGAATTGTGTAAGAATTTCTCTCTCTTTCCCTGTCTTTGTTTCATGGGTTTTTAAAAGTAATTTATTTTTATAATGGGGTTTAGCTGCTTTTCACGGCTGTGTTTAGGCCGCTTTACACCCACTTGACCCACTAACAGAGAGATATCAATACATAGGTTTTAAGATTATTACTAGTCAGATATATTCTTGTGCGGTGAATCGGGCGTGTTGAGTCCAGTTCTCTGAGCAAGGAGTAGGTCTTGTCTATTACATATTGGGTTTATGGAACGGTATCTGAGCTAATTTGAAACTCTTGTTTTATGTATCACCCCACCTCACCTTTCCCGTTAAGCAGCCATAGTGTGTTTTCTGCATGTGTGACTCTGTTCTGTTTTGTAAGTCAGTTCAAGTGTAACGGTTTTTACATTCCCTCTATAAGTGACACCTTATGAGAAGTGTCCTTTTCTGTGTGACTTATTTCACTTAGAATCGTCTTACCTAAATCCACTCATCATGCTGCTACTAGCCTTATGACATTGATTTCATGGCTGAGTGATATTCCATTGTACATAAGGACCACAACTTTTTTATCCATTTTTCGCTTTCCTGGAATATTTAAGGTGGAAGGAAGTGGAGGTCCTTGTCAACACAGCAGCCCTAAACTTTGGGGTGCTTGTGTCTTGCTGATTTTCAATTTTCCCACTTTATCCCCCCATGCGTGGAAGTGCCCTATGCTCTCTAAGCTGTGTTTTTCAGATGTTTCAGGACACACCGTACACTTCTCCAGAGTGGCTGTTGGCAATTTACATCCCGCCCATCAGTGTAGCAAGGCTCCCATTTCTCCATGGCCTGACCTGCATTTCTGGTTTTGACACTTTTTTCAGCATGGCCCTTTTGACCGATGGGAAGCGAGACTTCTTTGTAGCGCTGATTTGCCTTTCCAGGTTGCTTGGTTGGCCAAAAAGGGCGTATGCGTTTTTTCCTGAATATATTCAGGAAAAAACGCATACGCCCTTTTTGGCCAAGGGCATCATTGTCAACGTTTTGCCACTCTTCATGTGCTTTAAAGGCGATTCGAATCTACCTCCTGAAATCTGTTTCCTGCAATTCTGCCTTGATTTCAAATCCTCTTCTTTGCCTTCCCTCAATATATTTGTGGACGAGAGTTATCATTTATAACTCTGCACGTTTGTGAATTGCAGTGCCTTGAAGCTCCATTTTACAAGTCGCTTTTTTGGGAGCCGGCCGCAAAAGCGCAGGATGGCTTCAGGCCCTGTTCTGGTTCCGGGGGGCAGGCTGAGCCTGTGGTTAATTCTTCTTCCTGATGGGAAAATAGAGTGACCTGTGCCTGTCCCAACACCAAGAGCTAGTCTCTCATTGGTTCCCCGTCTTTCCGTTCATCCTCAGGACAAATTGCAACCTGTACGGAACAGGAGGTTAAAGGTGCTGATGCTCCAAGTAGGGAGATTGCTAGTAAAGTGTCTGGAATGGCGAACCCGAGCACAAGGAGATGAGAAATGAGGTGCGTTTTAGAAACCTTTCCCCATCACACGGTGTACCATCTTCTGGGTTTCTCATGCATGTTTTCGATGTAGGAAGATGCCCTTGAACCTGGAGATTTGGGACCCATGCGATGGGTAGCACGCAGTATTACTTTAAAGGGTCTGCGTTTGCTCACCCAACCTCACCAAACCTCTCAGCCCCAAGAGTGTCCACCCTTATGTCTCATCCAGCTGTGGGTCTAGATATGGTCAATCCAGGTTGCATCACAGCCCCTGAACGAATTGTGTAAGAATTTCTCTCTCTTTCCCTGTCTTTGTTTCATGGGTTTTTAAAAGTAATTTATTTTTATAATGGGGTTTAGCTGCTTTTCACGGCTGTGTTTATGCCACTTTACACCCACTTGACACACTAACAGAGAGATATCAATACATAGGTTTTAAGATTATTACTAGTCAGATATATTCTTGTGCGGGAATCGGGCGTGTTGAGTCCAGTTCTCTGAGCAAGGAGTAGGTCTTGTCTATTACATATTGGGTTTATGGAACGGTATCTGAGCTAATTTGAAACTCTTGTTTTATGTATCACCCCACCTCACCTTTCCCGTTAAGCAGCCATAGTGTGTTTTCTGCATGTGTGACTCTGTTCTGTTTTGTAATTCAGTTCAAGTGTAACGGTTTTTACATTCCCTCTATAAGTGACACCTTATGAGAAGTGTCCTTTTCTGTGTGACTTATTTCACTTAGAATCGTCTTACCTAAATCCACTCATCATTCTGCTACTAGCCTTATGACATTGATTTCATGGCTGAGTGATATTCCATTGTACATAAGGACCACAACTTTTTTATCCATTTTTCACTTTCCTGGGATATTTAAGGTGGAAGGAAGTGGAGGTCCTTGTCAACAGAGCAGCCCTAAACTTTGGGGTGCTTGTGTCTTGCTGATTTTCAATTTTCCCACTTTATCCCCCCATGCGTGGAAGTGCCCTATGCTCTCTAAGCTGTGTTTTTTAGATGTTTCAGGACACACCGTACACTTCTCCAGAGTGGCTGTTGGCAATTTACATCCCGCCCATCAGTGTAGCAAGGCTCCCATTTCTCCATGGCCTGTCCTGCATTTCTGGTTTTGACACTTTTTTCAGCATGGCCCTTTTGACCGATGGGAAGCGAGACTTCTTTGTAGCGCTGATTTGCCTTTCCAGGTTGCTTGGTTGGCCAAAAAGGGCGTATGCGTTTTTTCCTGAATATATTCAGGAAAAAACGCATACGCCCTTTTTGGCCAAGGGCATCATTGTCAACGTTTTGCCGCTTTTCATGTGCTTTAAAGGCGATTCGAATCTACCTCCTGAAATCTGTTTCCTGAAATTCTGCCTTGATTTCAAATCCTCTTCTTTGCCTTCCCTCAATATATTTGTGGACGAGAGTTATCATTTATAACTCTGCAGGTTTGTGAATTGCAGTGCCCTGAAGCTCCATTTTACAAGTCGGTTTTTTGGGAGCTGGCCGCAAAAGCGCAGGATGGCTTCAGGCCCTGTTCTGGTTCAGGGGGGCAGGCTGAGCCTGTGGTTAATTCTTCTTCCTGATGGGAAAATAGAGTGACCTGTGCCTCTCCCAACACCAAGAGCTAGTCTCTCATTGGTTCCCCGTCTTCCCGTTCATCCTCAGGACAAATTGCAACCTGTACGGAACAGGAGGTTAAAGGTGCTGATGCTCCAAGTAGGGAGATTGCTAGTAAAGTGGCTGGAATGGCGAACCCGAGCACAAGGAGATGAGAAATGAGGTGTGTTTTAGAAACCTTTCCCCATCACACGGTGTACCATCTTCTGGGTTTCTCATGCATGTTTTCGATGAAGGAAGATGCCCTTGAACCTGGAGATTTGGGACCCATGCGATGGGTAGCACGCAGTATTACTTTAAAGGGTCTGCGTTTGCTCACCCAACCTCACCAGACCTCTCAGCCCCAAGAGTGTCCACCCTTATGTCTCATCCAGCTGTGGGTCTAGATATGGTCAATCCAGGTTGCATCACAGCCCCTGAACGAATTGTGTAAGAATTTCTCTCTCTTTCCCTGTCTTTGTTTCATGGGTTTTTAAAAGTAATTTATTTTTATAATGGGGTTTAGCTGCTTTTCACGGCTGTGTTTAGGCCGCTTTACACCCACTTGACCCACTAACAGAGAGATATCAATACATAGGTTTTAAGATTATTACTAGTCAGATATATTCTTGTGCGGTGAATCGGGCGTGTTGAGTCCAGTTCTCTGAGCAAGGAGTAGGTCTTGTCTATTACATATTGGGTTTATGGAACGGTATCTGAGCTAATTTGAAACTCTTGTTTTATGTATCACCCCACCTCACCTTTCCCGTTAAGCAGCCATAGTGTGTTTTCTGCATGTGTGACTCTGTTCTGTTTTGTAAGTCAGTTCAAGTGTAACGGTTTTTACATTCCCTCTATAAGTGACACCTTATGAGAAGTGTCCTTTTCTGTGTGACTTATTTCACTTAGAATCGTCTTACCTAAATCCACTCATCATGCTGCTACTAGCCTTATGACATTGATTTCATGGCTGAGTGATATTCCATTGTACATAAGGACCACAACTTTTTTATCCATTTTTCGCTTTCCTGGAATATTTAAGGTGGAAGGAAGTGGAGGTACTTGTCAACACAGCAGCCCTAAACTTTGGGGTGCTTGTGTCTTGCTGATTTTCAATTTTCCCACTTTATCCCCCCATGCGTGGAAGTGCCCTATGCTCTCTAAGCTGTGTTTTTCAGATGTTTCAGGACACACCGTACACTTCTCCAGAGTGGCTGTTGGCAATTTACATCCCGCCCATCAGTGTAGCAAGGCTCCCATTTCTCCATGGCCTGACCTGCATTTCTGGTTTTGACACTTTTTTCAGCATGGCCCTTTTGACCGATGGGAAGCGAGACTTCTTTGTAGCGCTGATTTGCCTTTCCAGGTTGCTTGGTTGGCCAAAAAGGGCGTATGCGTTTTTTCCTGAATATATTCAGGAAAAAACGCATACGCCCTTTTTGGCCAAGGGCATCATTGTCAACGTTTTGCCACTCTTCATGTGCTTTAAAGGCGATTCGAATCTACCTCCTGAAATCTGTTTCCTGCAATTCTGCCTTGATTTCAAATCCTCTTCTTTGCCTTCCCTCAATATATTTGTGGACGAGAGTTATCATTTATAACTCTGCACGTTTGTGAATTGCAGTGCCTTGAAGCTCCATTTTACAAGTCGCTTTTTTGGGAGCCGGCCGCAAAAGCGCAGGATGGCTTCAGGCCCTGTTCTGGTTCCGGGGGGCAGGCTGAGCCTGTGGTTAATTCTTCTTCCTGATGGGAAAATAGAGTGACCTGTGCCTGTCCCAACACCAAGAGCTAGTCTCTCATTGGTTCCCCGTCTTTCCGTTCATCCTCAGGACAAATTGCAACCTGTACGGAACAGGAGGTTAAAGGTGCTGATGCTCCAAGTAGGGAGATTGCTAGTAAAGTGTCTGGAATGGCGAACCCGAGCACAAGGAGATGAGAAATGAGGTGCGTTTTAGAAACCTTTCCCCATCACACGGTGTACCATCTTCTGGGTTTCTCATGCATGTTTTCGATGTAGGAAGATGCCCTTGAACCTGGAGATTTGGGACCCATGCGATGGGTAGCACGCAGTATTACTTTAAAGGGTCTGCGTTTGCTCACCCAACCTCACCAAACCTCTCAGCCCCAAGAGTGTCCACCCTTATGTCTCATCCAGCTGTGGGTCTAGATATGGTCAATCCAGGTTGCATCACAGCCCCTGAACGAATTGTGTAAGAATTTCTCTCTCTTTCCCTGTCTTTGTTTCATGGGTTTTTAAAAGTAATTTATTTTTATAATGGGGTTTAGCTGCTTTTCACGGCTGTGTTTATGCCACTTTACACCCACTTGACACACTAACAGAGAGATATCAATACATAGGTTTTAAGATTATTACTAGTCAGATATATTCTTGTGCGGGAATCGGGCGTGTTGAGTCCAGTTCTCTGAGCAAGGAGTAGGTCTTGTCTATTACATATTGGGTTTATGGAACGGTATCTGAGCTAATTTGAAACTCTTGTTTTATGTATCACCCCACCTCACCTTTCCCGTTAAGCAGCCATAGTGTGTTTTCTGCATGTGTGACTCTGTTCTGTTTTGTAATTCAGTTCAAGTGTAACGGTTTTTACATTCCCTCTATAAGTGACACCTTATGAGAAGTGTCCTTTTCTGTGTGACTTATTTCACTTAGAATCGTCTTACCTAAATCCACTCATCATTCTGCTACTAGCCTTATGACATTGATTTCATGGCTGAGTGATATTCCATTGTACATAAGGACCACAACTTTTTTATCCATTTTTCACTTTCCTGGGATATTTAAGGTGGAAGGAAGTGGAGGTCCTTGTCAACAGAGCAGCCCTAAACTTTGGGGTGCTTGTGTCTTGCTGATTTTCAATTTTCCCACTTTATCCCCCCATGCGTGGAAGTGCCCTATGCTCTCTAAGCTGTGTTTTTTAGATGTTTCAGGACACACCGTACACTTCTCCAGAGTGGCTGTTGGCAATTTACATCCCGCCCATCAGTGTAGCAAGGCTCCCATTTCTCCATGGCCTGTCCTGCATTTCTGGTTTTGACACTTTTTTCAGCATGGCCCTTTTGACCGATGGGAAGCGAGACTTCTTTGTAGCGCTGATTTGCCTTTCCAGGTTGCTTGGTTGGCCAAAAAGGGCGTATGCGTTTTTTCCTGAATATATTCAGGAAAAAACGCATACGCCCTTTTTGGCCAAGGGCATCATTGTCAACGTTTTGCCGCTTTTCATGTGCTTTAAAGGCGATTCGAATCTACCTCCTGAAATCTGTTTCCTGAAATTCTGCCTTGATTTCAAATCCTCTTCTTTGCCTTCCCTCAATATATTTGTGGACGAGAGTTATCATTTATAACTCTGCAGGTTTGTGAATTGCAGTGCCCTGAAGCTCCATTTTACAAGTCGGTTTTTTGGGAGCTGGCCGCAAAAGCGCAGGATGGCTTCAGGCCCTGTTCTGGTTCAGGGGGGCAGGCTGAGCCTGTGGTTAATTCTTCTTCCTGATGGGAAAATAGAGTGACCTGTGCCTCTCCCAACACCAAGAGCTAGTCTCTCATTGGTTCCCCGTCTTCCCGTTCATCCTCAGGACAAATTGCAACCTGTACGGAACAGGAGGTTAAAGGTGCTGATGCTCCAAGTAGGGAGATTGCTAGTAAAGTGGCTGGAATGGCGAACCCGAGCACAAGGAGATGAGAAATGAGGTGTGTTTTAGAAACCTTTCCCCATCACACGGTGTACCATCTTCTGGGTTTCTCATGCATGTTTTCGATGAAGGAAGATGCCCTTGAACCTGGAGATTTGGGACCCATGCGATGGGTAGCACGCAGTATTACTTTAAAGGGTCTGCGTTTGCTCACCCAACCTCACCAGACCTCTCAGCCCCAAGAGTGTCCACCCTTATGTCTCATCCAGCTGTGGGTCTAGATATGGTCAATCCAGGTTGCATCACAGCCCCTGAACGAATTGTGTAAGAATTTCTCTCTCTTTCCCTGTCTTTGTTTCATGGGTTTTTAAAAGTAATTTATTTTTATAATGGGGTTTAGCTGCTTTTCACGGCTGTGTTTAGGCCGCTTTACACCCACTTGACACACTAACAGAGAGATATCAATACATAGGTTTTAAGATTATTACTAGTCAGATATATTCTTGTGCGGTGAATCGGGCGTGTTGAGTCCAGTTCTCTGAGCAAGGAGTAGGTCTTGTCTATTACATATTGGGTTTATGGAACGGTATCTGAGCTAATTTGAAACTCTTGTTTTATGTATCACCCCACCTCACCTTTCCCGTTAAGCAGCCATAGTGTGTTTTCTGCATGTGTGACTCTGTTCTGTTTTGTAAGTCAGTTCAAGTGTAACGGTTTTTACATTCCCTCTATAAGTGACACCTTATGAGAAGTGTCCTTTTCTGTGTGACTTATTTCACTTAGAATCGTCTTACCTAAATCCACTCATCATGCTGCTACTAGCCTTATGACATTGATTTCATGGCTGAGTGATATTCCATTGTACATAAGGACCACAACTTTTTTATCCATTTTTCGCTTTCCTGGAATATTTAAGGTGGAAGGAAGTGGAGGTACTTGTCAACACAGCAGCCCTAAACTTTGGGGTGCTTGTGTCTTGCTGATTTTCAATTTTCCCACTTTATCCCCCCATGCGTGGAAGTGCCCTATGCTCTCTAAGCTGTGTTTTTCAGATGTTTCAGGACACACCGTACACTTCTCCAGAGTGGCTGTTGGCAATTTACATCCCGCCCATCAGTGTAGCAAGGCTCCCATTTCTCCATGGCCTGACCTGCATTTCTGGTTTTGACACTTTTTTCAGCATGGCCCTTTTGACCGATGGGAAGCGAGACTTCTTTGTAGCGCTGATTTGCCTTTCCAGGTTGCTTGGTTGGCCAAAAAGGGCGTATGCGTTTTTTCCTGAATATATTCAGGAAAAAACGCATACGCCCTTTTTGGCCAAGGGCATCATTGTCAACGTTTTGCCACTCTTCATGTGCTTTAAAGGCGATTCGAATCTACCTCCTGAAATCTGTTTCCTGCAATTCTGCCTTGATTTCAAATCCTCTTCTTTGCCTTCCCTCAATATATTTGTGGACGAGAGTTATCATTTATAACTCTGCACGTTTGTGAATTGCAGTGCCTTGAAGCTCCATTTTACAAGTCGCTTTTTTGGGAGCCGGCCGCAAAAGCGCAGGATGGCTTCAGGCCCTGTTCTGGTTCCGGGGGGCAGGCTGAGCCTGTGGTTAATTCTTCTTCCTGATGGGAAAATAGAGTGACCTGTGCCTGTCCCAACACCAAGAGCTAGTCTCTCATTGGTTCCCCGTCTTTCCGTTCATCCTCAGGACAAATTGCAACCTGTACGGAACAGGAGGTTAAAGGTGCTGATGCTCCAAGTAGGGAGATTGCTAGTAAAGTGGCTGGAATGGCGAACCCGAGCACAAGGAGATGAGAAATGAGGTGCGTTTTAGAAACCTTTCCCCATCACACGGTGTACCATCTTCTGGGTTTCTCATGCATGTTTTCGATGTAGGAAGATGCCCTTGAACCTGGAGATTTGGGACCCATGCGATGGGTAGCACGCAGTATTACTTTAAAGGGTCTGCGTTTGCTCACCCAACCTCACCAGACCTCTCAGCCCCAAGAGTGTCCACCCTTATGTCTCATCCAGCTGTGGGTTTAGATATGGTCAATCCAGGTTGCATCACAGCCCCTGAACGAATTGTGTAAGAATTTCTCTCTCTTTCCCTGTCTTTGTTTCATGGGTTTTTAAAAGTAATTTATTTTTATAATGGGGTTTAGCTGCTTTTCACGGCTGTGTTTAGGCCGCTTTACACCCACTTGACCCACTAACAGAGAGATATCAATACATAGGTTTTAAGATTATTACTAGTCAGATATATTCTTGTGCGGTGAATCGGGCGTGTTGAGTCCAGTTCTCTGAGCAAGGAGTAGGTCTTGTCTATTACATATTGGGTTTATGGAACGGTATCTGAGCTAATTTGAAACTCTTGTTTTATGTATCACCCTACCTCACCTTTCCCGTTAAGCAGCCATAGTGTGTTTTCTGCATGTGTGACTCTGTTCTGTTTTGTAATTCAGTTCAAGTGTAACGGTTTTTACATTCCCTCTATAAGTGACACCTTATGAGAAGTGTCCTTTTCTGTGTGACTTATTTCACTTAGAATCGTCTTACCTAAATCCACTCATCATGCTGCTACTAGCCTTATGACATTGATTTCATGGCTGAGTGATATTCCATTGTACATAAGGACCACAACTTTTTTATCCATTTTTCGCTTTCCTGGGATATGTAAGGTGGAAGGAAGTGGAGGTCCTTGTCAACAGAGCAGCCCTAAACTTTGGGGTGCTTGTGTCTTGCTGATTTTCAATTTTCCCACTTTATCCCCCCATGCGTGGAAGTGCCCTATGCTCTCTAAGCTGTGTTTTTTAGATGTTTCAGGACACACCGTACACTTCTCCAGAGTGGCTGTTGGCAATTTACATCCCGCCCATCAGTGTAGCAAGGCTCCCATTTCTCCATGGCCTGTCCTGCATTTCTGGTTTTGACACTTTTTTCAGCATGGCCCTTTTGACCGATGGGAAGCGAGACTTCTTTGTAGCGCTGATTTGCCTTTCCAGGTTGCTTGGTTGGCCAAAAAGGGCGTATGCGTTTTTTCCTGAATATATTCAGGAAAAAACGCATACGCCCTTTTTGGCCAAGGGCATCATTGTCAACGTTTTGCCGCTTTTCATGTGCTTTAAAGGCGATTCGAATCTACCTCCTGAAATCTGTTTCCTGCAATTCTGCCTTGATTTCAAATCCTCTTCTTTGCCTTCCCTCAATATATTTGTGGACGAGAGTTATCATTTATAACTCTGCAGGTTTGTGAATTGCAGTGCCCTGAAGCTCCATTTTACAAGTCGCTTTTTTGGGAGCCAGCCGCAAAAGCGCAGGATGGCTTCAGGCCCTGTTCTGGTTCCAGGGGGCAGGCTGAGCCTGTGGTTAATTCTTCTTCCTGATGGGAAAATAGAGTGACCTGTGCCTGTCCCAACACCAAGAGCTAGTCTCTCATTGGTTCCCCGTCTTCCCGTTCATCCTCAGGACAAATTGCAACCTGTACGGAACAGGAGGTTAAAGGTGCTGATGCTCCAAGTAGGGAGATTGCTAGTAAAGTGCCTGGAATGGCGAACCCGAGCACAAGGAGATGAGAAATGAGGTGCGTTTTAGAAACCTTTCCCCATCACACGGTGTACCATCGTCTGGGTTTCTCATGCATGTTTTCGAAGTAGGAAGATGCCCTTGAACCTGGAGATTTGGGACCCATGTGATGGGTAGCACGCAGTATTACTTTAAAGGGTCTGCGTTTGCTCACCCAACCTCACCAAACCTCTCATCGCCAAGAGTGTCCACCCTTATGTCTCATCCAGCTGTGGGTCTAGATATGGTCAATCCAGTTTGCATCACAGCCCCTTAACGAATTGTGTAAGAATTTCTCTCTCTTTCCCTGTCTTTGTTTCATGGGTTTTTAAAAGTAATTTATTTTTATAATGGGGTTTAGCTGCTTTTCACGGCTTTGTTTAGGCCGCTTTACACCCACTTGACACACTAACAGAGAGATATCAATACATAGGTTTTAAGATTATTACTAGTCAGATATATTCTTGTGCGGTGAATCGGGCGTGTTGAGTCCAGTTCTCTGAGCAAGGAGTAGGTCTTGTCTATTACATATTGGGTTTATGGAACGGTATCTGAGCTAATTTGAAACTCTTGTTTTATGTATCACCCCACCTCACCTTTCCCGTTAAGCAGCCATAGTGTGTTTTCTGCATGTGTGACTCTGTTCTGTTTTGTAATTCAGTTCAAGTGTAATGGTTTTTACATTCCCTCTATAAGTGACACCTTATGAGAAGTGTCCTTTTCTGTGTGACTTATTTCACTTAGAATCGTCTTACCTAAATCCACTCATCATGCTGCTACTAGCCTTATGACATTGATTTCATGGCTGAGTGATATTCCATTGTACATAAGGACCACAACTTTTTTATCAATTTTTCGCTTTCCTGGGATATTTAAGGTGGAATGAAGTGGAGGTCCTTGTCAACAGAGCAGCCCTAAACTTTGGGGTGCTTGTGTCTTGCTGATTTTCAATTTTCCCACTTTATCCCCCCATGCGTGGAAGTGCCCTCTGCTCTCTAAGCTGTGTTTTTTAGATGTTTCAGGACACACCGTACACTTCTCCAGAGTGGCTGTTGGCAATTTACATCCCGCCCATCAGTGTAGCAAGGCTCCCATTTCTCCATGGCCTGTCCTGCATTTCTGGTTTTGACACTTTTTTCAGCATGGCCCTTTTGACCGATGGGAAGCGAGACTTCTTTGTAGCGCTGATTTGCCTTTCCAGGTTGCTTGGTTGGCCAAAAAGGGCGTATGCGTTTTTTCCTGAATGTATTCAGGAAAAAACGCATACGCCCTTTTTGGACAAGGGCATCATTGTCAACGTTTTGCCGCTTTTCATGTGCTTTAAAGGCGATTCGAATCTACCTCCTGAAATCTGTTTCCTGCAATTCTGCCTTGATTTCAAATCCTCTTCTTTGCCTTCCCTCAATATATTTGTGGACGAGAGTTATCATTTATAACTCTGCAGGTTTGTGAATTGCAGTGCCCTGAAGCTCCATTTTACAAGTCGATTTTTTGGGAGCCGGCCGCAAAAGCGCAGGATGGCTTCAGGCCCTGTTCTGGTTCAGGGGTGCAGGCTGAGCCTGTGGTTAATTCTTCTTCCTGATGGGAAAATAGAGTGACCTGTGCCTGTCCCAACACCAAGAGCTAGTCTCTCATTGGTTCCCCATCTTCCCGTTCATCCTCAGGACAAATTGCAACCTGTACGGAACAGGAGGTTAAAGGTGCTGATGCTCCAAGTAGGGAGATTGCTAGTAAAGTGGCTGGAATGGCGAACCCGAGCACAAGGAGATGAGAAATGAGGTGCGTTTTAGAAACCTTTCCCCATCACACGGTGTACCATCTTCTGGGTTTCTCATGCATGTTTTCGATGTAGGAAGATGCCCTTGAAACTGGAGATTTGGGACCCATGCGATGGGTAGCAGGCAGTATTACTTTAAAGGGTCTGCGTTTGCTCACCCAACCTCACCAAACCTCTCAGCCCCAAGAGTGTCCACCCTTATGTGTCATCCAGCTGTGGGTCTAGATATGGTCAATCCAGGTTGCATCACAGCCCCTGAACGAATTGTGTAAGAATTTCTCTCTCTTTCCCTGTCTTTGTTTCATGGGTTTTTAAAAGTAAATTATTTTTATAATGGGGTGTAGCTGCTTTTCACGGCTGTGTTTATGCCGCTTTACACCCACTTGACACACTAACAGAGAGATATCAATACATAGGTTTTAAGATTATTACTAGTCAGATATATTCTTGTGCGGTGAATCGGGCGTGTTGAGTCCAGTTCTCTGAGCAAGGAGTAGGTCTTGTCTATTCCATATTGGGTTTATGGAACGGTATCTGAGCTAATTTGAAACTCTTGTTTTATGTATCACCCCACCTCACCTTTCCCGTTAAGCAGCCATAGTGTGTTTTCTGCATGTGTGACTCTGTTCTGTTTTGTAAGTCAGTTCAAGTGTAACGGTTTTTACATTCCCTCTATAAGTGACACCTTATGAGAAGTGTCCTTTTCTGTGTGACTTATTTCACTTAGAATCGTCTTACCTAAATCCACTCATCATGCTGCTACTAGCCTTATGACATTGATTTCATGGCTGAGTGATATTCCATTGTACATAAGGACCACAACTTTTTTATCCATTTTTCGCTTTCCTGGGATATTTAAGGTGGAATGAAGTGGAGGTCCTTGTCAACAGAGCAGCCCTAAACTTTGGGGTGCTTGTGTCTTGCTGATTTTCAATTTTCCCACTTTATCCCCCCATGCGTGGAAGTGCCCTCTGCTCTCTAAGCTGTGTTTTTTAGATGTTTCAGGACACACCGTACACTTCTCCAGAGTGGCTGTTGGCAATTTACATCCCGCCCATCAGTGTAGCAAGGCTCCCATTTCTCCATGGCCTGTCCTGCATTTCTGGTTTTGACACTTTTTTCAGCATGGCCCTTTTGACCGATGGGAAGCGAGACTTCTTTGTAGCGCTGATTTGCCTTTCCAGGTTGCTTGGTTGGCCAAAAAGGGCGTATGCGTTTTTTCCTGAATGTATTCAGGAAAAAACGCATACGCCCTTTTTGGACAAGGGCATCATTGTCAACGTTTTGCCGCTTTTCATGTGCTTTAAAGGCGATTCGAATCTACCTCCTGAAATCTGTTTCCTGCAATTCTGCCTTGATTTCAAATCCTCTTCTTTGCCTTCCCTCAATATATTTGTGGACGAGAGTTATCATTTATAACTCTGCAGGTTTGTGAATTGCAGTGCCCTGAAGCTCCATTTTACAAGTCGATTTTTTGGGAGCAGGCCGCAAAAGCGCAGGATGGCTTCAGGCCCTGTTCTGGTTCAGGGGGGCAGGCTTAGCCTGTGGTTAATTCTTCTTCCTGATGGGAAAATAGAGTGACCTGTGCCTGTCCCAACACCAAGAGCTAGTCTCTCATTGGTTCCCCGTCTTCCCCTTCATCCTCAGGACAAATTGCAACCTGTACGGAACAGGAGGTTAAAGGTGCTGATCCTCCAAGTAGGGAGATTGCTAGTAAAGTGGCTGGAATGGCGAACCCGAGCACAAGGAGATGAGAAATGAGGTGCGTTTTAGAAACCTTTCCCCATCACACGGTGTACCATCTTCTGGGTTTCTCATGCATGTTTTCGATGTAGGAAGATGCCCTTGAAACTGGAGATTTGGGACCCATGCGATGGGTAGCAGGCTGTATTACTTTAAAGGGTCTGCGTTTGCTCACCCAACCTCACCAAACCTCTCAGCCCCAAGAGTGTCCACCCTTATGTGTCATCAAGCTGTGGGTCTAGATATGGTCAATCCAGGTTGCATCACAGCTCCTGAACGAATTGTGTAAGAATTTCTCTCCCTTTCCCTGTCTTTGTTTCATGGGTTTTTAAAAGTAATTTATTTTTATAATGGGGTGTAGCTGCTTTTCACGGCTGTGTTTATGCCGCTTTACACCCACTTGACACACTAACAGAGAGATATCAATACATAGGTTTTAAGATTATTACTAGTCAGATATATTCTTGTGCGGTGAATCGGGCGTGTTGAGTCCAGTTCTGTGAGCAAGGAGTAGGTCTTGTCTATTCCATATTGGGTTTATGGAACGGTATCTGAGCTAATTTGAAACTCTTGTTTTATGTATCACCCCACCTCACCTTTCCCGTTAAGCAGCCATAGTGTGTTTTCTGCATGTGTGACTCTGTTCTGTTTTGTAAGTCAGTTCAAGTGTAACGGTTTTTACATTCCCTCTATAAGTGACACCTTATGAGAAGTGTCCTTTTCTGTGTGACTTATTTCACTTAGAATCGTCTTACCTAAATCCACTCATCATGGTGCTACTAGCCTTATGACATTGATTTCATGGCTGAGTGATATTCCATTGTACATAAGGACCACAACTTTTTTATCCATTTTTCGCTTTCCTGGGATATTTAAGGTGGAAGGAAGTGGAGGTCCTTGTCAACAGAGCAGCCCTAAACTTTGGGGTGCTTGTGTCTTGCTGATTTTCAATTTTCCCACTTTATCCCCCCATGCGTGGAAGTGCCCTATGCTCTCTAAGCTGTGTTTTTTAGATGTTTCAGGACACACCGTACACTTCTCCAGAGTGGCTGTTGGCAATTTACATCCCGCCCATCAGTGTAGCAAGGCTCCCATTTCTCCATGGCCTGTCCTGCATTTCTGGTTTTGACACTTTTTTCAGCATGGCCCTTTTGACCGATGGGAAGCGAGACTTCTTTGTAGCACTGATTTGCCTTTCCAGGTTGCTTGGTTGGCCAAAAAGGGCGTATGCGTTTTTTCCTGAATGTATTCAGGAAAAAACGCATACGCCCTTTTTGGCCAAGGGCATCATTGTCAATGTTTTGCCGCTTTTCATGTGCTTTAAAGGCGATTCGAATCTACCTCCTGAAATCTGTTTCCTGCAATTCTGCCATGATTTCAAATCCTCTTCTTTGCCTTCCCTCAATATATTTGTGGACGAGAGTTATCATTTATAACTCTGCAGGTTTGTGAATTGCAGTGCCCTGAAGCTCCATTTTACAAGTCGGTTTTTTGGGAGCTGGCCGCAAAAGCGCAGGATGGCTTCAGGCCCTGTTCTGGTCCAGGGGGGCAGGCTGAGCCTGTGGTTAATTCTTCTTCCTGATGGGAAAATAGAGTGACCTGTGCCTCTCCCAACACCAAGAGCTAGTCTCTCATTGGTTCCCCGTCTTCCCGTTCATCCTCAGGACAAATTGCAACCTGTACGGAACAGGAGGTTAAAGGTGCTGATGCTCCAAGTAGGGAGATTGCTAGTAAAGTGGCTGGAATGGCGAACCCGAGCACAAGGAGATGAGAAATGAGGTGCGTTTTAGAAACCTTTCCCCATCACACGGTGTACCATCTTCTGGGTTTCTCATGCATGTTTTCGATGTAGGAAGATGCCCTTGAACCTGGAGATTTGGGACCCATGCGATGGGTAGCACGCAGTATTACTTTAAAGGGTCTGCGTTTGCTCACCCAACCTCACCAGACCTCTCAGCCCCAAGAGTGTCCACCCTTATGTCTCATCCAGCTGTGGGTCTAGATATGGTCAATCCAGGTTGCATCACAGCCCCTGAACGAATTGTGTAAGAATTTCTCTCTCTTTCCCTGTCTTTGTTTCATGGGTTTTTAAAAGTAATTTATTTTTATAATGGGGTTTAGCTGCTTTTCACGGCTGTGTTTAGGCCGCTTTACACCCACTTGACCCACTAACAGAGAGATATCAATACATAGGTTTTAAGATTATTACTAGTCAGATATATTCTTGTGCGGTGAATCGGGCGTGTTGAGTCCAGTTCTCTGAGCAAGGAGTAGGTCTTGTCTATTACATATTGGGTTTATGGAACGGTATCTGAGCTAATTTGAAACTCTTGTTTTATGTATCACCCCACCTCACCTTTCCCGTTAAGCAGCCATAGTGTGTTTTCTGCATGTGTGACTCTGTTCTGTTTTGTAATTCAGTTCAAGTGTAACGGTTTTTACATTCCCTCTATAAGTGACACCTTATGAGAAGTGTCCTTTTCTGTGTGACTTATTTCACTTAGAATCATCTTACCTAAATCCACTCATCATGCTGCTACTAGCCTTATGACATTGATTTCATGGCTGAGTGATATTCCATTGTACATAAGGACCACAACTTTTTTATCCATTTTTCGCTTTCCTGGGATATGTAAGGTGGAAGGAAGTGGAGGTCCTTGTCAACAGAGCAGCCCTAAACTTTGGGGTGCTTGTGTCTTGCTGATTTTCAATTTTCCCACTTTATCCCCCCATGCGTGGAAGTGCCCTATGCTCTCTAAGCTGTGTTTTTTAGATGTTTCAGGACACACCGTACACTTCTCCAGAGTGGCTGTTGGCAATTTACATCCCGCCCATCAGTGTAGCAAGGCTCCCATTTCTCCATGGCCTGTCCTGCATTTCTGGTTTTGACACTTTTTTCAGCATGGCCCTTTTGACCGATGGGAAGCGAGACTTCTTTGTAGCGCTGATTTGCCTTTCCAGGTTGCTTGGTTGGCCAAAAAGGGCGTATGCGTTTTTTCCTGAATATATTCAGGAAAAAACGCATACGCCCTTTTTGGCCAAGGGCATCATTGTCAACGTTTTGCCGCTTTTCATGTGCTTTAAAGGCGATTCGAATCTACCTCCTGAAATCTGTTTCCTGCAATTCTGCCTTGATTTCAAATCCTCTTCTTTGCCTTCCCTCAATATATTTGTGGACGAGAGTTATCATTTATAACTCTGCAGGTTTGTGAATTGCAGTGCCCTGAAGCTCCATTTTACAAGTCGGTTTTTTGGGAGCTGGCCGCAAAAGCACAAGATGGCTTCAGGCCCTGTTCTGGTTCAGGGGGGCAGGCTGAGCCTGTGGTTAATTCTTCTTCCTGATGGGAAAATAGAGTGACCTGTGCCTCTCCCAACACCAAGAGCTAGTCTCTCATTGGTTCCCCGTCTTCCCGTTCATCCTCAGTACAAATTGCAACCTGTACGGAACAGGAGGTTAAAGGTGCTGATGCCCCAAGTAGGGAGATTGCTAGTAAAGTGGCTGGAATGGCGAACCCGAGCACAAGGAGATGAGAAATGAGGTGCGTTTTAGAAACCTTTCCCCATCACACGGTGTACCATCTTCTGGGTTTCTCATGCATGTTTTCGATGTAGGAAGATGCCCTTGAACCTGGAGATTTGGGACCCATGCGATGGGTAGCACGCAGTATTACTTTAAAGGGTCTGCGTTTGCTCACCCAACCTCACCAGACCTCTCAGCCCCAAGAGTGTCCACCCTTATGTCTCATCCAGCTGTGGGTCTAGATATGGTCAATCCAGGTTGCATCACAGCCCCTGAACGAATTGTGTAAGAATTTCTCTCTCTTTCCCTGTCTTTGTTTCATGGGTTTTTAAAAGTAATTTATTTTTATAATGGGGTTTAGCTGCTTTTCACGGCTGTGTTTAGGCCGCTTTACACCCACTTGACCCACTAACAGAGAGATATCAATACATAGGTTTTAAGATTATTACTAGACAGTTATATTCTTGTGCGGTGAATCGGGCGTGTTGAGTCCAGTTCTCTGAGCAAGGAGTAGGTCTTGTCTATTACATATTGGGTTTATGGAACGGTATCTGAGCTAATTTGAAACTCTTGTTTTATGTATCACCCCACCTCACCTTTCCCGTTAAGCAGCCATAGTGTGTTTTCTGCATGTGTGACTCTGTTCTGTTTTGTAATTCAGTTCAAGTGTAACGGTTTTTACATTCCCTCTATAAGTGACACCTTATGAGAAGTGTCCTTTTCTGTGTGACTTATTTCACTTAGAATCGTCTTACCTAAGTCCACTCATCATGCTGCTACTAGCCTTATGACATTGATTTCATGACTGAGTGATATTCCATTGTACATAAGGACCACAACTTTTTTATCCATTTTTCGCTTTCCTGGGATATTTAAGGTGGAAGGAAGTGGAGGTCCTTGTCAACAGAGCAGCCCTAAACTTTGGGGTGCTTGTGTATTGCTGATTTTCAATTTTCCCACTTTATCCCCCCATGCGTGGAAGTGCCCTCTGCTCTCTAAGCTGTGTTTTTTAGATGTTTCAGGACACACCGTACACTTCTCCAGAGTGGCTGTTGGCAATTTACATCCCGCCCATCAGTGTAGCAAGGCTCCCATTTCTCCATGGCCTGTCCTGCATTTCTGGTTTTGACACTTTTTTCAGCATGGCCCTTTTGACCGATGGGAAGCGAGACTTCTTTGTAGCGCTGATTTGCCTTTCCAGGTTGCTTGGTTGGCCAAAAAGGGCGTATGCGTTTTTTCCTGAATATATTCAGGAAAAAACGCATACGCCCTTTTTGGCCAAGGCCATCATTGTCAACGTTTTGCCGCTTTTCATGTGCTTTAAAGGCGATTCGAATCTACCTCCTGAAATCTGTTTCCTGCAATTCTGCCTTGATTTCAAATCCTCTTCTTTGCCTTCCCTCAATATATTTGTGGACGAGAGTTATCATTTATAACTCTGCAGGTTTGTGAATTGCAGTGCCCTGAAGCTCCATTTTACAAGTCGCTTTTTTGGGAGCCGGCCGCAAAAGCGCAGGATGGCTTCAGGCCCTGTTCTGGTTCCGGGGGGCAGGCTGAGCCTGTGGTTAATTCTTCTTCCTGATGGGAAAATAGAGTGACCTGTGCCTGTCCCAACACCAAGAGCTAGTCTCTCATTGGTTCCCCGTCTTCCCGTTCATCCTCAGGACAAATTGCAACCTGTACGGAACAGGAGGTTAAAGGTGCTGATGCTCCAAGTAGGGAGATTGCTAGTAAAGTGGCTGGAATGGCGAACCCGAGCACAAGGAGATGAGAAATGAGGTGCGTTTTAGAAACCTTTCCCCATCACACGGTGTACCATCTTCTGGGTTTCTCATGCATGTTTTCGATGTAGGAAGATGCCCTTGAACCTGGAGATTTGGGACCCATGCGATGGGTAGCACGCAGTATTACTTTAAAGGGTCTGCGTTTGCTCACCCAACCTCACCAAACCTCTCAGCCCCAAGAGTGTCCACCCTTATGTCTCATCCAGCTGTGGGTCTAGATATGGTCAATCCAGGTTGCATCACAGCCCCTGAACGAATTGTGTAAGAATTTCTCTCTCTTTCCCTGTCTTTGTTTCATGGGTTTTTAAAAGTAATTTATTTTTATAATGGGGTTTAGCTGCTTTTCACGGCTGTGTTTAGGCCGCTTTACACCCACTTGACCCACTAACAGAGAGATATCAATACATAGGTTTTAAGATTATTACTAGTCAGATATATTCTTGTGCGGTGAATCGGGCGTGTTGAGTCCAGTTCTCTGAGCAAGGAGTAGGTCTTGTCTGTTACATATTGGGTTTATGGAACGGTATCTGAGCTAATTTGAAACTCTTGTTTTATGTATCACCCCACCTCACCTTTCCCGTTAAGCAGCCATAGTGTGTTTTCTGCATGTGTGACTCTGTTCTGTTTTGTAATTCAGTTCAAGTGTAACGGTTTTTACATTCCCTCTATAAGTGACACCTTATGAGAAGTGTCCTTTTCTGTGTGACTTATTTCACTTAGAATCGTCTTACCTAAATCCACTCATCATGCTGCTACTAGCCTTATGACATTGATTTCATGGCTGAGTGATATTCCATTGTACATAAGGACCACAACTTTTTTATCCATTTTTCGCTTTCCTGGGATATTTAAGGTGGAAGGAAGTGGAGGTCCTTGTCAACAGAGCAGCCCTAAACTTTGGGGTGCTTGTGTCTTGCTGATTTTCAATTTTCCCACTTTATCCCCCCATGCGTGGAAGTGCCCTATGCTCTCTAAGCTGTGTTTTTTAGATGTTTCAGGACACACCGTACACTTCTCCAGAGTGGTTGTTGGCAATTTACATCCCGCCCATCAGTGTAGCAAGGCTCCCATTTCTCCATGGCCTGTCCTGCATTTCTGGTTTTGACACTTTTTTCAGCATGGCCCTTTTGACCGATGGGAAGCGAGACTTCTTTGTAGCGCTGATTTGCCTTTCCAGGTTGCTTGGTTGGCCAAAAAGGGCGTATGCGTTTTTTCCTGAATATATTCAGGAAAAAACGCATACGCCCTTTTTGGCCAAGGGCATCATTGTCAACGTTTTGCCGCTTTTCATGTGCTTTAAAGGCGATTCGAATCTACCTCCTGAAATCTGTTTCCTGCAATTCTGCCTTGATTTCAAATCCTCTTCTTTGCCTTCCCTCAATATATTTGTGGACGAGAGTTATCATTTATAACTCTGCAGGTTTGTGAATTGCAGTGCCCTGAAGCTCCATTTTACAAGTCGCTTTTTTGGGAGCCGGCCGCAAAAGCGCAGGATGGCTTCAGGCCCTGTTCTGGTTCAGGGGGGCAGGCTGAGCCTGTGGTTAATTCTTCTTCCTGATGGGAAAATAGAGTGACCTGTGCCTCTCCCAACACCGAGAGCTAGTCTCTCATTGGTTCCCCGTCTTCCCGTTCATCCTCAGGACAAATTGCAACCTGTACGGAACAGGAGGTTAAAGGTGCTGATGCTCCAAGTAGGGAGATTGCTAGTAAAGTGGCTGGAATGGCGAACCCGAGCACAAGGAGATGAGAAATGAGGTGCGTTTTAGAAACCTTTCCCCATCACACGGTGTACCATCTTCTGGGTTTCTCATGCATGTTTTCGATGTAGGAAGATGCCCTTGAACCTGGAGATTTGGGACCCATGCGATGGGTAGCACGCAGTATTATTTTAAAGGGTCTGCGTTTGCTCACCCAACCTCACCAAACCTCTCAGCCCCAAGAGTGTCCACCCTTATGTCTCATCCAGCTGTGGGTCTAGATATGGTCAATCCAGGTTGCATCACAGCCCCTGAACGAATTGTGTAAGAATTTCTCTCTCTTTCCCTGTCTTTTGTTTCATGGGTTTTTAAAAGTAATTTATTTTTATAATGGGGTTTAGCTGCTTTTCACGGCTGTGTTTAGGCCGCTTTACACCCACTTGACACACTAACAGAGAGATATCAATACATAGGTTTTAAGATTATTACTAGTCAGATATATTCTTGTGCGGTGAATCGGGCGTGTTGAGTCCAGTTCTCTGAGCAAGGAGTAGGTCTTGTCTATTCCATATTGGGTTTATGGAACGGTATCTGAGCTAATTTGAAACTCTTGTTTTATGTATCACCCCACCTCACCTTTCCCGTTAAGCAGCCATAGTGTGTTTTCTGCATGTGTGACTCTGTTCTGTTTTGTAATTCAGTTCAAGTGTAATGGTTTTTACATTCCCTCTATAAGTGACACCTTATGAGAAGTGTCCTTTTCTGTGTGACTTATTTCACTTAGAATCGTCTTACCTAAATCCACTCATCATGCTGCTACTAGCCTTATGACATTGATTTCATGGCTGAGTGATATTCCATTGTACATAAGGACCACAACTTTTTTATCCATTTTTCGCTTTCCTGGGATATTTAAGGTGGAATGAAGTGGAGGTCCTTGTCAACAGAGCAGCCCTAAACTTTGGGGTGCTTGTGTCTTGCTGATTTTCAATTTTCCCACTTTATCCCCCCATGCGTGGAAGTGCCCTCTGCTCTCTAAGCTGTGTTTTTTAGATGTTTCAGGACACACCGTACACTTCTCCAGAGTGGCTGTTGGCAATTTACATCCCGCCCATCAGTGTAGCAAGGCTCCCATTTCTCCATGGCCTGTCCTGCATTTCTGGTTTTGACACTTTTTTCAGCATGGCCCTTTTGACCGATGGGAAGCGAGACTTCTTTGTAGCGCTGATTTGCCTTTCCAGGTTGCTTGGTTGGCCAAAAAGGGCGTATGCGTTTTTTCCTGAATGTATTCAGGAAAAAACGCATACGCCCTTTTTGGACAAGGGCATCATTGTCAACGTTTTGCCGCTTTTCATGTGCTTTAAAGGCGATTCGAATCTACCTCCTGAAATCTGTTTCCTGCAATTCTGCCTTGATTTCAAATCCTCTTCTTTGCCTTCCCTCAATATATTTGTGGACGAGAGTTATCATTTATAACTCTGCAGGTTTGTGAATTGCAGTGCCCTGAAGCTTCATTTTACAAGTCGATTTTTTGGGAGCCGGCCGCAAAAGCGCAGGATGGCTTCAGGCCCTGTTCTGGTTCAGGGGTGCAGGCTGAGCCTGTGGTTAATTCTTCTTCCTGATGGGAAAATAGAGTGACCTGTGCCTCTCCCAACACCAAGAGCTAGTCTCTCATTGGTTCCCCGTCTTCCCGTTCATCCTCAGGACAAATTGCAACCTGTACGGAACAGGAGGTTAAAGGTGCTGATGCTCCAAGTAGGGAGATTGCTAGTAAAGTGGCTGGAATGGCGAACCCGAGCACAAGGAGATGAGAAATGAGGTGCGTTTTAGAAACCTTTCCCCATCACACGGTGTACCATCTTCTGGGTTTCTCATGCATGTTTTCGATGTAGGAAGATGCCCTTGAAACTGGAGATTTGGGACCCATGCGATGGGTAGCAGGCTGTATTACTTTAAAGGGTCTGCGTTTGCTCACCCAACCTCACCAAACCTCTCAGCCCCAAGAGTGTCCACCCTTATGTGTCATCCAGCTGTGGGTCTAGATATGGTCAATCCAGGTTGCATCACAGCTCCTGAACGAATTGTGTAAGAATTTCTCTCTCTTTCCCTGTCTTTGTTTCATGGGTTTTTAAAAGTAATTTATTTTTATAATGGGGTGTAGCTGCTTTTCACGGCTGTGTTTATGCCGCTTTACACCCACTTGACACACTAACAGAGAGATATCAATACATAGGTTTTAAGATTATTACTAGTCAGATATATTCTTGTGCGGTGAATCGGGCGTGTTGAGTCCAGTTCTCTGAGCAAGGAGTAGGTCTTGTCTATTCCATATTGGGTTTATGGAACGGTATCTGAGCTAATTTGAAACTCTTATTTTATGTATCACCCCACCTCACCTTTCCCGTTAAGCAGCCATAGTGTGTTTTCTGCATGTGTGACTCTGTTCTGTTTTGTAAGTCAGTTCAAGTGTAACGGTTTTTACATTCCCTCTATAAGTGACACCTTATGAGAAGTGTCCTTTTCTGTGTGAGTTATTTCACTTAGAATCGTCTTACCTAAATCCACTCATCATGCTGCTACTAGCCTTATGACATTGATTTCATGGCTGAGTGATATTCCATTGTACATAAGGACCACAACTTTTTTATCCATTTTTCGCTTTCCTGGGATATTTAAGGTGGAATGAAGTGGAGGTCCTTGTCAACAGAGCAGCCCTAAACTTTGGGGTGCTTGTGTCTTGCTGATTTTCAATTTTCCCACTTTATCCCCCCATGCGTGGAAGTGCCCTATGCTCTCTAAGCTGTGTTTTTTAGATGTTTCAGGACACACCGTACACTTCTCCAGAGTGGCTGTTGGCAATTTACATCCCGCCCATCAGTGTAGCAAGGCTCCCATTTCTCCATGGCCTGTCCTGCATTTCTGGTTTTGACACTTTTTTCAGCATGGCCCTTTTGACCGATGGGAAGCGAGATTTCTTTGTAGCGCTGATTTGCCTTTCCAGGTTGCTTGGTTGGCCAAAAAGTGCGTATGCGTTTTTTCCTGAATATATTCAGGAAAAAACGCATACGCCCTTTTTGGCCAAGGGCATCATTGTCAACGTTTTGCCGCTTTTCATGTGCTTTAAAGGCGATTCGAATCTACCTCCTGAAATCTGTTTCCTGCAATTCTGCCTTGATTTCAAATCCTCTTCTTTGCCTTCCCTCAATATATTTGTGGACGAGAGTTATCATTTATAACTCTGCAGGTTTGTGAATTGCAGTGCCCTGAAGCTCCATTTTACAAGTCGATTTTTTGGGAGCCGGCCGCAAAAGCGCAGGATGGCTTCAGGCCCTGTTCTGGTTCCGGGGGGCAGGCTGAGCCTGTGGTTAATTCTTCTTCCTGATGGGAAAATAGAGTGACCTGTGCCTGTCCCAACACCAAGAGCTAGTCTCTCATTGGTTCCCCGTCTTCCCGTTCATCCTCAGGACAAATTGCAACCTGTACGGAACAGGAGGTTAAAGGTGCTGATGCTCCAAGTAGGGAGATTGCTAGTAAAGTGGCTGGAATGGCGAACCCGAGCACAAGGAGATGAGAAATGAGGTGCGTTTTAGAAACCTTTCCCCATCACACGGTGTACCATCTTCTGGGTTTCTCATGCATGTTTTCGATGTAGGAAGATGCCCTTGAACCTGGAGATTTGGGACCCATGCGATGGGTAGCACGCAGTATTACTTTAAAGGGTCTGCGTTTGCTCACCCAACCTCACCAAACCTCTCAGCCCCAAGAGTGTCCACCCTTATGTCTCATCCAGCTGTGGGTCTAGATATGGTCAATCCAGGTTGCATCACAGCCCCTGAACGAATTGTGTAAGAATTTCTCTCTCTTTCCCTGTCTTTGTTTCATGGGTTTTTAAAAGTAATTTATTTTTATAATGGGGTTTAGCTGCTTTTCACGGCTGTGTTTATGCCGCTTTACACCCACTTGACACACTAACAGAGAGATATCAATACATAGGTTTTAAGATTATTACTAGTCAGATATATTCTTGTGCGGTGAATCGGGCGTGTTGAGTCCAGTTCTCTGAGCAAGGAGTAGGTCTTGTCTATTACATATTGGGTTTATGGAACGGTATCTGAGCTAATTTGAAACTCTTCTTTTATGTATCACCCCACCTCACCTTTCCCGTTAAGCAGCCATAGTGTGTTTTCTGCATGTGTGACTCTTTTCTGTTTTGTAATTCAGTTCAAGTGTAACGGTTTTTACATTCCCTCTATAAGTGACACCTTATGAGAAGTGTCCTTTTCTGTGTGACTTATTTCACTTAGAATCGTCTTACCTAAATCCACTCATCATGCTGCTACTAGCCTTATGACATTGATTTCATGGCTGAGTGATATTCCATTGTACATAAGGACCACAACTTTTTTATCCATTTTTCGCTTTCCTGGGATATTTAAGGTGGAATGAAGTGGAGGTCCTTGTCAACAGAGCAGCCCTAAACTTTGGGGTGCTTGTGTCTTGCTGATTTTCAATTTTCCCACTTTATCCCCCCATGCGTGGAAGTGCCCTATGCTCTCTAAGCTGTGTTTTTTAGATGTTTCAGGACACACCGTACACTTCTCCAGAGTGGCTGTTGGCAATTTACATCCCGCCCATCAGTGTAGCAAGGCTCCCATTTCTCCATGGCCTGTCCTGCATTTCTGGTTTTGACACTTTTTTCAGCATGGCCCTTTTGACCGAAGGGAAGCGAGACTTCTTTGTAGCGCTGACTTGCCTTTCCAGGTTGCTTGGTTGGCCAAAAAGGGCGTATGCGTTTTTTCCTGAATATATTCAGGAAAAAACGCATACGCCCTTTTTGGCCAAGGGCATCATTGTCAACGTTTTGCCGCTTTTCATGTGCTTTAAAGGCGATTCGAATCTACCTCCTGAAATCTGTTTCCTGCAATTCTGCCTTGATTTCAAATCCTCTTCTTTGCCTTCCCTCAATATATTTGTGGACGAGAGTTATCATTTATAACTCTGCAGGTTTGTGAATTGCAGTGCCCTGAAGCTCCATTTTACAAGTCGATTTTTTGGGAGCCGGCCGCAAAAGCGCAGGATGGCTTCAGGCCCTGTTCTGGTTCAGGGGGGCAGGCTGAGCCTGTGGTTAATTCTTCTTCCTGATGGGAAAATAGAGTGACCTGTGCCTGTCCCAACACCAAGAGCTAGTCTCTCATTGGTTCCCCGTCTTCCCGTTCATCCTCAGGACAAATTGCAACCTGTACGGAACAGGAGGTTAAAGGTGCTGATGCTCCAAGTAGGGAGATTGCTAGTAAAGTGGCTGGAATGGCGAACCCGAGCACAAAGAGATGAGAAATGAGGTGCGTTTTAGAAACCTTTCCCCATCACACGGTGTACCATCTTCTGGGTTTCTCATGCATGTTTTCGATGTAGGAAGATGCCCTTGAAACTGGAGATTTGGGACCCATGCGATGGGTAGCAGGCAGTATTACTTTAAAGGGTCTGCGTTTGCTCACCCAACCTCACCAAACCTCTCAGCCCCAAGAGTGTCCACCCTTATGTGTCATCCAGCTGTGGGTCTAGATATGGTCAATCCAGGTTGCATCACAGCTCCTGAACGAATTGTGTAAGAATTTCTCTCTCTTTCCCTGTCTTTGTTTCATGGGTTTTTAAAAGTAAATTATTTTTATAATGGGGTGTAGCTGCTTTTCACGGCTGTGTTTATGCCGCTTTACACCCACTTGACACACTAACAGAGAGATATCAATACATAGGTTTTAAGATTATTACTAGTCAGATATATTCTTGTGCGGTGAATCGGGCGTGTTGAGTCCAGTTCTCTGAGCAAGGAGTAGGTCTTGTCTATTCCATATTGGGTTTATGGAACGGTATCTGAGCTAATTTGAAACTCTTGTTTTATGTATCACCCCACCTCACCTTTCCCGTTAAGCAGCCATAGTGTGTTTTCTGCATGTGTGACTCTGTTCTGTTTTGTAAGTCAGTTCAAGTGTAACGGTTTTTACATTCCCTCTATAAGTGACACCTTATGAGAAGTGTCCTTTTCTGTGTGACTTATTTCACTTAGAATCGTCTTACCTAAATCCACTCATCATGCTGCTACTAGCCTTATGACATTGATTTCATGGCTGAGTGATATTCCATTGTACATAAGGACCACAACTTTTTTATCCATTTTTCGCTTTCCTGGGATATTTAAGGTGGAATGAAGTGGAGGTCCTTGTCAACAGAGCAGCCCTAAACTTTGGGGTGCTTGTGTCTTGCTGATTTTCAATTTTCCCACTTTATCCCCCCATGCGTGGAAGTGCCCTCTGCTCTCTAAGCTGTGTTTTTTAGATGTTTCAGGACACACCGTACACTTCTCCAGAGTGGCTGTTGGCAATTTACATCCCGCCCATCAGTGTAGCAAGGCTCCCATTTCTCCATGGCCTGTCCTGCATTTCTGGTTTTGACACTTTTTTCAGCATGGCCCTTTTGACCGATGGGAAGCGAGACTTCTTTGTAGCGCTGATTTGCCTTTCCAGGTTGCTTGGTTGGCCAAAAAGGGCGTATGCGTTTTTTCCTGAATGTATTCAGGAAAAAACGCATACGCCCTTTTTGGACAAGGGCATCATTGTCAACGTTTTGCCGCTTTTCATGTGCTTTAAAGGCGATTCGAATCTACCTCCTGAAATCTGTTTCCTGCAATTCTGCCTTGATTTCAAATCCTCTTCTTTGCCTTCCCTCAATATATTTGTGGACGAGAGTTATCATTTATAACTCTGCAGGTTGGTGAATTGCAGTGCCCTGAAGCTCCATTTTACAAGTCGATTTTTTGGGAGCCGGCCGCAAAAGCGCAGGATGGCTTCAGGCCCTGTTCTGGTTCAGGGGGGCAGGCTTAGCCTGTGGTTAATTCTTCTTCCTGATGGGAAAATAGAGTGACCTGTGCCTGTCCCAACACCAAGAGCTAGTCTCTCATTGGTTCCCCGTCTTCCCCTTCATCCTCAGGACAAATTGCAACCTGTACGGAACAGGAGGTTAAAGGTGCTGATCCTCCAAGTAGGGAGATTGCTAGTAAAGTGGCTGGAATGGCGAACCCGAGCACAAGGAGATGAGAAATGAGGTGCGTTTTAGAAACCTTTCCCCATCACACGGTGTACCATCTTCTGGGTTTCTCATGCATGTTTTCGATGTAGGAAGATGCCCTTGAAACTGGAGATTTGGGACCCATGCGATGGGTAGCAGGCTGTATTACTTTAAAGGGTCTGCGTTTGCTCACCCAACCTCACCAAACCTCTCAGCCCCAAGAGTGTCCACCCTTATGTCTCATCCAGCTGTGGGTCTAGATATGGTCAATCCAGGTTGCATCACAGCTCCTGAACGAATTGTGTAAGAATTTCTCTCCCTTTCCCTGTCTTTGTTTCATGGGTTTTTAAAAGTAATTTATTTTTATAATGGGGTGTAGCTGCTTTTCACGGCTGTGTTTATGCCGCTTTACACCCACTTGACACACTAACAGAGAGATATCAATACATAGGTTTTAAGATTATTACTAGTCAGATATATTCTTGTGCGGTGAATCGGGCGTGTTGAGTCCAGTTCTCTGAGCAAGGAGTAGGTCTTGTCTATTCCATATTGGGTTTATGGAACGGTATCTGAGCTAATTTGAAACTCTTGTTTTATGTATCACCCCACCTCACCTTTCCCGTTAAGCAGCCATAGTGTGTTTTCTGCATGTGTGACTCTGTTCTGTTTTGTAAGTCAGTTCAAGTGTAACGGTTTTTACATTCCCTCTATAAGTGACACCTTATGAGAAGTGTCCTTTTCTGTGTGACTTATTTCACTTAGAATCGTCTTACCTAAATCCACTCATCATGCTGCTACTAGCCTTATGACATTGATTTCATGGCTGAGTGATATTCCATTGTACATAAGGACCACAACTTTTTTATCCATTTTTCGCTTTCCTGGGATATTTAAGGTGGAAGGAAGTGGAGGTCCTTGTCAACAGAGCAGCCCTAAACTTTGGGGTGCTTGTGTCTTGCTGATTTTCAATTTTCCCACTTTATCCCCCCATGCGTGGAAGTGCCCTATGCTCTCTAAGCTGTGTTTTTTAGATGTTTCAGGACACACCGTACACTTCTCCAGAGTGGCTGTTGGCAATTTACATCCCGCCCATCAGTGTAGCAAGGCTCCCATTTCTCCATGGCCTGTCCTGCATTTCTGGTTTTGACACTTTTTTCAGCATGGCCCTTTTGACCGATGGGAAGCGAGACTTCTTTGTAGCACTGATTTGCCTTTCCAGGTTGCTTGGTTGGCAAAAAAGGGCGTATGCGTTTTTTCCTGAATGTATTCAGGAAAAAACGCATACGCCCTTTTTGGCCAAGGGCATCATTGTCAACGTTTTGCCGCTTTTCATGTGCTTTAAAGGCGATTCGAATCTACCTCCTGAAATCTGTTTCCTGCAATTCTGCCATGATTTCAAATCCTCTTCTTTGCCTTCCCTCAATATATTTGTGGACGAGAGTTATCATTTATAACTCTGCAGGTTTGTGAATTGCAGTGCCCTGAAGCTCCATTTTACAAGTCGGTTTTTTGGGAGCTGGCCGCAAAAGCGCAGGATGGCTTCAGGCCCTGTTCTGGTCCAGGGGGGCAGGCTGAGCCTGTGGTTAATTCTTCTTCCTGATGGGAAAATAGAGTGACCTGTGCCTCTCCCAACACCAAGAGCTAGTCTCTCATTGGTTCCCCGTCTTCCCGTTCATCCTCAGGACAAATTGCAACCTGTACGGAACAGGAGGTTAAAGGTGCTGATGCTCCAAGTAGGGAGATTGCTAGTAAAGTGGCTGGAATGGCGAACCCGAGCACAAGGAGATGAGAAATGAGGTGCGTTTTAGAAACCTTTCCCCATCACACGGTGTACCATCTTCTGGGTTTCTCATGCATGTTTTCGATGTAGGAAGATGCCCTTGAACCTGGAGATTTGGGACCCATGCGATGGGTAGCACGCAGTATTACTTTAAAGGGTCTGCGTTTGCTCACCCAACCTCACCAGACCTCTCAGCCCCAAGAGTGTCCACCCTTATGTCTCATCCAGCTGTGGGTCTAGATATGGTCAATCCAGGTTGCATCACAGCCCCTGAACGAATTGTGTAAGAATTTCTCTCTCTTTCCCTGTCTTTGTTTCATGGGTTTTTAAAAGTAATTTATTTTTATAATGGGGTTTAGCTGCTTTTCACGGCTGTGTTTAGGCCGCTTTACACCCACTTGACCCACTAACAGAGAGATATCAATACATAGGTTTTAAGATTATTACTAGTCAGATATATTCTTGTGCGGTGAATCGGGCGTGTTGAGTCCAGTTCTCTGAGCAAGGAGTAGGTCTTGTCTATTCCATATTGGGTTTATGGAACGGTATCTGAGCTAATTTGAAACTCTTGTTTTATGTATCACCCCACCTCACCTTTCCCGTTAAGCAGCCATAGTGTGTTTTCTGCATGTGTGACTCTGTTCTGTTTTGTAATTCAGTTCAAGTGTAACGGTTTTTACATTCCCTCTATAAGTGACACCTTATGAGAAGTGTCCTTTTCTGTGTGACTTATTTCACTTAGAATCGTCTTACCTAAATCCACTCATCATGCTGCTACTAGCCTTATGACATTGATTTCATGGCTGAGTGATATTCCATTGTACATAAGGACCACAACTTTTTTATCCATTTTTCGCTTTCCTGGGATATGTAAGGTGGAATGAAGTGGAGGTCCTTGTCAACAGAGCAGCCCTAAACTTTGGGGTGCTTGTGTCTTGCTGATTTTCAATTTTCCCACTTTATCCCCCCATGCGTGGAAGTGCCCTATGCTCTCTAAGCTGTGTTTTTTAGATGTTTCAGGACACACCGTACACTTCTCCAGAGTGGCTGTTGGCAATTTACATCCCGCCCATCAGTGTAGCAAGGCTCCCATTTCTCCATGGCCTGTCCTGCATTTCTGGTTTTGACACTTTTTTCAGCATGGCCCTTTTGACCGAAGGGAAGCGAGACTTCTTTGTAGCGCTGACTTGCCTTTCCAGGTTGCTTGGTTGGCCAAAAAGGGCGTATGCGTTTTTTCCTGAATATATTCAGGAAAAAACGCATACGCCCTTTTTGGCCAAGGGCATCATTGTCAACGTTTTGCCGCTTTTCATGTGCTTTAAAGGCGATTCGAATCTACCTCCTGAAATCTGTTTCCTGCAATTCTGCCTTGATTTCAAATCCTCTTCTTTGCCTTCCCTCAATATATTTGTGGACGAGAGTTATCATTTATAACTCTGCAGGTTTGTGAATTGCAGTGCCCTGAAGCTCCATTTTACAAGTCGATTTTTTGGGAGCCGGCCGCAAAAGCGCAGGATGGCTTCAGGCCCTGTTCTGGTTCAGGGGGGCAGGCTGAGCCTGTGGTTAATTCTTCTTCCTGATGGGAAAATAGAGTGACCTGTGCCTGTCCCAACACCAAGAGCTAGTCTCTCATTGGTTCCCCGTCTTCCCGTTCATCCTCAGGACAAATTGCAACCTGTACGGAACAGGAGGTTAAAGGTGCTGATGCTCCAAGTAGGGAGATTGCTAGTAAAGTGGCTGGAATGGCGAACCCGAGCACAAAGAGATGAGAAATGAGGTGCGTTTTAGAAACCTTTCCCCATCACACGGTGTACCATCTTCTGGGTTTCTCATGCATGTTTTCGATGTAGGAAGATGCCCTTGAAACTGGAGATTTGGGACCCATGCGATGGGTAGCAGGCAGTATTACTTTAAAGGGTCTGCGTTTGCTCACCCAACCTCACCAAACCTCTCAGCCCCAAGAGTGTCCACCCTTATGTGTCATCCAGCTGTGGGTCTAGATATGGTCAATCCAGGTTGCATCACAGCTCCTGAACGAATTGTGTAAGAATTTCTCTCTCTTTCCCTGTCTTTGTTTCATGGGTTTTTAAAAGTAAATTATTTTTATAATGGGGTGTAGCTGCTTTTCACGGCTGTGTTTATGCCGCTTTACACCCACTTGACCCACTAACAGAGAGATATCAATACATAGGTTTTAAGATTATTACTAGTCAGATATATTCTTGTGCGGTGAATCGGGCGTGTTGAGTCCAGTTCTCTGAGCAAGGAGTAGGTCTTGTCTATTCCATATTGGGTTTATGGAACGGTATCTGAGCTAATTTGAAACTCTTGTTTTATGTATCACCCCACCTCACCTTTCCCGTTAAGCAGCCATAGTGTGTTTTCTGCATGTGTGACTCTGTTCTGTTTTGTAAGTCAGTTCAAGTGTAACGGTTTTTACATTCCCTCTATAAGTGACACCTTATGAGAAGTGTCCTTTTCTGTGTGACTTATTTCACTTAGAATCGTCTTACCTAAATCCACTCATCATGCTGCTACTAGCCTTATGACATTGATTTCATGGCTGAGTGATATTCCATTGTACATAAGGACCACAACTTTTTTATCCATTTTTCGCTTTCCTGGGATATTTAAGGTGGAATGAAGTGGAGGTCCTTGTCAACAGAGCAGCCCTAAACTTTGGGGTGCTTGTGTCTTGCTGATTTTCAATTTTCCCACTTTATCCCCCCATGCGTGGAAGTGCCCTCTGCTCTCTAAGCTGTGTTTTTTAGATGTTTCAGGACACACCGTACACTTCTCCAGAGTGGCTGTTGGCAATTTACATCCCGCCCATCAGTGTAGCAAGGCTCCCATTTCTCCATGGCCTGTCCTGCATTTCTGGTTTTGACACTTTTTTCAGCATGGCCCTTTTGACCGATGGGAAGCGAGACTTCTTTGTAGCGCTGATTTGCCTTTCCAGGTTGCTTGGTTGGCCAAAAAGGGCGTATGCGTTTTTTCCTGAATGTATTCAGGAAAAAACGCATACGCCCTTTTTGGACAAGGGCATCATTGTCAACGTTTTGCCGCTTTTCATGTGCTTTAAAGGCGATTCGAATCTACCTCCTGAAATCTGTTTCCTGCAATTCTGCCTTGATTTCAAATCCTCTTCTTTGCCTTCCCTCAATATATTTGTGGACGAGAGTTATCATTTATAACTCTGCAGGTTTGTGAATTGCAGTGCCCTGAAGCTCCATTTTACAAGTCGGTTTTTTGGGAGCTGGCCGCAAAAGCGCAGGATGGCTTCAGGCCCTGTTCTGGTCCAGGGGGGCAGGCTGAGCCTGTGGTTAATTCTTCTTCCTGATGGGAAAATAGAGTGACCTGTGCCTCTCCCAACACCAAGAGCTAGTCTCTCATTGGTTCCCCGTCTTCCCGTTCATCCTCAGGACAAATTGCAACCTGTACGGAACAGGAGGTTAAAGGTGCTGATGCTCCAAGTAGGGAGATTGCTAGTAAAGTGGCTGGAATGGCGAACCCGAGCACAAGGAGATGAGAAATGAGGTGCGTTTTAGAAACCTTTCCCCATCACACGGTGTACCATCTTCTGGGTTTCTCATGCATGTTTTCGATGTAGGAAGATGCCCTTGAACCTGGAGATTTGGGACCCATGCGATGGGTAGCACGCAGTATTACTTTAAAGGGTCTGCGTTTGCTCACCCAACCTCACCAGACCTCTCAGCCCCAAGAGTGTCCACCCTTATGTCTCATCCAGCTGTGGGTCTAGATATGGTCAATCCAGGTTGCATCACAGCCCCTGAACGAATTGTGTAAGAATTTCTCTCTCTTTCCCTGTCTTTGTTTCATGGGTTTTTAAAAGTAATTTATTTTTATAATGGGGTTTAGCTGCTTTTCACGGCTGTGTTTAGGCCGCTTTACACCCACTTGACCCACTAACAGAGAGATATCAATACATAGGTTTTAAGATTATTACTAGTCAGATATATTCTTGTGCGGTGAATCGGGCGTGTTGAGTCCAGTTCTCTGAGCAAGGAGTAGGTCTTGTCTATTCCATATTGGGTTTATGGAACGGTATCTGAGCTAATTTGAAACTCTTGTTTTATGTATCACCCCACCTCACCTTTCCCGTTAAGCAGCCATAGTGTGTTTTCTGCATGTGTGACTCTGTTCTGTTTTGTAATTCAGTTCAAGTGTAATGGTTTTTACATTCCCTCTATAAGTGACACCTTATGAGAAGTGTCCTTTTCTGTGTGACTTATTTCACTTAGAATCGTCTTACCTAAATCCACTCATCATGCTGCTACTAGCCTTATGACATTGATTTCATGGCTGAGTGATATTCCATTGTACATAAGGACCACAACTTTTTTATCCATTTTTCGCTTTCCTGGGATATTTAAGGTGGAATGAAGTGGAGGTCCTTGTCAACAGAGCAGCCCTAAACTTTGGGGTGCTTGTGTCTTGCTGATTTTCAATTTTCCCACTTTATCCCCCCATGCGTGGAAGTGCCCTATGCTCTCTAAGCTGTGTTTTTTAGATGTTTCAGGACACACCGTACACTTCTCCAGAGTGGCTGTTGGCAATTTACATCCCGCCCATCAGTGTAGCAAGGCTCCCATTTCTCCATGGCCTGTCCTGCATTTCTGGTTTTGACACTTTTTTCAGCATGGCCCTTTTGACCGAAGGGAAGCGAGACTTCTTTGTAGCGCTGACTTGCCTTTCCAGGTTGCTTGGTTGGCCAAAAAGGGCGTATGCGTTTTTTCCTGAATATATTCAGGAAAAAACGCATACGCCCTTTTTGGCCAAGGGCATCATTGTCAACGTTTTGCCGCTTTTCATGTGCTTTAAAGGCGATTCGAATCTACCTCCTGAAATCTGTTTCCTGCAATTCTGCCTTGATTTCAAATCCTCTTCTTTGCCTTCCCTCAATATATTTGTGGACGAGAGTTATCATTTATAACTCTGCAGGTTTGTGAATTGCAGTGCCCTGAAGCTCCATTTTACAAGTCGATTTTTTGGGAGCCGGCCGCAAAAGCGCAGGATGGCTTCAGGCCCTGTTCTGGTTCAGGGGGGCAGGCTGAGCCTGTGGTTAATTCTTCTTCCTGATGGGAAAATAGAGTGACCTGTGCCTGTCCCAACACCAAGAGCTAGTCTCTCATTGGTTCCCCGTCTTCCCGTTCATCCTCAGGACAAATTGCAACCTGTACGGAACAGGAGGTTAAAGGTGCTGATGCTCCAAGTAGGGAGATTGCTAGTAAAGTGGCTGGAATGGCGAACCCGAGCACAAAGAGATGAGAAATGAGGTGCGTTTTAGAAACCTTTCCCCATCACACGGTGTACCATCTTCTGGGTTTCTCATGCATGTTTTCGATGTAGGAAGATGCCCTTGAAACTGGAGATTTGGGACCCATGCGATGGGTAGCAGGCAGTATTACTTTAAAGGGTCTGCGTTTGCTCACCCAACCTCACCAAACCTCTCAGCCCCAAGAGTGTCCACCCTTATGTGTCATCCAGCTGTGGGTCTAGATATGGTCAATCCAGGTTGCATCACAGCTCCTGAACGAATTGTGTAAGAATTTCTCTCTCTTTCCCTGTCTTTGTTTCATGGGTTTTTAAAAGTAAATTATTTTTATAATGGGGTGTAGCTGCTTTTCACGGCTGTGTTTATGCCGCTTTACACCCACTTGACACACTAACAGAGAGATATCAATACATAGGTTTTAAGATTATTACTAGTCAGATATATTCTTGTGCGGTGAATCGGGCGTGTTGAGTCCAGTTCTCTGAGCAAGGAGTAGGTCTTGTCTATTCCATATTGGGTTTATGGAACGGTATCTGAGCTAATTTGAAACTCTTGTTTTATGTATCACCCCACCTCACCTTTCCCGTTAAGCAGCCATAGTGTGTTTTCTGCATGTGTGACTCTGTTCTGTTTTGTAAGTCAGTTCAAGTGTAACGGTTTTTACATTCCCTCTATAAGTGACACCTTATGAGAAGTGTCCTTTTCTGTGTGACTTATTTCACTTAGAATCGTCTTACCTAAATCCACTCATCATGCTGCTACTAGCCTTATGACATTGATTTCATGGCTGAGTGATATTCCATTGTACATAAGGACCACAACTTTTTTATCCATTTTTCGCTTTCCTGGGATATTTAAGGTGGAATGAAGTGGAGGTCCTTGTCAACAGAGCAGCCCTAAACTTTGGGGTGCTTGTGTCTTGCTGATTTTCAATTTTCCCACTTTATCCCCCCATGCGTGGAAGTGCCCTCTGCTCTCTAAGCTGTGTTTTTTAGATGTTTCAGGACACACCGTACACTTCTCCAGAGTGGCTGTTGGCAATTTACATCCCGCCCATCAGTGTAGCAAGGCTCCCATTTCTCCATGGCCTGTCCTGCATTTCTGGTTTTGACACTTTTTTCAGCATGGCCCTTTTGACCGATGGGAAGCGAGACTTCTTTGTAGCGCTGATTTGCCTTTCCAGGTTGCTTGGTTGGCCAAAAAGGGCGTATGCGTTTTTTCCTGAATGTATTCAGGAAAAAACGCATACGCCCTTTTTGGACAAGGGCATCATTGTCAACGTTTTGCCGCTTTTCATGTGCTTTAAAGGCGATTCGAATCTACCTCCTGAAATCTGTTTCCTGCAATTCTGCCTTGATTTCAAATCCTCTTCTTTGCCTTCCCTCAATATATTTGTGGACGAGAGTTATCATTTATAACTCTGCAGGTTTGTGAATTGCAGTGCCCTGAAGCTCCATTTTACAAGTCGATTTTTTGGGAGCCGGCCGCAAAAGCGCAGGATGGCTTCAGGCCCTGTTCTGGTTCAGGGGGGCAGGCTTAGCCTGTGGTTAATTCTTCTTCCTGATGGGAAAATAGAGTGACCTGTGCCTGTCCCAACACCAAGAGCTAGTCTCTCATTGGTTCCCCGTCTTCCCCTTCATCCTCAGGACAAATTGCAACCTGTACGGAACAGGAGGTTAAAGGTGCTGATCCTCCAAGTAGGGAGATTGCTAGTAAAGTGGCTGGAATGGCGAACCCGAGCACAAGGAGATGAGAAATGAGGTGCGTTTTAGAAACCTTTCCCCATCACACGGTGTACCATCTTCTGGGTTTCTCATGCATGTTTTCGATGTAGGAAGATGCCCTTGAAACTGGAGATTTGGGACCCATGCGATGGGTAGCAGGCTGTATTACTTTAAAGGGTCTGCGTTTGCTCACCCAACCTCACCAAACCTCTCAGCCCCAAGAGTGTCCACCCTTATGTGTCATCAAGCTGTGGGTCTAGATATGGTCAATCCAGGTTGCATCACAGCTCCTGAACGAATTGTGTAAGAATTTCTCTCCCTTTCCCTGTCTTTGTTTCATGGGTTTTTAAAAGTAATTTATTTTTATAATGGGGTGTAGCTGCTTTTCACGGCTGTGTTTATGCCGCTTTACACCCACTTGACACACTAACAGAGAGATATCAATACATAGGTTTTAAGATTATTACTAGTCAGATATATTCTTGTGCGGTGAATCGGGCGTGTTGAGTCCAGTTCTCTGAGCAAGGAGTAGGTCTTGTCTATTCCATATTGGGTTTATGGAACGGTATCTGAGCTAATTTGAAACTCTTGTTTTATGTATCACCCCACCTCACCTTTCCCGTTAAGCAGCCATAGTGTGTTTTCTGCATGTGTGACTCTGTTCTGTTATGTAAGTCAGTTCAAGTGTAACGGTTTTTACATTCCCTCTATAAGTGACACCTTATGAGAAGTGTCCTTTTCTGTGTGACTTATTTCACTTAGAATCGTCTTACCTAAATCCACTCATCATGCTGCTACTAGCCTTATGACATTGATTTCATGGCTGAGTGATATTCCATTGTACATAAGGACCACAACTTTTTTATCCATTTTTCGCTTTCCTGGGATATTTAAGGTGGAAGGAAGTGGAGGTCCTTGTCAACAGAGCAGCCCTAAACTTTGGGGTGCTTGTGTCTTGCTGATTTTCAATTTTCCCACTTTATCCCCCCATGCGTGGAAGTGCCCTATGCTCTCTAAGCTGTGTTTTTTAGATGTTTCAGGACACACCGTACACTTCTCCAGAGTGGCTGTTGGCAATTTACATCCCGCCCATCAGTGTAGCAAGGCTCCCATTTCTCCATGGCCTGTCCTGCATTTCTGGTTTTGACACTTTTTTCAGCATGGCCCTTTTGACCGATGGGAAGCGAGACTTCTTTGTAGCACTGATTTGCCTTTCCAGGTTGCTTGGTTGGCCAAAAAGGGCGTATGCGTTTTTTCCTGAATGTATTCAGGAAAAAACGCATACGCCCTTTTTGGCCAAGGGCATCATTGTCAATGTTTTGCCGCTTTTCATGTGCTTTAAAGGCGATTCGAATCTACCTCCTGAAATCTGTTTCCTGCAATTCTGCCATGATTTCAAATCCTCTTCTTTGCCTTCCCTCAATATATTTGTGGACGAGAGTTATCATTTATAACTCTGCAGGTTTGTGAATTGCAGTGCCCTGAAGCTCCATTTTACAAGTCGGTTTTTTGGGAGCTGGCCGCAAAAGCGCAGGATGGCTTCAGGCCCTGTTCTGGTCCAGGGGGGCAGGCTGAGCCTGTGGTTAATTCTTCTTCCTGATGGGAAAATAGAGTGACCTGTGCCTCTCCCAACACCAAGAGCTAGTCTCTCATTGGTTCCCCGTCTTCCCGTTCATCCTCAGGACAAATTGCAACCTGTACGGAACAGGAGGTTAAAGGTGCTGATGCTCCAAGTAGGGAGATTGCTAGTAAAGTGGCTGGAATGGCGAACCCGAGCACAAGGAGATGAGAAATGAGGTGCGTTTTAGAAACCTTTCCCCATCACACGGTGTACCATCTTCTGGGTTTCTCATGCATGTTTTCGATGTAGGAAGATGCCCTTGAACCTGGAGATTTGGGACCCATGCGATGGGTAGCACGCAGTATTACTTTAAAGGGTCTGCGTTTGCTCACCCAACCTCACCAGACCTCTCAGCCCCAAGAGTGTCCACCCTTATGTCTCATCCAGCTGTGGGTCTAGATATGGTCAATCCAGGTTGCATCACAGCCCCTGAATGAATTGTGTAAGAATTTCTCTCTCTTTCCCTGTCTTTGTTTCATGGGTTTTTAAAAGTAATTTATTTTTATAATGGGGTTTAGCTGCTTTTCACGGCTGTGTTTAGGCCGCTTTACACCCACTTGACCCACTAACAGAGAGATATCAATACATAGGTTTTAAGATTATTACTAGTCAGATATATTCTTGTGCGGTGAATCGGGCGTGTTGAGTCCAGTTCTCTGAGCAAGGAGTAGGTCTTGTCTATTACATATTGGGTTTATGGAACGGTATCTGAGCTAATTTGAAACTCTTGTTTTATGTATCACCCCACCTCACCTTTCCCGTTAAGCAGCCATAGTGTGTTTTCTGCATGTGTGACTCTGTTCTGTTTTGTAATTCAGTTCAAGTGTAACGGTTTTTACATTCCCTCTATAAGTGACACCTTATGAGAAGTGTCCTTTTCTGTGTGACTTATTTCACTTAGAATCATCTTACCTAAATCCACTCATCATGCTGCTACTAGCCTTATGACATTGATTTCATGGCTGAGTGATATTCCATTGTACATAAGGACCACAACTTTTTTATCCATTTTTCGCTTTCCTGGGATATGTAAGGTGGAAGGAAGTGGAGGTCCTTGTCAACAGAGCAGCCCTAAACTTTGGGGTGCTTGTGTCTTGCTGATTTTCAATTTTCCCACTTTATCCCCCCATGCGTGGAAGTGCCCTATGCTCTCTAAGCTGTGTTTTTTAGATGTTTCAGGACACACCGTACACTTCTCCAGAGTGGCTGTTGGCAATTTACATCCCGCCCATCAGTGTAGCAAGGCTCCCATTTCTCCATGACCTGTCCTGCATTTCTGGTTTTGACACTTTTTTCAGCATGGCCCTTTTGACCGATGGGAAGCGAGACTTCTTTGTAGCGCTGATTTGCCTTTCCAGGTTGCTTGGTTGGCCAAAAAGGGCGTATGCGTTTTTTCCTGAATATATTCAGGAAAAAACGCATACGCCCTTTTTGGCCAAGGGCATCATTGTCAACGTTTTGCCGCTTTTCATGTGCTTTAAAGGCGATTCGAATCTACCTCCTGAAATCTGTTTCCTGCAATTCTGCCTTGATTTCAAATCCTCTTCTTTGCCTTCCCTCAATATATTTGTGGACGAGAGTTATCATTTATAACTCTGCAGGTTTGTGAATTGCAGTGCCCTGAAGCTCCATTTTACAAGTCGGTTTTTTGGGAGCTGGCCGCAAAAGCACAAGATGGCTTCAGGCCCTGTTCTGGTTCAGGGGGGCAGGCTGAGCCTGTGGTTAATTCTTCTTCCTGATGGGAAAATAGAGTGACCTGTGCCTCTCCCAACACCAAGAGCTAGTCTCTCATTGGTTCCCCGTCTTCCCGTTCATCCTCAGTACAAATTGCAACCTGTACGGAACAGGAGGTTAAAGGTGCTGATGCTCCAAGTAGGGAGATTGCTAGTAAAGTGGCTGGAATGGCGAACCCGAGCACAAGGAGATGAGAAATGAGGTGCGTTTTAGAAACCTTTCCCCATCACACGGTGTACCATCTTCTGGGTTTCTCATGCATGTTTTCGATGTAGGAAGATGCCCTTGAACCTGGAGATTTGGGACCCATGCGATGGGTAGCACGCAGTATTACTTTAAAGGGTCTGCGTTTGCTCACCCAACCTCACCAGACCTCTCAGCCCCAAGAGTGTCCACCCTTATGTCTCATCCAGCTGTGGGTCTAGATATGGTCAATCCAGGTTGCATCACAGCCCCTGAACGAATTGTGTAAGAATTTCTCTCTCTTTCCCTGTCTTTGTTTCATGGGTTTTTAAAAGTAATTTATTTTTATAATGGGGTTTAGCTGCTTTTCACGGCTGTGTTTAGGCCGCTTTACACCCACTTGACCCACTAACAGAGAGATATCAATACATAGGTTTTAAGATTATTACTAGACAGTTATATTCTTGTGCGGTGAATCGGGCGTGTTGAGTCCAGTTCTCTGAGCAAGGAGTAGGTCTTGTCTATTACATATTGGGTTTATGGAACGGTATCTGAGCTAATTTGAAACTCTTGTTTTATGTATCACCCCACCTCACCTTTCCCGTTAAGCAGCCATAGTGTGTTTTCTGCATGTGTGACTCTGTTCTGTTTTGTAATTCAGTTCAAGTGTAACGGTTTTTACATTCCCTCTATAAGTGACACCTTATGAGAAGTGTCCTTTTCTGTGTGACTTATTTCACTTAGAATCGTCTTACCTAAGTCCACTCATCATGCTGCTACTAGCCTTATGACATTGATTTCATGGCTGAGTGATATTCCATTGTACATAAGGACCACAACTTTTTTATCCATTTTTCGCTTTCCTGGGATATTTAAGGTGGAAGGAAGTGGAGGTCCTTGTCAACAGAGCAGCCCTAAACTTTGGGGTGCTTGTGTCTTGCTGATTTTCAATTTTCCCACTTTATCCCCCCATGCGTGGAAGTGCCCTATGCTCTCTAAGCTGTGTTTTTTAGATGTTTCAGGACACACCGTACACTTCTCCAGAGTGGCTGTTGGCAATTTACATCCCGCCCATCAGTGTAGCAAGGCTCCCATTTCTCCATGGCCTGTCCTGCATTTCTGGTTTTGACAGTTTTTTCAGCATGGCCCTTTTGACCGATGGGAAGCGAGACTTCTTTGTAGCGCTGATTTGCCTTTCCAGGTTGCTTGGTTGGCCAAAAAGGGCGTATGCGTTTTTTCCTGAATATATTCAGGAAAAAACGCATACGCCCTTTTTGGCCAAGGGCATCATTGTCAACGTTTTGCCGCTTTTCATGTGCTTTAAAGGCGATTCGAATCTACCTCCTGAAATCTGTTTCCTGCAATTCTGCCTTGATTTCAAATCCTCTTCTTTGCCTTCCCTCAATATATTTGTGGACGAGAGTTATCATTTATAACTCTGCAGGTTTGTGAATTGCAGTGCCCTGAAGCTCCATTTTACAAGTCGCTTTTTTGGGAGCCGGCCGCAAAAGCGCAGGATGGCTTCAGGCCCTGTTCTGGTTCCGGGGGGCAGGCTGAGCCTGTGGTTAATTCTTCTTCCTGATGGGAAAATAGAGTGACCTGTGCCTGTCCCAACACCAAGAGCTAGTCTCTCATTGGTTCCCCGTCTTCCCGTTCATCCTCAGGACAAATTGCAACCTGTACGGAACAGGAGGTTAAAGGTGCTGATGCTCCAAGTAGGGAGATTGCTAGTAAAGTGGCTGGAATGGCGAACCCGAGCACAAGGAGATGAGAAATGAGGTGCGTTTTAGAAACCTTTCCCCATCACACGGTGTACCATCTTCTGGGTTTCTCATGCATGTTTTCGATGTAGGAAGATGCCCTTGAACCTGGAGATTTGGGACCCATGCGATGGGTAGCACGCAGTATTACTTTAAAGGGTCTGCGTTTGCTCACCCAACCTCACCAAACCTCTCAGCCCCAAGAGTGTCCACCCTTATGTCTCATCCAGCTGTGGGTCTAGATATGGTCAATCCAGGTTGCATCACAGCCCCTGAACGAATTGTGTAAGAATTTCTCTCTCTTTCCCTGTCTTTGTTTCATGGGTTTTTAAAAGTAATTTATTTTTATAATGGGGTTTAGCTGCTTTTCACGGCTGTGTTTAGGCCGCTTTACACCCACTTGACCCACTAACAGAGAGATATCAATACATAGGTTTTAAGATTATTACTAGTCAGATATATTCTTGTGCGGTGAATCGGGCGTGTTGAGTCCAGTTCTCTGAGCAAGGAGTAGGTCTTGTCTGTTACATATTGGGTTTATGGAACGGTATCTGAGCTAATTTGAAACTCTTGTTTTATGTATCACCCCACCTCACCTTTCCCGTTAAGCAGCCATAGTGTGTTTTCTGCATGTGTGACTCTGTTCTGTTTTGTAATTCAGTTCAAGTGTAACGGTTTTTACATTCCCTCTATAAGTGACACCTTATGAGAAGTGTCCTTTTCTGTGTGACTTATTTCACTTAGAATCGTCTTACCTAAATCCACTCATCATGCTGCTACTAGCCTTATGACATTGATTTCATGGCTGAGTGATATTCCATTGTACATAAGGACCACAACTTTTTTATCCATTTTTCGCTTTCCTGGGATATTTAAGGTGGAAGGAAGTGGAGGTCCTTGTCAACAGAGCAGCCCTAAACTTTGGGGTGCTTGTGTCTTGCTGATTTTCAATTTTCCCACTTTATCCCCCCATGCGTGGAAGTGCCCTATGCTCTCTAAGCTGTGTTTTTTAGATGTTTCAGGACACACCGTACACTTCTCCAGAGTGGCTGTTGGCAATTTACATCCCGCCCATCAGTGTAGCAAGGCTCCCATTTCTCCATGGCCTGTCCTGCATTTCTGGTTTTGACACTTTTTTCAGCATGGCCCTTTTGACCGATGGGAAGCGAGACTTCTTTGTAGCGCTGATTTGCCTTTCCAGGTTGCTTGGTTGGCCAAAAAGGGCGTATGCGTTTTTTCCTGAATATATTCAGGAAAAAACGCATACGCCCTTTTTGGCCAAGGGCATCATTGTCAACGTTTTGCCGCTTTTCATGTGCTTTAAAGGCGATTCGAATCTACCTCCTGAAATCTGTTTCCTGCAATTCTGCCTTGATTTCAAATCCTCTTCTTTGCCTTCCCTCAATATATTTGTGGACGAGAGTTATCATTTATAACTCTGCAGGTTTGTGAATTGCAGTGCCCTGAAGCTCCATTTTACAAGTCGCTTTTTTGGGAGCCGGCCGCAAAAGCGCAGGATGGCTTCAGGCCCTGTTCTGGTTCAGGGGGGCAGGCTGAGCCTGTGGTTAATTCTTCTTCCTGATGGGAAAATAGAGTGACCTGTGCCTCTCCCAACACCAAGAGCTAGTCTCTCATTGGTTCCCCGTCTTCCCGTTCATCCTCAGGACAAATTGCAACCTGTACGGAACAGGAGGTTAAAGGTGCTGATGCTCCAAGTAGGGAGATTGCTAGTAAAGTGGCTGGAATGGCGAACCCGAGCACAAGGAGATGAGAAATGAGGTGCGTTTTAGAAACCTTTCCCCATCACACGGTGTACCATCTTCTGGGTTTCTCATGCATGTTTTCGATGTAGGAAGATGCCCTTGAACCTGGAGATTTGGGACCCATGCGATGGGTAGCACGCAGTATTACTTTAAAGGGTCTGCGTTTGCTCACCCAACCTCACCAAACCTCTCAGCCCCAAGAGTGTCCACCCTTATGTCTCATCCAGCTGTGGGTCTAGATATGGTCAATCCAGGTTGCATCACAGCCCCTGAACGAATTGTGTAAGAATTTCTCTCTCTTTCCCTGTCTTTGTTTCATGGGTTTTTAAAAGTAATTTATTTTTATAATGGGGTTTAGCTGCTTTTCACGGCTGTGTTTAGGCCGCTTTACACCCACTTGACCCACTAACAGAGAGATATCAATACATAGGTTTTAAGATTATTACTAGTCAGATATATTCTTGTGCGGTGAATCGGGCGTGTTGAGTCCAGTTCTCTGAGCAAGGAGTAGGTCTTGTCTGTTACATATTGGGTTTATGGAACGGTATCTGAGCTAATTTGAAACTCTTGTTTTATGTATCACCCCACCTCACCTTTCCCGTTAAGCAGCCATAGTGTGTTTTCTGCATGTGTGACTCTGTTCTGTTTTGTAATTCAGTTCAAGTGTAACGGTTTTTACATTCCCTCTATAAGTGACACCTTATGAGAAGTGTCCTTTTCTGTGTGACTTATTTCACTTAGAATCGTCTTACCTAAATCCACTCATCATGCTGCTACTAGCCTTATGACATTGATTTCATGGCTGAGTGATATTCCATTGTACATAAGGACCACAACTTTTTTATCCATTTTTCGCTTTCCTGGGATATTTAAGGTGGAAGGAAGTGGAGGTCCTTGTCAACAGAGCAGCCCTAAACTTTGGGGTGCTTGTGTCTTGCTGATTTTCAATTTTCCCACTTTATCCCCCCATGCGTGGAAGTGCCCTATGCTCTCTAAGCTGTGTTTTTTAGATGTTTCAGGACACACCGTACACTTCTCCAGAGTGGCTGTTGGCAATTTACATCCCGCCCATCAGTGTAGCAAGGCTCCCATTTCTCCATGGCCTGTCCTGCATTTCTGGTTTTGACACTTTTTTCAGCATGGCCCTTTTGACCGATGGGAAGCGAGACTTCTTTGTAGCGCTGATTTGCCTTTCCAGGTTGCTTGGTTGGCCAAAAAGGGCGTATGCGTTTTTTCTTGAATATATTCAGGAAAAAACGCATACGCCCTTTTTGGCCAAGGGCATCATTGTCAACGTTTTGCCGCTTTTCATGTGCTTTAAAGGCGATTCGAATCTACCTCCTGAAATCTGTTTCCTGCAATTCTGCCTTGATTTCAAATCCTCTTCTTTGCCTTCCCTCAATATATTTGTGGACGAGAGTTATCATTTATAACTCTGCAGGTTTGTGAATTGCAGTGCCCTGAAGCTCCATTTTACAAGTCGCTTTTTTGGGAGCCGGCCGCAAAAGCGCAGGATGGCTTCAGGCCCTGTTCTGGTTCCGGGGGGCAGGCTGAGCCTGTGGTTAATTCTTCTTCCTGATGGGAAAATAGAGTGACCTGTGCCTGTCCCAACACCAAGAGCTAGTCTCTCATTGGTTCCCCGTCTTCCCGTTCATCCTCAGGACAAATTGCAACCTGTACGGAACAGGAGGTAAAAGGTGCTGATGCTCCAAGTAGGGAGATTGCTAGTAAAGTGGCTGGAATGGCGAACCCGAGCACAAGGAGATGAGAAATGAGGTGCGTTTTAGAAACCTTTCCCCATCACACGGTGTACCATCTTCTGGGTTTCTCATGCATGTTTTCGATGTAGGAAGATGCCCTTGAACCTGGAGATTTGGGACCCATGCGATGGGTAGCACGCAGTATTACTTTAAAGGGTCTGCGTTTGCTCACCCAACCTCACCAGACCTCTCAGCCCCACGAGTGTCCACCCTTATGTCTCATCCAGCTATGGGTCTAGACATGGTCTATCCAGGTTGCATCACAGCCCCTGAACGAATTGTGTAAGAATTTCTCTCTCTTTCCCTGTCTTTGTTTCATGGGTTTTTAAAAGTAATTTATTTTTATAATGGGGTTTAGCTGCTTTTCACGGCTGTGTTTAGGCCGCTTTACTCCCACTTGACACACTAACAGAGAGATATCAATACATAGGTTTTAAGATTATTACTAGTCAGATATATTCTTGTGCGGTGAATCGGGCGTGTTGAGTCCAGTTCTCTGAGCAAGGAGTAGGTCTTGTCTATTCCATATTGGGTTTATGGAACGGTATCTGAGCTAATTTGAAACTCTTGTTTTATGTATCACCCCACCTCACCTTTCCCGTTAAGCAGCCATAGTGTGTTTTCTGCATGTGTGACTCTGTTCTGTTTTGTAATTCAGTTCAAGTGTAACGGTTTTTACATTCCCTCTATAAGTGACACCTTATGAGAAGTGTCCTTTTCTGTGTGACTTATTTCACTTAGAATCGTCTTACCTAAATCCACTCATCATGCTGCTACTAGCCTTATGACATTGATTTCATGGCTGAGTGATATTCCATTGTACATAAGGACCACAACTTTTTTATCCATTTTTCGCTTTCCTGGGATATTTAAGGTGGAAGGAAGTGGAGGTCCTTGTCAACAGAGCAGCCCTAAACTTTGGGGTGCTTGTGTCTTGCTGATTTTCAATTTTCCCACTTTATCCCCCCATGCGTGGAAGTGCCCTATGCTCTCTAAGCTGTGTTTTTTAGATGTTTCAGGACACACCGTACACTTCTCCAGAGTGGCTGTTGGCAATTTACATCCCGCCCATCAGTGTAGCAAGGCTCCCATTTCTCCATGGCCTGTCCTGCATTTCTGGTTTTGACAGTTTTTTCAGCATGGCCCTTTTGACCGATGGGAAGCGAGACTTCTTTGTAGCGCTGATTTGCCTTTCCAGGTTGCTTGGTTGGCCAAAAAGGGCGTATGCGTTTTTTCCTGAATATATTCAGGAAAAAACGCATACGCCCTTTTTGGCCAAGGGCATCATTGTCAACGTTTTGCCGCTTTTCATGTGCTTTAAAGGCGATTCGAATCTACCTCCTGAAATCTGTTTCCTGCAATTCTGCCTTGATTTCAAATCCTCTTCTTTGCCTTCCCTCAATATATTTGTGGACGAGAGTTATCATTTATAACTCTGCAGGTTTGTGAATTGCAGTGCCCTGAAGCTCCATTTTACAAGTCGGTTTTTTGGGAGCCGGCCGCAAAAGCGCAGGATGGCTTCAGGCCCTGTTCTGGTTCCGGGGGGCAGGCTGAGCCTGTGGTTAATTCTTCTTCCTGATGGGAAAATAGAGTGACCTGTGCCTGTCCCAACACCAAGAGCTAGTCTCTCATTGGTTCCCCGTCTTCCCGTTCATCCTCAGGACAAATTGCAACCTGTACGGAACAGGAGGTTAAAGGTGCTGATGCTCCAAGTAGGGAGATTGCTAGTAAAGTGGCTGGAATGGCGAACCCGAGCACAAGGAGATGAGAAATGAGGTGCGTTTTAGAAACCTTTCCCCATCACACGGTGTACCATCTTCTGGGTTTCTCATGCATGTTTTCGATGTAGGAAGATGCCCTTGAACCTGGAGATTTGGGACCCATGCGATGGGTAGCACGCAGTATTACTTTAAAGGGTCTGCGTTTGCTCACCCAACCTCACCAAACCTCTCAGCCCCAAGAGTGTCCACCCTTATGTCTCATCCAGCTGTGGGTCTAGATATGGTCAATCCAGGTTGCATCACAGCCCCTGAACGAATTGTGTAAGAATTTCTCTCTCTTTCCCTGTCTTTGTTTCATGGGTTTTTAAAAGTAATTTATTTTTATAATGGGGTTTAGCTGCTTTTCACGGCTGTGTTTAGGCCGCTTTACACCCACTTGACCCACTAACAGAGAGATATCAATACATAGGTTTTAAGATTATTACTAGTCAGATATATTCTTGTGCGGTGAATCGGGCGTGTTGAGTCCAGTTCTCTGAGCAAGGAGTAGGTCTTGTCTGTTACATATTGGGTTTATGGAACGGTATCTGAGCTAATTTGAAACTCTTGTTTTATGTATCACCCCACCTCACCTTTCCCGTTAAGCAGCCATAGTGTGTTTTCTGCATGTGTGACTCTGTTCTGTTTTGTAATTCAGTTCAAGTGTAACGGTTTTTACATTCCCTCTATAAGTGACACCTTATGAGAAGTGTCCTTTTCTGTGTGACTTATTTCACTTAGAATCGTCTTACCTAAATCCACTCATCATGCTGCTACTAGCCTTATGACATTGATTTCATGGCTGAGTGATATTCCATTGTACATAAGGACCACAACTTTTTTATCCATTTTTCGCTTTCCTGGGATATTTAAGGTGGAAGGAAGTGGAGGTCCTTGTCAACAGAGCAGCCCTAAACTTTGGGGTGCTTGTGTCTTGCTGATTTTCAATTTTCCCACTTTATCCCCCCATGCGTGGAAGTGCCCTATGCTCTCTAAGCTGTGTTTTTTAGATGTTTCAAGACACACCGTACACTTCTCCAGAGTGGCTGTTGGCAATTTACATCCCGCCCATCAGTGTAGCAAGGCTCCCATTTCTCCATGGCCTGTCCTGCATTTCTGGTTTTGACACTTTTTTCAGCATGGCCCTTTTGACCGATGGGAAGCGAGACTTCTTTGTAGCGCTGATTTGCCTTTCCAGGTTGCTTGGTTGGCCAAAAAGGGCGTATGCGTTTTTTCCTGAATATATTCAGGAAAAAACGCATACGCCCTTTTTGGCCAAGGGCATCATTGTCAACGTTTTGCCGCTTTTCATGTGCTTTAAAGGCGATTCGAATCTACCTCCTGAAATCTGTTTCCTGCAATTCTGCCTTGATTTCAAATCCTCTTCTTTGCCTTCCCTCAATATATTTGTGGACGAGAGTTATCATTTATAACTCTGCAGGTTTGTGAATTGCAGTGCCCTGAAGCTCCATTTTACAAGTCGGTTTTTTGGGAGCTGGCCGCAAAAGCGCAGGATGGCTTCAGGCCCTGTTCTGGTTCAGGGGGGCAGGCTGAGCCTGTGGTTAAATCTTCTTCCTGATGGGAAAATAGAGTGACCTGTGCCTCTCCCAACACCAAGAGCTAGTCTCTCATTGGTTCCCCGTCTTCCCGTTCATCCTCAGGACAAATTGCAACCTGTACGGAACAGGAGGTTAAAGGTGCTGATGCTCCAAGTAGGGAGATTGCTAGTAAATTGGCTGGAATGGCGAACCCGAGCACAAGGAGATGAGAAATGAGGTGCGTTTTAGAAACCTTTCCCCATCACACGGTGTACCATCTTCTGGGTTTCTCATGCATGTTTTCGATGTAGGAAGATGCCCTTGAACCTGGAGATTTGGGACCCATGCGATGGGTAGCACGCAGTATTATTTTAAAGGGTCTGCGTTTGCTCACCCAACCTCACCAAACCTCTCAGCCCCAAGAGTGTCCACCCTTATGTCTCATCCAGCTGTGGGTCTAGATATGGTCAATCCAGGTTGCATCACAGCCCCTGAACGAATTGTGTAAGAATTTCTCTCTCTTTCCCTGTCTTTGTTTCATGGGTTTTTAAAAGTAATTTATTTTTATAATGGGGTTTAGCTGCTTTTCACGGCTGTGTTTAGGCCGCTTTACACCCACTTGACACACTAACAGAGAGATATCAATACATAGGTTTTAAGATTATTACTAGTCAGATATATTCTTGTGCGGTGAATCGGGCGTGTTGAGTCCAGTTCTCTGAGCAAGGAGTAGGTCTTGTCTATTCCATATTGGGTTTATGGAACGGTATCTGAGCTAATTTGAAACTCTTGTTTTATGTATCACCCCACCTCACCTTTCCCGTTAAGCAGCCATAGTGTGTTTTCTGCATGTGTGACTCTGTTCTGTTTTGTAATTCAGTTCAAGTGTAACAGTTTTTACATTCCCTCTATAAGTGACACCTTATGAGAAGTGTCCTTTTCTGTGTGACTTATTTCACTTAGAATCGTCTTACCTAAATCCACTCATCATGCTGCTACTAGCCTTATGACATTGATTTCATGGCTGAGTGATATTCCATTGTACATAAGGACCACAACTTTTTTATCCATTTTTCGCTTTCCTGGGATATTTAAGGTGGAAGGAAGTGGAGGTCCTTGTCAACAGAGCAGCCCTAAACTTTGGGGTGCTTGTGTCTTGCTGATTTTCAATTTTCCCACTTTATCCCCCCATGCGTGGAAGTGCCCTATGCTCTCTAAGCTGTGTTTTTTAGATGTTTCAGGACACACCGTACACTTCTCCAGAGTGGCTGTTGGCAATTTACATCCCGCCCATCAGTGTAGCAAGGCTCCCATTTCTCCATGGCCTGTCCTGCATTTCTGGTTTTGACAGTTTTTTCAGCATGGCCCTTTTGACCGATGGGAAGCGAGACTTCTTTGTAGCGCTGATTTGCCTTTCCAGGTTGCTTGGTTGGCCAAAAAGGGCGTATGCGTTTTTTCCTGAATATATTCAGGAAAAAACGCATACGCCCTTTTTGGCCAAGGGCATCATTGTCAACGTTTTGCCGCTTTTCATGTGCTTTAAAGGCGATTCGAATCTACCTCCTGAAATCTGTTTCCTGCAATTCTGCCTTGATTTCAAATCCTCTTCTTTGCCTTCCCTCAATATATTTGTGGACGAGAGTTATCATTTATAACTCTGCAGGTTGGTGAATTGCAGTGCCCTGAAGCTCCATTTTACAAGTCGCTTTTTTGGGAGCCGGCCGCAAAAGCGCAGGATGGCTTCAGGCCCTGTTCTGGTTCCGGGGGGCAGGCTGAGCCTGTGGTTAATTCTTCTTCCTGATGGGAAAATAGAGTGACCTGTGCCTGTCCCAACACCAAGAGCTAGTCTCTCATTGGTTCCACGTCTTCCCATTCATCCTCAGGACAAATTGCAACCTGTACGGAACAGGAGGTTAAAGGTGCTGATGCTCCAAGTAGGGAGATTGCTAGTAAAGTGGCTGGAATGGCGAACCCGAGCACAAGGAGATGAGAAATGAGGTGCGTTTTAGAAACCTTTCCCCATCACACGGTGTACCATCTTCTGGGTTTCTCATGCATGTTTTCGATGTAGGAAGATGCCCTTGAACCTGGAGATTTGGGACCCATGCGATGGGTAGCACGCAGTATTACTTTAAAGGGTCTGCGTTTGCTCACCCAACCTCACCAAACCTCTCAGCCCCAAGAGTGTCCACCCTTATGTCTCATCCAGCTGTGGGTCTAGATATGGTCAATCCAGGTTGCATCACAGCCCCTGAACGAATTGTGTAAGAATTTCTCTCTCTTTCCCTGTCTTTGTTTCATGGGTTTTTAAAAGTAATTTATTTTTATAATGGGGTTTAGCTGCTTTTCACGGCTGTGTTTAGGCCGCTTTACACCCACTTGACACACTAACAGAGAGATATCAATACATAGGTTTTAAGATTATTACTAGTCAGATATATTCTTGTGCGGTGAATCGGGCGTGTTGAGTCCAGTTCTCTGAGCAAGGAGTAGGTCTTGTCTGTTACATATTGGGTTTATGGAACGGTATCTGAGCTAATTTGAAACTCTTGTTTTATGTATCACCCCACCTCACCTTTCCCGTTAAGCAGCCATAGTGTGTTTTCTGCATGTGTGACTCTGTTCTGTTTTGTAATTCAGTTCAAGTGTAACGGTTTTTACATTCCCTCTATAAGTGACACCTTATGAGAAGTGTCCTTTTCTGTGTGACTTATTTCACTTAGAATCGTCTTACCTAAATCCACTCATCATGCTGCTACTAGCCTTATGACATTGATTTCATGGCTGAGTGATATTCCATTGTACATAAGGACCACAACTTTTTTATCCATTTTTCGCTTTCCTGGGATATTTAAGGTGGAAGGAAGTGGAGGTCCTTGTCAACAGAGCAGCCCTAAACTTTGGGGTGCTTGTGTCTTGCTGATTTTCAATTTTCCCACTTTATCCCCCCATGCGTGGAAGTGCCCTATGCTCTCTAAGCTGTGTTTTTTAGATGTTTCAGGACACACCGTACACTTCTCCAGAGTGGTTGTTGGCAATTTACATCCCGCCCATCAGTGTAGCAAGGCTCCCATTTCTCCATGGCCTGTCCTGCATTTCTGGTTTTGACACTTTTTTCAGCATGGCCCTTTTGACCGATGGGAAGCGAGACTTCTTTGTAGCGCTGATTTGCCTTTCCAGGTTGCTTGGTTGGCCAAAAAGGGCGTATGCGTTTTTTCCTGAATATATTCAGGAAAAAACGCATACGCCCTTTTTGGCCAAGGGCATCATTGTCAACGTTTTGCCGCTTTTCATGTGCTTTAAAGGCGATTCGAATCTACCTCCTGAAATCTGTTTCCTGCAATTCTGCCTTGATTTCAAATCCTCTTCTTTGCCTTCCCTCAATATATTTGTGGACGAGAGTTATCATTTATAACTCTGCAGGTTTGTGAATTGCAGTGCCCTGAAGCTCCATTTTACAAGTCGCTTTTTTGGGAGCCGGCCGCAAAAGCGCAGGATGGCTTCAGGCCCTGTTCTGGTTCAGGGGGGCAGGCTGAGCCTGTGGTTAATTCTTCTTCCTGATGGGAAAATAGAGTGACCTGTGCCTCTCCCAACACCAAGAGCTAGTCTCTCATTGGTTCCCCGTCTTCCCGTTCATCCTCAGGACAAATTGCAACCTGTACGGAACAGGAGGTTAAAGGTGCTGATGCTCCAAGTAGGGAGATTGCTAGTAAAGTGGCTGGAATGGCGAACCCGAGCACAAGGAGATGAGAAATGAGGTGCGTTTTAGAAACCTTTCCCCATCACACGGTGTACCATCTTCTGGGTTTCTCATGCATGTTTTCGATGTAGGAAGATGCCCTTGAACCTGGAGATTTGGGACCCATGCGATGGGTAGCACGCAGTATTACTTTAAAGGGTCTGCGTTTGCTCACCCAACCTCACCAAACCTCTCAGCCCCAAGAGTGTCCACCCTTATGTCTCATCCAGCTGTGGGTCTAGATATGGTCAATCCAGGTTGCATCACAGCCCCTGAACGAATTGTGTAAGAATTTCTCTCTCTTTCCCTGTCTTTGTTTCATGGGTTTTTAAAAGTAATTTATTTTTATAATGGGGTTTAGCTGCTTTTCACGGCTGTGTTTAGGCCGCTTTACACCCACTTGACCCACTAACAGAGAGATATCAATACATAGGTTTTAAGATTATTACTAGTCAGATATATTCTTGTGCGGTGAATCGGGCGTGTTGAGTCCAGTTCTCTGAGCAAGGAGTAGGTCTTGTCTGTTACATATTGGGTTTATGGAACGGTATCTGAGCTAATTTGAAACTCTTGTTTTATGTATCACCCCACCTCACCTTTCCCGTTAAGCAGCCATAGTGTGTTTTCTGCATGTGTGACTCTGTTCTGTTTTGTAATTCAGTTCAAGTGTAACGGTTTTTACATTCCCTCTATAAGTGACACCTTATGAGAAGTGTCCTTTTCTGTGTGACTTATTTCACTTAGAATCGTCTTACCTAAATCCACTCATCATGCTGCTACTAGCCTTATGACATTGATTTCATGGCTGAGTGATATTCCATTGTACATAAGGACCACAACTTTTTTATCCATTTTTCGCTTTCCTGGGATATTTAAGGTGGAAGGAAGTGGAGGTCCTTGTCAACAGAGCAGCCCTAAACTTTGGGGTGCTTGTGTCTTGCTGATTTTCAATTTTCCCACTTTATCCCCCCATGCGTGGAAGTGCCCTATGCTCTCTAAGCTGTGTTTTTTAGATGTTTCAAGACACACCGTACACTTCTCCAGAGTGGCTGTTGGCAATTTACATCCCGCCCATCAGTGTAGCAAGGCTCCCATTTCTCCATGGCCTGTCCTGCATTTCTGGTTTTGACACTTTTTTCAGCATGGCCCTTTTGACCGATGGGAAGCGAGACTTCTTTGTAGCGCTGATTTGCCTTTCCAGGTTGCTTGGTTGGCCAAAAAGGGCGTATGCGTTTTTTCCTGAATATATTCAGGAAAAAACGCATACGCCCTTTTTGGCCAAGGGCATCATTGTCAACGTTTTGCCGCTTTTCATGTGCTTTAAAGGCGATTCGAATCTACCTCCTGAAATCTGTTTCCTGCAATTCTGCCTTGATTTCAAATCCTCTTCTTTGCCTTCCCTCAATATATTTGTGGACGAGAGTTATCATTTATAACTCTGCAGGTTTGTGAATTGCAGTGCCCTGAAGCTCCATTTTACAAGTCGGTTTTTTGGGAGCCGGCCGCAAAAGCGCAGGATGGCTTCAGGCCCTGTTCTGGTTCAGGGGGGCAGGCTGAGCCTGTGGTTAATTCTTCTTCCTGATGGGAAAATAGAGTGACCTGTGCCTCTCCCAACACCAAGAGCTAGTCTCTCATTGGTTCCCCGTCTTCCCGTTCATCCTCAGGACAAATTGCAACCTGTACGGAACAGGAGGTTAAAGGTGCTGATGCTCCAAGTAGGGAGATTGCTAGTAAAGTGGCTGGAATGGCGAACCCGAGCACAAGGAGATGAGAAATGAGGTGTGTTTTAGAAACCTTTCCCCATCACACGGTGTACCATCTTCTGGGTTTCTCATGCATGTTTTCGATGTAGGAAGATGCCCTTGAACCTGGAGATTTGGGACCCATGCGATGGGTAGCACGCAGTATTATTTTAAAGGGTCTGCGTTTGCTCACCCAACCTCACCAAACCTCTCAGCCCCAAGAGTGTCCACCCTTATGTGTCATCCAGCTGTGGGTCTAGATATGGTCAATCCAGGTTGCATCACAGCCCCTGAACGAATTGTGTAAGAATTTCTCTCTCTTTCCCTGTCTTTGTTTCATGGGTTTTTAAAAGTAATTTATTTTTATAATGGGGTTTAGCTGCTTTTCACGGCTGTGTTTAGCCCGCTTTACACCCACTTGACACACTAACAGAGAGATATCAATACATAGGTTTTAAGATTATTTCTAGTCAGATATATTCTTGTGCGGTGAATCGGGCGTGTTGAGTCCAGTTCTCTGAGCAAGGAGTAGGTCTTGTCTATTACATATTGGGTTTATGGAACGGTATCTGAGCTAATTTGAAACTCTTGTTTTATGTATCACCCCACCTCACCTTTCCCGTTAAGCAGCCATAGTGTGTTTTCTGCATGTGTGACTCTGTTCTGTTTTGTAATTCAGTTCAAGTGTAACGGTTTTTACATTCCCTCTATAAGTGACACCTTATGAGAAGTGTCCTTTTCTGTGTGACTTATTTCACTTAGAATCGTCTTACCTAAATCCACTCATCATGCTGCTACTAGCCTTATGACATTGATTTCATGGCTGAGTGATATTCCATTGTACATAAGGACCACAACTTTTTTATCCATTTTTCGCTTTCCTGGGATATTTAAGGTGGAAGGAAGTGGAGGTCCTTGTCAACAGAGCAGCCCTAAACTTTGGGGTGCTTGTGTCTTGCTGATTTTCAATTTTCCCACTTTATCCCCCCATGCGTGGAAGTACCCTATGCTCTCTAAGCTGTGTTTTTTAGATGTTTCAGGACACACCGTACACTTCTCCAGAGTGGCTGTTGGCAATTTACATCCCGCCCATCAGTGTAGCAAGGCTCCCATTTCTCCATGGCCTGTCCTGCATTTCTGGTTTTGACAGTTTTTTCAGCATGGCCCTTTTGACCGATGGGAAGCGAGACTTCTTTGTAGCGCTGATTTGCCTTTCCAGGTTGCTTGGTTGGCCAAAAAGGGCGTATGCGTTTTTTCCTGAATATATTCAGGAAAAAACGCATACGCCCTTTTTGGCCAAGGGCATCATTGTCAACGTTTTGCCGCTTTTCATGTGCTTTAAAGGCGATTCGAATCTACCTCCTGAAATCTGTTTCCTGCAATTCTGCCTTGATTTCAAATCCTCTTCTTTGCCTTCCCTCAATATATTTGTGGACGAGAGTTATCATTTATAACTCTGCAGGTTTGTGAATTGCAGTGCCCTGAAGCTCCATTTTACAAGTCGCTTTTTTGGGAGCCGGCCGCAAAAGCGCAGGATGGCTTCAGGCCCTGTTCTGGTTCCGGGGGGCAGGCTAAGCCTGTGGTTAATTCTTCTTCCTGATGGGAAAATAGAGTGACCTGTGCCTGTCCCAACACCATGAGCTAGTCTCTCATTGGTTCCCCGTCTTCCCGTTCATCCTCAGGACAAATTGCAACCTGTACGGAACAGGAGGTAAAAGGTGCTGATGCTCCAAGTAGGGAGATTGCTAGTAAAGTGGCTGGAATGGCGAACCCGAGCACAAGGAGATGAGAAATGAGGTGCGTTTTAGAAACCTTTCCCCATCACACGGTGTACCATCTTCTGGGTTTCTCATGCATGTTTTCGATGTAGGAAGATGCCCTTGAACCTTGAGATTTGGGACCCATGCGATGGGTAGCACGCAGTATTACTTTAAAGGGTCTGCGTTTGCTCACCCAACCTCACCAGACCTCTCAGCCCCACGAGTGTCCACCCTTATGTCTCATCCAGCTATGGGTCTAGACATGGTCTATCCAGGTTGCATCACAGCCCCTGAACGAATTGTGTAAGAATTTCTCTCTCTTTCCCTGTCTTTGTTTCATGGGTTTTTAAAAGTAATTTATTTTTATAATGGGGTTTAGCTGCTTTTCACGGCTGTGTTTAGGCCGCTTTACTCCCACTTGACACACTAACAGAGAGATATCAATACATAGGTTTTAAGATTATTACTAGTCAGATATATTCTTGTGCGGTGAATCGGGCGTGTTGAGTCCAGTTCTCTGAGCAAGGAATAGGTCTTGTCTATTCCATATTGGGTTTATGGAACGGTATCTGAGCTAATTTGAAACTCTTGTTTTATGTATCACCCCACCTCACCTTTCCCGTTAAGCAGCCATAGTGTGTTTTCTGCATGTGTGACTCTGTTCTGTTTTGTAATTCAGTTCAAGTGTAACGGTTTTTACATTCCCTCTATAAGTGACACCTTATGAGAAGTGTCCTTTTCTGTGTGACTTATTTCACTTAGAATCGTCTTACCTAAATCCACTCATCATGCTGCTACTAGCCTTATGACATTGATTTCATGGCTGAGTGATATTCCATTGTACATAAGGACCACAACTTTTTTATCCATTTTTCGCTTTCCTGGGATATTTAAGGTGGAAGGAAGTGGAGGTCCTTGTCAACAGAGCAGCCCTAAACTTTGGGGTGCTTGTGTCTTGCTGATTTTCAATTTTCCCACTTTATCCCCCCATGCGTGGAAGTGCCCTATGCTCTCTAAGCTGTGTTTTTTAGATGTTTCAGGACACACCGTACACTTCTCCAGAGTGGCTGTTGGCAATTTACATCCCGCCCATCAGTGTAGCAAGGCTCCCATTTCTCCATGGCCTGTCCTGCATTTCTGGTTTTGACACTTTTTTCAGCATGGCCCTTTTGACCGATGGGAAGCGAGACTTCTTTGTAGCGCTGATTTGCCTTTCCAGGTTGCTTGGTTGGCCAAAAAGGGCGTATGCGTTTTTTCCTGAATATATTCAGGAAAAAACGCATACGCCCTTTTTGGCCAAGGGCATCATTGTCAACGTTTTGCCGCTTTTCATGTGCTTTAAAGGCGATTCGAATCTACCTCCTGAAATCTGTTTCCTGCAATTCTGCCTTGATTTCAAATCCTCTTCTTTGCCTTCCCTCAATATATTTGTGGACGAGAGTTATCATTTATAACTCTGCAGGTTTGTGAATTGCAGTGCCCTGAAGCTCCATTTTACAAGTCGCTTTTTTGGGAGCCGGCCGCAAAAGCGCAGGATGGCTTCAGGCCCTGTTCTGGTTCAGGGGGGCAGGCTGAGCCTGTGGTTAATTCTTCTTCCTGATGGGAAAATAGAGTGACCTGTGCCTCTCCCAACACCAAGAGCTAGTCTCTCATTGGTTCCCCGTCTTCCCGTTCATCCTCAGGACAAATTGCAACCTGTACGGAACAGGAGGTTAAAGGTGCTGATGCTCCAAGTAGGGAGATTGCTAGTAAAGTGGCTGGAATGGCGAACCCGAGCACAAGGAGATGAGAAATGAGGTGCGTTTTAGAAACCTTTCCCCATCACACGGTGTACCATCTTCTGGGTTTCTCATGCATGTTTTCGATGTAGGAAGATGCCCTTGAACCTGGAGATTTGGGACCCATGCGATGGGTAGCACGCAGTATTACTTTAAAGGGTCTGCGTTTGCTCACCCAACCTCACCAAACCTCTCAGCCCCAAGAGTGTCCACCCTTATGTCTCATCCAGCTGTGGGTCTAGATATGGTCAATCCAGGTTGCATCACAGCCCCTGAACGAATTGTGTAAGAATTTCTCTCTCTTTCCCTGTCTTTGTTTCATGGGTTTTTAAAAGTAATTTATTTTTATAATGGGGTTTAGCTGCTTTTCACGGCTGTGTTTAGGCCGCTTTACACCCACTTGACCCACTAACAGAGAGATATCAATACATAGGTTTTAAGATTATTACTAGTCAGATATATTCTTGTGCGGTGAATCGGGCGTGTTGAGTCCAGTTCTCTGAGCAAGGAGTAGGTCTTGTCTGTTACATATTGGGTTTATGGAACGGTATCTGAGCTAATTTGAAACTCTTGTTTTATGTATCACCCCACCTCACCTTTCCCGTTAAGCAGCCATAGTGTGTTTTCTGCATGTGTGACTCTGTTCTGTTTTGTAATTCAGTTCAAGTGTAACGGTTTTTACATTCCCTCTATAAGTGACACCTTATGAGAAGTGTCCTTTTCTGTGTGACTTATTTCACTTAGAATCGTCTTACCTAAATCCACTCATCATGCTGCTACTAGCCTTATGACATTGATTTCATGGCTGAGTGATATTCCATTGTACATAAGGACCACAACTTTTTTATCCATTTTTCGCTTTCCTGGGATATTTAAGGTGGAAGGAAGTGGAGGTCCTTGTCAACAGAGCAGCCCTAAACTTTGGGGTGCTTGTGTCTTGCTGATTTTCAATTTTCCCACTTTATCCCCCCATGCGTGGAAGTGCCCTATGCTCTCTAAGCTGTGTTTTTTAGATGTTTCAGGACACACCGTACACTTCTCCAGAGTGGTTGTTGGCAATTTACATCCCGCCCATCAGTGTAGCAAGGCTCCCATTTCTCCATGGCCTGTCCTGCATTTCTGGTTTTGACACTTTTTTCAGCATGGCCCTTTTGACCGATGGGAAGCGAGACTTCTTTGTAGCGCTGATTTGCCTTTCCAGGTTGCTTGGTTGGCCAAAAAGGGCGTATGCGTTTTTTCCTGAATATATTCAGGAAAAAACGCATACGCCCTTTTTGGCCAAGGGCATCATTGTCAACGTTTTGCCGCTTTTCATGTGCTTTAAAGGCGATTCGAATCTACCTCCTGAAATCTGTTTCCTGCAATTCTGCCTTGATTTCAAATCCTCTTCTTTGCCTTCCCTCAATATATTTGTGGACGAGAGTTATCATTTATAACTCTGCAGGTTTGTGAATTGCAGTGCCCTGAAGCTCCATTTTACAAGTCGCTTTTTTGGGAGCCGGCCGCAAAAGCGCAGGATGGCTTCAGGCCCTGTTCTGGTTCAGGGGGGCAGGCTGAGCCTGTGGTTAATTCTTCTTCCTGATGGGAAAATAGAGTGACCTGTGCCTCTCCCAACACCAAGAGCTAGTCTCTCATTGGTTCCCCGTCTTCCCGTTCATCCTCAGGACAAATTGCAACCTGTACGGAACAGGAGGTTAAAGGTGCTGATGCTCCAAGTAGGGAGATTGCTAGTAAAGTGGCTGGAATGGCGAACCCGAGCACAAGGAGATGAGAAATGAGGTGCGTTTTAGAAACCTTTCCCCATCACACGGTGTACCATCTTCTGGGTTTCTCATGCATGTTTTCGATGTAGGAAGATGCCCTTGAACCTGGAGATTTGGGACCCATGCGATGGGTAGCACGCAGTATTACTTTAAAGGGTCTGCGTTTGCTCACCCAACCTCACCAAACCTCTCAGCCCCAAGAGTGTCCACCCTTATGTCTCATCCAGCTGTGGGTCTAGATATGGTCAATCCAGGTTGCATCACAGCCCCTGAACGAATTGTGTAAGAATTTCTCTCTCTTTCCCTGTCTTTGTTTCATGGGTTTTTAAAAGTAATTTATTTTTATAATGGGGTTTAGCTGCTTTTCACGGCTGTGTTTAGGCCGCTTTACACCCACTTGACCCACTAACAGAGAGATATCAATACATAGGTTTTAAGATTATTACTAGTCAGATATATTCTTGTGCGGTGAATCGGGCGTGTTGAGTCCAGTTCTCTGAGCAAGGAGTAGGTCTTGTCTGTTACATATTGGGTTTATGGAACGGTATCTGAGCTAATTTGAAACTCTTGTTTTATGTATCACCCCACCTCACCTTTCCCGTTAAGCAGCCATAGTGTGTTTTCTGCATGTGTGACTCTGTTCTGTTTTGTAATTCAGTTCAAGTGTAACGGTTTTTACATTCCCTCTATAAGTGACACCTTATGAGAAGTGTCCTTTTCTGTGTGACTTATTTCACTTAGAATCGTCTTACCTAAATCCACTCATCATGCTGCTACTAGCCTTATGACATTGATTTCATGGCTGAGTGATATTCCATTGTACATAAGGACCACAACTTTTTTATCCATTTTTCGCTTTCCTGGGATATTTAAGGTGGAATGAAGTGGAGGTCCTTGTCAACAGAGCAGCCCTAAACTTTGGGGTGCTTGTGTCTTGCTGATTTTCAATTTTCCCACTTTATCCCCCCATGCGTGGAAGTGCCCTATGCTCTCTAAGCTGTGTTTTTTAGATGTTTCAAGACACACCGTACACTTCTCCAGAGTGGCTGTTGGCAATTTACATCCCGCCCATCAGTGTAGCAAGGCTCCCATTTCTCCATGGCCTGTCCTGCATTTCTGGTTTTGACACTTTTTTCAGCATGGCCCTTTTGACCGATGGGAAGCGAGACTTCTTTGTAGCGCTGATTTGCCTTTCCAGGTTGCTTGGTTGGCCAAAAAGGGCGTATGCGTTTTTTCCTGAATATATTCAGGAAAAAACGCATACGCCCTTTTTGGCCAAGGGCATCATTGTCAACGTTTTGCCGCTTTTCATGTGCTTTAAAGGCGATTCGAATCTACCTCCTGAAATCTGTTTCCTGCAATTCTGCCTTGATTTCAAATCCTCTTCTTTGCCTTCCCTCAATATATTTGTGGACGAGAGTTATCATTTATAACTCTGCAGGTTTGTGAATTGCAGTGCCCTGAAGCTCCATTTTACAAGTCGGTTTTTTGGGAGCCGGCCGCAAAAGCGCAGGATGGCTTCAGGCCCTGTTCTGGTTCAGGGGGGCAGGCTGAGCCTGTGGTTAATTCTTCTTCCTGATGGGAAAATAGAGTGACCTGTGCCTCTCCCAACACCAAGAGCTAGTCTCTCATTGGTTCCCCGTCTTCCCGTTCATCCTCAGGACAAATTGCAACCTGTACGGAACAGGAGGTTAAAGGTGCTGATGCTCCAAGTAGGGAGATTGCTAGTAAAGTGGCTGGAATGGCGAACCCGAGCACAAGGAGATGAGAAATGAGGTGCGTTTTAGAAACCTTTCCCCATCACACGGTGTACCATCTTCTGGGTTTCTCATGCATGTTTTCGATGTAGGAAGATGCCCTTGAACCTGGAGATTTGGGACCCATGCGATGGGTAGCACGCAGTATTATTTTAAAGGGTCTGCGTTTGCTCACCCAACCTCACCAAACCTCTCAGCCCCAAGAGTGTCCACCCTTATGTGTCATCCAGCTGTGGGTCTAGATATGGTCAATCCAGGTTGCATCACAGCCCCTGAACGAATTGTGTAAGAATTTCTCTCTCTTTCCCTGTCTTTGTTTCATGGGTTTTTAAAAGTAATTTATTTTTATAATGGGGTTTAGCTGCTTTTCACGGCTGTGTTTAGGCCGCTTTACTCCCACTTGACACACTAACAGAGAGATATCAATACATAGGTTTTAAGATTATTACTAGTCAGATATATTCTTGTGCGGTGAATCGGGCGTGTTGAGTCCAGTTCTCTGAGCAAGGAGTAGGTCTTGTCTATTCCATATTGGGTTTATGGAACGGTATCTGAGCTAATTTGAAACTCTTGTTTTATGTATCACCCCACCTCACCTTTCCCGTTAAGCAGCCATAGTGTGTTTTCTGCATGTGTGACTCTGTTCTGTTTTGTAATTCAGTTCAAGTGTAACGGTTTTTACATTCCCTCTATAAGTGACACCTTATGAGAAGTGTCCTTTTCTGTGTGACTTATTTCACTTAGAATCGTCTTACCTAAATCCACTCATCATGCTGCTACTAGCCTTATGACATTGATTTCATGGCTGAGTGATATTCCATTGTACATAAGGACCACAACTTTTTTATCCATTTTTCGCTTTCCTGGGATATTTAAGGTGGAAGGAAGTGGAGGTCCTTGTCAACAGAGCAGCCCTAAACTTTGGGGTGCTTGTGTCTTGCTGATTTTCAATTTTCCCACTTTATCCCCCCATGCGTGGAAGTGCCCTATGCTCTCTAAGCTGTGTTTTTTAGATGTTTCAGGACACACCGTACACTTCTCCAGAGTGGCTGTTGGCAATTTACATCCCGCCCATCAGTGTAGCAAGGCTCCCATTTCTCCATGGCCTGTCCTGCATTTCTGGTTTTGACAGTTTTTTCAGCATGGCCCTTTTGACCGATGGGAAGCGAGACTTCTTTGTAGCGCTGATTTGCCTTTCCAGGTTGCTTGGTTGGCCAAAAAGGGCGTATGCGTTTTTTCCTGAATATATTCAGGAAAAAACGCATACGCCCTTTTTGGCCAAGGGCATCATTGTCAACGTTTTGCCGCTTTTCATGTGCTTTAAAGGCGATTCGAATCTACCTCCTGAAATCTGTTTCCTGCAATTCTGCCTTGATTTCAAATCCTCTTCTTTGCCTTCCCTCAATATATTTGTGGACGAGAGTTATCATTTATAACTCTGCAGGTTTGTGAATTGCAGTGCCCTGAAGCTCCATTTTACAAGTCGGTTTTTTGGGAGCCGGCCGCAAAAGCGCAGGATGGCTTCAGGCCCTGTTCTGGTTCCGGGGGGCAGGCTGAGCCTGTGGTTAATTCTTCTTCCTGATGGGAAAATAGAGTGACCTGTGCCTGTCCCAACACCAAGAGCTAGTCTCTCATTGGTTCCCCGTCTTCCCGTTCATCCTCAGGACAAATTGCAACCTGTACGGAACAGGAGGTTAAAGGTGCTGATGCTCCAAGTAGGGAGATTGCTAGTAAAGTGGCTGGAATGGCGAACCCGAGCACAAGGAGATGAGAAATGAGGTGCGTTTTAGAAACCTTTCCCCATCACACGGTGTACCATCTTCTGGGTTTCTCATGCATGTTTTCGATGTAGGAAGATGCCCTTGAACCTGGAGATTTGGGACCCATGCGATGGGTAGCACGCAGTATTACTTTAAAGGGTCTGCGTTTGCTCACCCAACCTCACCAAACCTCTCAGCCCCAAGAGTGTCCACCCTTATGTCTCATCCAGCTGTGGGTCTAGATATGGTCAATCCAGGTTGCATCACAGCCCCTGAACGAATTGTGTAAGAATTTCTCTCTCTTTCCCTGTCTTTGTTTCATGGGTTTTTAAAAGTAATTTATTTTTATAATGGGGTTTAGCTGCTTTTCACGGCTGTGTTTAGGCCGCTTTACACCCACTTGACCCACTAACAGAGAGATATCAATACATAGGTTTTAAGATTATTACTAGTCAGATATATTCTTGTGCGGTGAATCGGGCGTGTTGAGTCCAGTTCTCTGAGCAAGGAGTAGGTCTTGTCTGTTACATATTGGGTTTATGGAACGGTATCTGAGCTAATTTGAAACTCTTGTTTTATGTATCACCCCACCTCACCTTTCCCGTTAAGCAGCCATAGTGTGTTTTCTGCATGTGTGACTCTGTTCTGTTTTGTAATTCAGTTCAAGTGTAACGGTTTTTACATTCCCTCTATAAGTGACACCTTATGAGAAGTGTCCTTTTCTGTGTGACTTATTTCACTTAGAATCGTCTTACCTAAATCCACTCATCATGCTGCTACTAGCCTTATGACATTGATTTCATGGCTGAGTGATATTCCATTGTACATAAGGACCACAACTTTTTTATCCATTTTTCGCTTTCCTGGGATATTTAAGGTGGAAGGAAGTGGAGGTCCTTGTCAACAGAGCAGCCCTAAACTTTGGGGTGCTTGTGTCTTGCTGATTTTCAATTTTCCCACTTTATCCCCCCATGCGTGGAAGTGCCCTATGCTCTCTAAGCTGTGTTTTTTAGATGTTTCAGGACACACCGTACACTTCTCCAGAGTGGCTGTTGGCAATTTACATCCCGCCCATCAGTGTAGCAAGGCTCCCATTTCTCCATGGCCTGTCCTGCATTTCTGGTTTTGACACTTTTTTCAGCATGGCCCTTTTGACCGATGGGAAGCGAGACTTCTTTGTAGCGCTGATTTGCCTTTCCAGGTTGCTTGGTTGGCCAAAAAGGGCGTATGCGTTTTTTCCTGAATATATTCAGGAAAAAACGCATACGCCCTTTTTGGCCAAGGGCATCATTGTCAACGTTTTGCCGCTTTTCATGTGCTTTAAAGGCGATTCGAATCTACCTCCTGAAATCTGTTTCCTGCAATTCTGCCTTGATTTCAAATCCTCTTCTTTGCCTTCCCTCAATATATTTGTGGACGAGAGTTATCATTTATAACTCTGCAGGTTTGTGAATTGCAGTGCCCTGAAGCTCCATTTTACAAGTCGGTTTTTTGGGAGCTGGCCGCAAAAGCGCAGGATGGCTTCAGGCCCTGTTCTGGTTCAGGGGGGCAGGCTGAGCCTGTGGTTAAATCTTCTTCCTGATGGGAAAATAGAGTGACCTGTGCCTCTCCCAACACCAAGAGCTAGTCTCTCATTGGTTCCCCGTCTTCCCGTTCATCCTCAGGACAAATTGCAACCTGTACGGAACAGGAGGTTAAAGGTGCTGATGCTCCAAGTAGGGAGATTGCTAGTAAAGTGGCTGGAATGGCGAACCCGAGCACAAGGAGATGAGAAATGAGGTGCGTTTTAGAAACCTTTCCCCATCACACGGTGTACCATCTTCTGGGTTTCTCATGCATGTTTTCGATGTAGGAAGATGCCCTTGAACCTGGAGATTTGGGACCCATGCGATGGGTAGCACGCAGTATTATTTTAAAGGGTCTGCGTTTGCTCACCCAACCTCACCAAACCTCTCAGCCCCAAGAGTGTCCACCCTTATGTCTCATCCAGCTGTGGGTCTAGATATGGTCAATCCAGGTTGCATCACAGCCCCTGAACGAATTGTGTAAGAATTTCTCTCTCTTTCCCTGTCTTTGTTTCATGGGTTTTTAAAAGTAATTTATTTTTATAATGGGGTTTAGCTGCTTTTCACGGCTGTGTTTAGGCCGCTTTACACCCACTTGACACACTAACAGAGAGATATCAATACATAGGTTTTAAGATTATTACTAGTCAGATATATTCTTGTGCGGTGAATCGGGCGTGTTGAGTCCAGTTCTCTGAGCAAGGAGTAGGTCTTGTCTATTCCATATTGGGTTTATGGAACGGTATCTGAGCTAATTTGAAACTCTTGTTTTATGTATCACCCCACCTCACCTTTCCCGTTAAGCAGCCATAGTGTGTTTTCTGCATGTGTGACTCTGTTCTGTTTTGTAATTCAGTTCAAGTGTAACAGTTTTTACATTCCCTCTATAAGTGACACCTTATGAGAAGTGTCCTTTTCTGTGTGACTTATTTCACTTAGAATCGTCTTACCTAAATCCACTCATCATGCTGCTACTAGCCTTATGACATTGATTTCATGGCTGAGTGATATTCCATTGTACATAAGGACCACAACTTTTTTATCCATTTTTCGCTTTCCTGGGATATTTAAGGTGGAAGGAAGTGGAGGTCCTTGTCAACAGAGCAGCCCTAAACTTTGGGGTGCTTGTGTCTTGCTGATTTTCAATTTTCCCACTTTATCCCCCCATGCGTGGAAGTGCCCTATGCTCTCTAAGCTGTGTTTTTTAGATGTTTCAGGACACACCGTACACTTCTCCAGAGTGGCTGTTGGCAATTTACATCCCGCCCATCAGTGTAGCAAGGCTCCCATTTCTCCATGGCCTGTCCTGCATTTCTGGTTTTGACAGTTTTTTCAGCATGGCCCTTTTGACCGATGGGAAGCGAGACTTCTTTGTAGCGCTGATTTGCCTTTCCAGGTTGCTTGGTTGGCCAAAAAGGGCGTATGCGTTTTTTCCTGAATATATTCAGGAAAAAACGCATACGCCCTTTTTGGCCAAGGGCATCATTGTCAACGTTTTGCCGCTTTTCATGTGCTTTAAAGGCGATTCGAATCTACCTCCTGAAATCTGTTTCCTGCAATTCTGCCTTGATTTCAAATCCTCTTCTTTGCCTTCCCTCAATATATTTGTGGACGAGAGTTATCATTTATAACTCTGCAGGTTTGTGAATTGCAGTGCCCTGAAGCTCCATTTTACAAGTCGCTTTTTTGGGAGCCGGCCGCAAAAGCGCAGGATGGCTTCAGGCCCTGTTCTGGTTCCGGGGGGCAGGCTGAGCCTGTGGTTAATTCTTCTTCCTGATGGGAAAATAGAGTGACCTGTGCCTGTCCCAACACCAAGAGCTAGTCTCTCATTGGTTCCACGTCTTCCCATTCATCCTCAGGACAAATTGCAACCTGTACGGAACAGGAGGTTAAAGGTGCTGATGCTCCAAGTAGGGAGATTGCTAGTAAAGTGGCTGGAATGGCGAACCCGAGCACAAGGAGATGAGAAATGAGGTGCGTTTTAGATACCTTTCCCCATCACACGGTGTACCATCTTCTGGGTTTCTCATGCATGTTTTCGATGTAGGAAGATGCCCTTGAACCTGGAGATTTGGGACCCATGCGATGGGTAGCACGCAGTATTACTTTAAAGGGTCTGCGTTTGCTCACCCAACCACACCAAACCTCTCAGCCCCAAGAGTGTCCACCCTTATGTCTCATCCAGCTGTGGGTCTAGATATGGTCAATCCAGGTTGCATCACAGCCCCTGAACGAATTGTGTAAGAATTTCTCTCTCTTTCCCTGTCTTTGTTTCATGGGTTTTTAAAAGTAATTTATTTTTATAATGGGGTTTAGCTGCTTTTCACGGCTGTGTTTAGGCCGCTTTACACCCACTTGACACACTAACAGAGAGATATCAATACATAGGTTTTAAGATTATTACGAGTCAGATATATTCTTGTGCGGTGAATCGAGCGTGTTGAGTCCAGTTCTCTGAGCAAGGAGTAGGTCTTGTCTATTCCATATTGGGTTTATGGAACGGTATCTGAGCTAATTTGAAACTCTTGTTTTATGTATCACCCCACCTCACCTTTCCCGTTAAGCAGCCATAGTGTGTTTTCTGCATGTGTGACTCTGTTCTGTTTTGTAATTCAGTTCAAGTGTAACGGTTTTTACATTCCCTCTATAAGTGACACCTTATGAGAAGTGTCCTTTTCTGTGTGACTTATTTCACTTAGAATCGTCTTACCTAAATCCACTCATCATGCTGCTACTAGCCTTATGACATTGATTTCATGGCTGAGTGATATTCCATTGTACATAAGGACCACAACTTTTTTATCCATTTTTCGCTTTCCTGGGATATTTAAGGTGGAAGGAAGTGGAGGTCCTTGTCAACAGAGCAGCCCTAAACTTTGGGGTGCTTGTGTCTTGCTGATTTTCAATTTTCCCACTTTATCCCCCCATGCGTGGAAGTGCCCTATGCTCTCTAAGCTGTGTTTTTTAGATGTTTCAGGACACACCGTACACTTCTCCAGAGTGGCTGTTGGCAATTTACATCCCGCCCATCAGTGTAGCAAGGCTCCCATTTCTCCATGGCCTGTCCTGCATTTCTGGTTTTGACACTTTTTTCAGCATGGCCCTTTTGACCGATGGGAAGCGAGACTTCTTTGTAGCGCTGATTTGCCTTTCCAGGTTGCTTGGTTGGCCAAAAAGTGCGTATGCGTTTTTTCCTGAATATATTCAGGAAAAAACGCATACGCCCTTTTTGGCCAAGGGCATCATTGTCAACGTTTTGCCGCTTTTCATGTGCTTTAAAGGCGATTCGAATCTACCTCCTGAAATCTGTTTCCTGCAATTCTGCCTTGATTTCAAATCCTCTTCTTTGCCTTCCCTCAATATATTTGTGGACGAGAGTTATCATTTATAACTCTGCAGGTTTGTGAATTGCAGTGCCCTGAAGCTCCATTTTACAAGTCGGTTTTTTGGGAGCCGGCCGCAAAAGCGCAGGATGGCTTCAGGCCCTGTTCTGGTTCAGGGGGGCAGGCTGAGCCTGTGCTTAATTCTTCTTCCTGATGGGAAAATAGAGTGACCTGTGCCTCTCCCAACACCAAGAGCTAGTCTCTCATTGGTTCCCCGTCTTCCCGTTCATCCTCAGGACAAATTGCAACCTGTACGGAACAGGAGGTTAAAGGTGCTGATGCTCCAAGTAGGGAGATTGCTAGTAAAGTGGCTGGAATGGCGAACCCGAGCACAAGGAGATGAGAAATGAGGTGCGTTTTAGAAACCTTTCCCCATCACACGGTGTACCATCTTCTGGGTTTCTCATGCATGTTTTCGATGTAGGAAGATGCCCTTGAACCTGGAGATTTGGGACCCATGCGATGGGTAGCACGCAGTATTATTTTAAAGGGTCTGCGTTTGCTCACCCAACCTCACCAAACCTCTCAGCCCCAAGAGTGTCCACCCTTATGTCTCATCCAGCTGTGGGTCTAGATATGGTCAATCCAGGTTGCATCACAGCCCCTGAACGAATTGTGTAAGAATTTCTCTCTCTTTCCCTGTCTTTGTTTCATGGGTTTTTAAAAGTAATTTATTTTTATAATGGGGTTTAGCTGCTTTTCACGGCTGTGTTTAGGCCGCTTTACACCCACTTGACACACTAACAGAGAGATATCAATACATAGGTTTTAAGATTATTACTAGTCAGATATATTCTTGTGCGGTGAATCGGGCGTGTTGAGTCCAGTTCTCTGAGCAAGGAGTAGGTCTTGTCTATTCCATATTGGGTTTATGGAACGGTATCTGAGCTAATTTGAAACTCTTGTTTTATGTATCACCCCACCTCACCTTTCCCGTTAAGCAGCCATAGTGTGTTTTCTGCATGTGTGACTCTGTTCTGTTTTGTAATTCAGTTCAAGTGTAACGGTTTTTACATTCCCTCTATAAGTGACACCTTATGAGAAGTGTCCTTTTCTGTGTGACTTATTTCACTTAGAATCGTCTTACCTAAATCCACTCATCATGCTGCTACTAGCCTTATGACATTGATTTCATGGCTGAGTGATATTCCATTGTACATAAGGACCACAACTTTTTTATCCATTTTTCGCTTTCCTGGGATATTTAAGGTGGAAGGAAGTGGAGGTCCTTGTCAACAGAGCAGCCCTAAACTTTGGGGTGCTTGTGTCTTGCTGATTTTCAATTTTCCCACTTTATCCCCCCATGCGTGGAAGTGCCCTATGCTCTCTAAGCTGTGTTTTTTAGATGTTTCAGGACACACCGTACACTTCTCCAGAGTGGCTGTTGGCAATTTACATCCCGCCCATCAGTGTAGCAAGGCTCCCATTTCTCCATGGCCTGTCCTGCATTTCTGGTTTTGACACTTTTTTCAGCATGGCCCTTTTGACCGATGGGAAGCGAGACTTCTTTGTAGCGCTGATTTGCCTTTCCATGTTGCTTGGTTGGCCAAAAAGGGCGTATGCGTTTTTTCCTGAATATATTCAGGAAAAAACGCATACGCCCTTTTTGGCCAAGGGCATCATTGTCAACGTTTTGCCGCTTTTCATGTGCTTTAAAGGCGATTCGAATCTACCTCCTGAAATCTGTTTCCTGCAATTCTGCCTTGATTTCAAATCCTCTTCTTTGCCTTCCCTCAATATATTTGTGGACGAGAGTTATCATTTATAACTCTGCAGGTTTGTGAATTGCAGTGCCCTGAAGCTCCATTTTACAAGTCGGTTTTTTGGGAGCTGGCCGCAAAAGCGCAGGATGGCTTCAGGCCCTGTTCTGGTTCAGGGGGGCAGGCTGAGCCTGTGGTTAATTCTTCTTCCTGATGGGAAAATAGAGTGGCCTGTGCCTGTCCCAACACCAAGAGCTAGTCTCTCATTGGTTCCCCGTCTTCCCGTTCATCCTCAGGACAAATTGCAACCTGTACGGAACAGGAGGTTAAAGGTGCTGATGCTCCAAGTAGGGAGATTGCTAGTAAAGTGGCTGGAATGGCGAACCCGAGCACAAGGAGATGAGAAATGAGGTGCGTTTTAGAAACCTTTCCCCATCACACGGTGTACCATCTTCTGGGTTTCTCATGCATGTTTTCGATGTAGGAAGATGCCCTTGAACCTGGAGATTTGGGACCCATGCGATGGGTAGCACGCAGTATTACTTTAAAGGGTCTGCGTTTGCTCACCCAACCTCACCAAACCTCTCAGCCCCAAGAGTGTCCACCCTTATGTCTCATCCAGCTGTGGGTCTAGATATGGTCAATCCAGGTTGCATCACAGCCCCTGAACGAATTGTGTAAGAATTTCTCTCTCTTTCCCTGTCTTTGTTTCATGGGTTTTTAAAAGTAATTTATTTTTATAATGGGGTTTAGCTGCTTTTCACGGCTGTGTTTAGGCCGCTTTACACCCACTTGACACACTAACAGAGAGATATCAATACATAGGTTTTAAGATTATTACTAGTCAGATATATTCTTGTGCGGTGAATCGGGCGTGTTGAGTCCAGTTCTCTGAGCAAGGAGTAGGTCTTGTCTATTACATATTGGGTTTATGGAACGGTATCTGAGCTAATTTGAAACTCTTGTTTTATGTATCACCCCACCTCACCTTTCCCGTTAAGCAGCCATAGTGTGTTTTCTGCATGTGTGACTCTGTTCTGTTTTGTAAGTCAGTTCAAGTGTAACGGTTTTTACATTCCCTCTATAAGTGACACCTTATGAGAAGTGTCCTTTTCTGTGTGACTTATTTCACTTAGAATCGTCTTACCTAAATCCACTCATCATGCTGCTACTAGCCTTATGACATTGATTTCATGGCTGAGTGATATTCCATTGTACATAAGGACCACAACTTTTTTATCCATTTTTCGCTTTCCTGGGATATTTAAGGTGGAAGGAAGTGGAGGTCCTTGTCAACAGAGCAGCCCTAAACTTTGGGGTGCTTGTGTCTTGCTGATTTTCAATGTTCCCACTTTATCCCCCCATGCGTGGAAGTGCCCTATGCTCTCTAAGCTGTGTTTTTTAGATGTTTCAGGACACACCGTACACTTCTCCAGAGTGGCTGTTGGCAATTTACATCCCGCCCATCAGTGTAGCAAGGCTCCCATTTCTCCATGGCCTGTCCTGCATTTCTGGTTTTGACACTTTTTTCAGCATGGCCCTTTTGACCGATGGGAAGCGAGACTTCTTTGTAGCGCTGATTTGCCTTTCCAGGTTGCTTGGTTGGCCAAAAAGTGCGTATGCGTTTTTTCCTGAATATATTCAGGAAAAAACGCATACGCCCTTTTTGGCCAAGGGCATCATTGTCAACGTTTTGCCGCTTTTCATGTGCTTTAAAGGCGATTCGAATCTACCTCCTGAAATCTGTTTCCTGCAATTCTGCCTTGATTTGAAATCCTCTTCTTTGCCTTCCCTCAATATATTTGTGGACGAGAGTTATCATTTATAACTCTGCAGGTTTGTGAATTGCAGTGCCCTGAAGCTCCATTTTACAAGTCGGTTTTTTGGGAGCCGGCCGCAAAAGCGCAGGATGGCTTCAGGCCCTGTTCTGGTTCAGGGGGGCAGGCTGAGCCTGTGCTTAATTCTTCTTCCTGATGGGAAAATAGAGTGACCTGTGCCTCTCCCAACACCAAGAGCTAGTCTCTCATTGGTTCCCCGTCTTCCCGTTCATCCTCAGGACAAATTGCAACCTGTACGCAACAGGAGGTTAAAGGTGCTGATGCTCCAAGTAGGGAGATTGCTAGTAAAGTGGCTGGAATGGCGAACCCGAGCACAAGGAGATGAGAAATGAGGTGCGTTTTAGAAACCTTTCCCCATCACACGGTGTACCATCGTCTGGGTTTCTCATGCATGTTTTCGATGTAGGAAGATGCCCTTGAACCTGGAGATTTGGGATCCATGCGATGGGTAGCACGCAGTATTACTTTAAAGGGTCTGCGTTTGCTCACCCAACCTCACCAAACCTCTCAGCCCCAAGAGTGTCCACCCTTATGTCTCATCCAGCTGTGGGTCTAGATATGGTCAATCCAGGTTGCATCACAGCCCCTGAACGAATTGTGTAAGAATTTCTCTCTCTTTCCCTGTCTTTGTTTCATGGGTTTTTAAAAGTAATTTATTTTTATAATGGGGTTTAGCTGCTTTTCACGGCTGTGTTTAGGCCGCTTTACACCCACTTGACACACTAACAGAGAGATATCAATACATAGGTTTTAAGATTATTACTGGTCAGATATATTCTTGTGCGGTGAATCGGGCGTGTTGAGTCCAGTTCTCTGAGCAAGGAGTAGGTCTTGTCTATTACATATTGGGTTTATGGAACGGTATCTGAGCTAATTTGAAACTCTTGTTTTATGTATCACCCCACCTCACCTTTCCCGTTAAGCAGCCATAGTGAGTTTTCTGCATGTGTGACTCTGTTCTGTTTTGTAATTCAGTTCAAGTGTAACGGTTTTTACATTCCCTCTATAAGTGACACCTTATGAGAAGTGTCCTTTTCTGTGTGACTTATTTCACTTAGAATCGTCTTACCTAAATCCACTCATCATGCTGCTACTAGCCTTATGACATTGATTTCATGGCTGAGTGATATTCCATTGTACATAAGGACCACAACTTTTTTATCCATTTTTCGCTTTCCTGGGATATTTAAGGTGGAATGAAGTGGAGGTCCTTGTCAACAGAGCAGCCCTAAACTTTGGGGTGCTTGTGTCTTGCTGATTTTCAATGTTCCCACTTTATCCCCCCATGCGTGGAAGTGCCCTATGCTCTCTAAGCTGTGTTTTTTAGATGTTTCAGGACACACCGTACACTTCTCCAGAGTGGCTGTTGGCAATTTACATCCCGCCCATCAGTGTAGCAAGGCTCCCATTTCTCCATGGCCTGTCCTGCATTTCTGGTTTTGACACTTTTTTCAGCATGGCCTTTTTGACCGATGGGAAGCGAGACTTCTTTGTAGCGCTGATTTGCCTTTCCAGGTTGCTTGGTTGGCCAAAAAGGGCGTATGCGTTTTTTCCTGAATATATTCAGGAAAAAACGCATACGCCCTTTTTGGCCAAGGGCATCATTGTCAACGTTTTGCCGCTTTTCATGTGCTTTAAAGGCGATTCGAATCTACCTCCTGAAATCTGTTTCCTGCAATTCTGCCTTGATTTCAAATCCTCTTCTTTGCCTTCCCTCAATATATTTGTGGACGAGAGTTATCATTTATAACTCTGCATGTTTGTGAATTGCAGTGCCCTGAAGCTCCATATTAAAAGTCGGTTTTTTGGGAGCTGGCCGCAAAAGCGCAGGATGGCTTCAGGCCCTGTTCTGGTTCAGGGGGGCAGGCTGAGCCTGTGGTTAATTCTTCTTCCTGATGGGAAAATAGAGTGGCCTGTGCCTGTCCCAACACCAAGAGCTAGTCTCTCATTGGTTCCCCGTCTTCCCGTTCATCCTCAGGACAAATTGCAACCTGTACGGAACAGGAGGTTAAAGGTGCTGATGCTCCAAGTAGGGAGATTGCTAGTAAAGTGGCTGGAATGGCGAACCCGAGCACAAGGAGATGAGAAATGAGGTGCGTTTTAGAAACCTTTCCCCATCACACGGTGTACCATCTTCTGGGTTTCTCATGCATGTTTTCGATGTAGGAAGATGCCCTTGAACCTGGAGATTTGGGACCCATGCGATGGGTAGCACGCAGTATTACTTTAAAGGGTCTGCGTTTGCTCACCCAACCTCACCAAACCTCTCAGCCCCAAGAGTGTCCACCCTTATGTCTCATCCAGCTGTGGGTCTAGATATGGTCAATCCAGGTTGCATCACAGCCCCTGAACGAATTGTGTAAGAATTTCTCTCTCTTTCCCTGTCTTTGTTTCATGGGTTTTTAAAAGTAATTTATTTTTATAATGGGGTTTAGCTGCTTTTCACGGTTGTGTTTATTCTGCTTTACACCCACTTGACACACTAACAGAGAGATATCAATACATAGGTTTTAAGATTATTACTAGTCAGATATATTCTTGTGCGGTGAATCGGGCGTGTTGAGTCCAGTTCTCTGAGCAAGGAGTAGGTCTTGTCTATTCCATATTGGGTTTATGGAACGGTATCTGAGCTAATTTGAAACTCTTGTTTTATGTATCACCCCACCTCACCTTTCCCGTTAAGCAGCCATAGTGTGTTTTCTGCATGTGTGACTCTGTTCTGTTTTGTAATTCAGTTCAAGTGTAACGGTTTTTACATTCCCTCTATAAGTGACACCTTATGAGAAGTGTCCTTTTCTGTGTGACTTATTTCACTTAGAATCGTCTTACCTAAATCCACTCATCATGCTGCTAGTAGCCTTATGACATTGATTTCATGGCTGAGTGATATTCCATTGTACATAAGGACCACAACTTTTTTATCCATTTTTCGCTTTCCTGGGATATTTAAGGTGGAAGGAAGTGGAGGTCCTTGTCAACAGAGCAGCCCTAAACTTTGGGGTGCTTGTGTCTTGCTGATTTTCAATTTTCCCACTTTATCCCCCCATGCGTGGAAGTGCCCTATGCTCTCTAAGCTGTGTTTTTTAGATGTTTCAGGACACACCGTACACTTCTCCAGAGTGGCTGTTGGCAATTTACATCCCGCCCATCAGTGTAGCAAGGCTCCCATTTCTCCATGGCCTGTCCTGCATTTCTGGTTTTGACACTTTTTTCAGCATGGCCCTTTTGACCGATGGGAAGCGAGACTTCTTTGTAGCGCTGATTTGCCTTTCCAGGTTGCTTGGTTGGCCAAAAAGGGCGTATGCGTTTTTTCCTGAATATATTCAGGAAAAAACGCATACGCCCTTTTTGGCCAAGGGCATCATTGTCAACGTTTTGCCGCTTTTCATGTGCTTTAAAGGCGATTCGAATCTACCTCCTGAAATCTGTTTCCTGCAATTCTGCCTTGATTTCAAATCCTCTTCTTTGCCTTCCCTCAATATATTTGTGGACGAGAGTTATCATTTATAACTCTGCAGGTTTGTGAATTGCAGTGCCCTGAAGCTCCATTTTACAAGTCGGTTTTTTGGGAGCTGGCCGCAAAAGCGCAGGATGGCTTCAGGCCCTGTTCTGGTTCAGGGGGGCAGGCTGAGCCTGTGGTTAATTCTTCTTCCTAATGGGAAAATAGAGTGGCCTGTGCCTGTCCCAACACCAAGAGCTAGTCTCTCATTGGTTCCCCGTCTTCCCGTTCATCCTCAGGACAAATTGCAACCTGTACGGAACAGGAGGTTAAAGGTGCTGATGCTCCAAGTAGGGAGATTGCTAGTAAAGTGGCTGGAATGGCGAACCCGAGCACAAGGAGATGAGAAATGAGGTGCGTTTTAGAAACCTTTCCCCATCACACAGTGTACCATCTTCTGGGTTTCTCATGCATGTTTTCGATGTAGGAAGATGCCCTTGAACCTGGAGATTTGGGACCCATGCCATGGGTAGCACGCAGTATTACTTTAAAGGGTCTGCGTTTGCTCACCCAACCTCACCAAACCTCTCAGCCCCAAGAGTGTCCACCCTTATGTCTCATCCAGCTGTGGGTCTAGATATGGTCAATCCAGGTTGCATCACAGCCCCTGAACGAATTGTGTAAGAATTTCTCTCTCTTTCCCTGTCTTTGTTTCATGGGTTTTTAAAAGTAATTTATTTTTATAATGGGGTTTAGCTGCTTTTCACGGCTGTGTTTATGCCGCTTTACACCCACTTGACACACTAACAGAGAGATATCAATACATAGGTTTTAAGATTATTACTAGTCAGATATATTCTTGTGCGGTGAATCGGGCGTGTTGAGTCCAGTTCTCTGAGCAAGGAGTAGGTCTTGTCTATTACATATTGGGTTTATGGAACGGTATCTGAGCTAATTTGAAACTCTTGTTTTATGTATCACCCCACCTCACCTTTCCCGTTAAGCAGCCATAGTGTGTTTTCTGCATGTGTGACTCTGTTCTGTTTTGTAAGTCAGTTCAAGTGTAACGGTTTTTACATTCCCTCTATAAGTGACACCTTATGAGAAGTGTCCTTTTCTGTGTGACTTATTTCACTTAGAATCGTCTTACCTAAATCCACTCATCATGCTGCTACTAGCCTTATGACATTGATTTCATGGCTGAGTGATATTCCATTGTACATAAGGACCACAACTTTTTTATCCATTTTTCGCTTTCCTGGGATATTTAAGGTGGAAGGAAGTGGAGGTCCTTGTCAACAGAGCAGCCCTAAACTTTGGGGTGCTTGTGTCTTGCTGATTTTCAATTTTCCCACTTTATCCCCCCATGCGTGGAAGTGCCCTATGCTCTCTAAGCTGTGTTTTTTAGATGTTTCAGGACACACCGTACACTTCTCCAGAGTGGCTGTTGGCAATTTACATCCCGCCCATCAGTGTAGCAAGGCTCCCATTTCTCCATGGCCTGTCCTGCATTTCTGGTTTTGACACTTTTTTCAGCATGGCCCTTTTGACCGATGGGAAGCGAGACTTCTTTGTAGCGCTGATTTGCCTTTCCAGGTTGCTTGGTTGGCCAAAAAGTGCGTATGCGTTTTTTCCTGAATATATTCAGGAAAAAACGCATACGCCCTTTTTGGCCAAGGGCATCATTGTCAACGTTTTGCCGCTTTTCATGTGCTTTAAAGGCGATTCGAATCTACCTCCTGAAATCTGTTTCCTGCAATTCTGCCTTGATTTGAAATCCTCTTCTTTGCCTTCCCTCAATATATTTGTGGACGAGAGTTATCATTTATAACTCTGCAGGTTTGTGAATTGCAGTGCCCTGAAGCTCCATTTTACAAGTCGGTTTTTTGGGAGCCGGCCGCAAAAGCGCAGGATGGCTTCAGGCCCTGTTCTGGTTCAGGGGGGCAGGCTGAGCCTGTGCTTAATTCTTCTTCCTGATGGGAAAATAGAGTGACCTGTGCCTCTCCCAACACCAAGAGCTAGTCTCTCATTGGTTCCCCGTCTTCCCGTTCATCCTCAGGACAAATTGCAACCTGTACGGAACAGGAGGTTAAAGGTGCTGATGCTCCAAGTAGGGAGATTGCTAGTAAAGTGGCTGGAATGGCGAACCCGAGCACAAGGAGATGAGAAATGAGGTGCGTTTTAGAAACCTTTCCCCATCACACGGTGTACCATCTTCTGGGTTTCTCATGCATGTTTTCGATGTAGGAAGATGCCCTTGAACCTGGAGATTTGGGACCCATGCGATGGGTAGCACGCAGTATTATTTTAAAGGGTCTGCGTTTGCTCACCCAACCTCACCAAACCTCTCAGCCCCAAGAGTGTCCACCCTTATGTCTCATCCAGCTGTGGGTCTAGATATGGTCAATCCAGGTTGCATCACAGCCCCTGAACGAATTGTGTAAGAATTTCTCTCTCTTTCCCTGTCTTTGTTTCATGGGTTTTTAAAAGTAATTTATTTTTATAATGGGGTTTAGCTGCTTTTCACGGCTGTGTTTATGCCGCTTTACACCCACTTGACACACTAACAGAGAGATATCAATACATAGGTTTTAAGATTATTACTAGTCAGATATATTCTTGTGCGGTGAATCGGGCGTGTTGAGTCCAGTTCTCTGAGCAAGGAGTAGGTCTTGTCTATTCCATATTGGGTTTATGGAACGGTATCTGAGCTAATTTGAAACTCTTGTTTTATGTATCACCCCACCTCACCTTTCCCGTTAAGCAGCCATAGTGTGTTTTCTGCATGTGTGACTCTGTTCTGTTTTGTAATTCAGTTCAAGTGTAACGGTTTTTACATTCCCTCTATAAGTGACACCTTATGAGAAGTGTCCTTTTCTGTGTGACTTATTTCACTTAGAATCGTCTTACCTAAATCCACTCATCATGCTGCTACTAGCCTTATGACATTGATTTCATGGCTGAGTGATATTCCATTGTACATAAGGACCACAACTTTTTTATCCATTTTTCGCTTTCCTGGGATATTTAAGGTGGAAGGAAGTGGAGGTCCTTGTCAACAGAGCAGCCCTAAACTTTGGGGTGCTTGTGTCTTGCTGATTTTCAATTTTCCCACTTTATCCCCCCATGCGTGGAAGTGCCCTATGCTCTCTAAGCTGTGTTTTTTAGATGTTTCAGGACACACCGTACACTTCTCCAGAGTGGCTGTTGGCAATTTACATCCCGCCCATCAGTGTAGCAAGGCTCCCATTTCTCCATGGCCTGTCCTGCATTTCTGGTTTTGACACTTTTTTCAGCATGGCCCTTTTGACCGATGGGAAGCGAGACTTCTTTGTAGCGCTGATTTGCCTTTCCAGGTTGCTTGGTTGGCCAAAAAGGGCGTATGCGTTTTTTCCTGAATATATTCAGGAAAAAACGCATACGCCCTTTTTGGCCAAGGGCATCATTGTCAACGTTTTGCCGCTTTTCATGTGCTTTAAAGGCGATTCGAATCTACCTCCTGAAATCTGTTTCCTGCAATTCTGCCTTGATTTCAAATCCTCTTCTTTGCCTTCCCTCAATATATTTGTGGACGAGAGTTATCATTTATAACTCTGCAGGTTTGTGAATTGCAGTGCCCTGAAGCTCCATTTTACAAGTCGGTTTTTTGGGAGCTGGCCGCAAAAGCGCAGGATGGCTTCAGGCCCTGTTCTGGTTCAGGGGGGCAGGCTGAGCCTGTGGTTAATTCTTCTTCCTGATGGGAAAATAGAGTGGCCTGTGCCTGTCCCAACACCAAGAGCTAGTCTCTCATTGGTTCCCCGTCTTCCCGTTCATCCTCAGGACAAATTGCAACCTGTACGGAACAGGAGGTTAAAGGTGCTGATGCTCCAAGTAGGGAGATTGCTAGTAAAGTGGCTGGAATGGCGAACCCGAGCACAAGGAGATGAGAAATGAGGTGCGTTTTAGAAACCTTTCCCCATCACACGGTGTACCATCTTCTGGGTTTCTCATGCATGTTTTCGATGTAGGAAGATGCCCTTGAACCTGGAGATTTGGGACCCATGCGATGGGTAGCACGCAGTATTACTTTAAAGGGTCTGCGTTTGCTCACCCAACCTCACCAAACCTCTCAGCCCCAAGAGTGTCCACCCTTATGTCTCATCCAGCTGTGGGTCTAGATATGGTCAATCCAGGTTGCATCACAGCCCCTGAACGAATTGTGTAAGAATTTCTCTCTCTTTCCCTGTCTTTGTTTCATGGGTTTTTAAAAGTAATTTATTTTTATAATGGGGTTTAGCTGCTTTTCACGGCTGTGTTTAGGCCGCTTTACACCCACTTTACACACTAACAGAGAGATATCAATACATAGGTTTTAAGATTATTACTGGTCAGATATATTCTTGTGCGGTGAATCGGGCGTGTTGAGTCCAGTTCTCTGAGCAAGGAGTAGGTCTTGTCTATTACATATTGGGTTTATGGAACGGTATCTGAGCTAATTTGAAACTCTTGTTTTATGTATCACCCCACCTCACCTTTCCCGTTAAGCAGCCATAGTGAGTTTTCTGCATGTGTGACTCTGTTCTGTTTTGTAATTCAGTTCAAGTGTAACGGTTTTTACATTCCCTCTATAAGTGACACCTTATGAGAAGTGTCCTTTTCTGTGTGACTTATTTCACTTAGAATCGTCTTACCTAAATCCACTCATCATGCTGCTACTAGCCTTATGACATTGATTTCATGGCTGAGTGATATTCCATTGTACATAAGGACCACAACTTTTTTATCCATTTTTCGCTTTCCTGGGATATTTAAGGTGGAATGAAGTGGAGGTCCTTGTCAACAGAGCAGCCCTAAACTTTGGGGTGCTTGTGTCTTGCTGATTTTCAATGTTCCCACTTTATCCCCCCATGCGTGGAAGTGCCCTATGCTCTCTAAGCTGTGTTTTTTAGATGTTTCAGGACACACCGTACACTTCTCCAGAGTGGCTGTTGGCAATTTACATCCCGCCCATCAGTGTAGCAAGGCTCCCATTTCTCCATGGCCTGTCCTGCATTTCTGGTTTTGACACTTTTTTCAGCATGGCCCTTTTGACCGATGGGAAGCGAGACTTCTTTGTAGCGCTGATTTGCCTTTCCAGGTTGCTTGGTTGGCCAAAAAGGGCGTATGCGTTTTTTCCTGAATATATTCAGGAAAAAACGCATACGCCCTTTTTGGCCAAGGGCATCATTGTCAACGTTTTGCCGCTTTTCATGTGCTTTAAAGGCGATTCGAATCTACCTCCTGAAATCTGTTTCCTGCAATTCTGCCTTGATTTCAAATCCTCTTCTTTGCCTTCCCTCAATATATTTGTGGACGAGAGTTATCATTTATAACTCTGCAGGTTTGTGAATTGCAGTGCCCTGAAGCTCCATTTTACAAGTCGGTTTTTTGGGAGCTGGCCGCAAAAGCGCAGGATGGCTTCAGGCCCTGTTCTGGTTCAGGGGGGCAGGCTGAGCCTGTGGTTAATTCTTCTTCCTGATGGGAAAATAGAGTGGCCTGTGCCTGTCCCAACACCAAGAGCTAGTCTCTCATTGGTTCCCCGTCTTCCCGTTCATCCTCAGGACAAATTGCAACCTGTACGGAACAGGAGGTTAAAGGTGCTGATGCTCCAAGTAGGGAGATTGCTAGTAAAGTGGCTGGAATGGCGAACCCGAGCACAAGGAGATGAGAAATGAGGTGCGTTTTAGAAACCTTTCCCCATCACACGGTGTACCATCTTCTGGGTTTCTCATGCATGTTTTCGATGTAGGAAGATGCCCTTGAACCTGGAGATTTGGGACCCATGCGATGGGTAGCACGCAGTATTACTTTAAAGGGTCTGCGTTTGCTCACCCAACCTCACCAAACCTCTCAGCCCCAAGAGTGTCCACCCTTATGTCTCATCCAGCTGTGGGTCTAGATATGGTCAATCCAGGTTGCATCACAGCCCCTGAACGAATTGTGTAAGAATTTCTCTCTCTTTCCCTGTCTTTGTTTCATGGGTTTTTAAAAGTAATTTATTTTTATAATGGGGTTTAGCTGCTTTTCACGGCTGTGTTTAGGCCGCTTTACACCCACTTGACACACTAACAGAGAGATATCAATACATAGGTTTTAAGATTATTACTGGTCAGATATATTCTTGTGCGGTGAATCGGGCGTGTTGAGTCCAGTTCTCTGAGCAAGGAGTAGGTCTTGTCTATTACATATTGGGTTTATGGAACGGTATCTGAGCTAATTTGAAACTCTTGTTTTATGTATCACCCCACCTCACCTTTCCCGTTAAGCAGCCATAGTGAGTTTTCTGCATGTGTGACTCTGTTCTGTTTTGTAATTCAGTTCAAGTGTAACGGTTTTTACATTCCCTCTATAAGTGACACCTTATGAGAAGTGTCCTTTTCTGTGTGACTTATTTCACTTAGAATCGTCTTACCTAAATCCACTCATCATGCTGCTACTAGCCTTATGACATTGATTTCATGGCTGAGTGATATTCCATTGTACATAAGGACCACAACTTTTTTATCCATTTTTCGCTTTCCTGGGATATTTAAGGTGGAAGGAAGTGGAGGTCCTTGTCAACAGAGCAGCCCTAAACTTTGGGGTGCTTGTGTCTTGCTGATTTTCAATGTTCCCACTTTATCCCCCCATGCGTGGAAGTGCCCTATGCTCTCTAAGCTGTGTTTTTTAGATGTTTCAGGACACACCGTACACTTCTCCAGAGTGGCTGTTGGCAATTTACATCCCGCCCATCAGTGTAGCAAGGCTCCCATTTCTCCATGGCCTGTCCTGCATTTCTGGTTTTGACACTTTTTTCAGCATGGCCCTTTTGACCGATGGGAAGCGAGACTTCTTTGTAGCGCTGATTTGCCTTTCCAGGTTGCTTGGTTGGCCAAAAAGGGCGTATGCGTTTTTTCCTGAATATATTCAGGAAAAAACGCATACGCCCTTTTTGGCCAAGGGCATCATTGTCAACGTTTTGCCGCTTTTCATGTGCTTTAAAGGCGATTCGAATCTACCTCCTGAAATCTGTTTCCTGCAATTCTGCCTTGATTTCAAATCCTCTTCTTTGCCTTCCCTCAATATATTTGTGGACGAGAGTTATCATTTATAACTCTGCAGGTTTGTGAATTGCAGTGCCCTGAAGCTCCATTTTACAAGTCGGTTTTTTGGGAGCTGGCCGCAAAAGCGCAGGATGGCTTCAGGCCCTGTTCTGGTTCAGGGGGGCAGGCTGAGCCTGTGGTTAATTCTTCTTCCTGATGGGAAAATAGAGTGGCCTGTGCCTGTCCCAACACCAAGAGCTAGTCTCTCATTGGTTCCCCGTCTTCCCGTTCATCCTCAGGACAAATTGCAACCTGTACGGAACAGGAGGTTAAAGGTGCTGATGCTCCAAGTAGGGAGATTGCTAGTAAAGTGGCTGGAATGGCGAACCCGAGCACAAGGAGATGAGAAATGAGGTGCGTTTTAGAAACCTTTCCCCATCACACGGTGTACCATCTTCTGGGTTTCTCATGCATGTTTTCGATGTAGGAAGATGCCCTTGAACCTGGAGATTTGGGACCCATGCGATGGGTAGCACGCAGTATTACTTTAAAGGGTCTGCGTTTGCTCACCCAACCTCACCAAACCTCTCAGCCCCAAGAGTGTCCACCCTTATGTCTCATCCAGCTGTGGGTCTAGATATGGTCAATCCAGGTTGCATCACAGCCCCTGAACGAATTGTGTAAGAATTTCTCTCTCTTTCCCTGTCTTTGTTTCATGGGTTTTTAAAAGTAATTTATTTTTATAATGGGGTTTAGCTGCTTTTCACGGCTGTGTTTAGGCCGCTTTACACCCACTTGACACACTAACAGAGAGATATCAATACATAGGTTTTAAGATTATTACTGGTCAGATATATTCTTGTGCGGTGAATCGGGCGTGTTGAGTCCAGTTCTCTGAGCAAGGAGTAGGTCTTGTCTATTACATATTGGGTTTATGGAACGGTATCTGAGCTAATTTGAAACTCTTGTTTTATGTATCACCCCACCTCACCTTTCCCGTTAAGCAGCCATAGTGAGTTTTCTGCATGTGTGACTCTGTTCTGTTTTGTAATTCAGTTCAAGTGTAACGGTTTTTACATTCCCTCTATAAGTGACACCTTATGAGAAGTGTCCTTTTCTGTGTGACTTATTTCACTTAGAATCGTCTTACCTAAATCCACTCATCATGCTGCTACTAGCCTTATGACATTGATTTCATGGCTGAGTGATATTCCATTGTACATAAGGACCACAACTTTTTTATCCATTTTTCGCTTTCCTGGGATATTTAAGGTGGAAGGAAGTGGAGGTCCTTGTCAACAGAGCAGCCCTAAACTTTGGGGTGCTTGTGTCTTGCTGATTTTCAATGTTCCCACTTTATCCCCCCATGCGTGGAAGTGCCCTATGCTCTCTAAGCTGTGTTTTTTAGATGTTTCAGGACACACCGTACACTTCTCCAGAGTGGCTGTTGGCAATTTACATCCCGCCCATCAGTGTAGCAAGGCTCCCATTTCTCCATGGCCTGTCCTGCATTTCTGGTTTTGACACTTTTTTCAGCATGGCCCTTTTGACCGATGGGAAGCGAGACTTCTTTGTAGCGCTGATTTGCCTTTCCAGGTTGCTTGGTTGGCCAAAAAGGGCGTATGCGTTTTTTCCTGAATATATTCAGGAAAAAACGCATACGCCCTTTTTGGCCAAGGGCATCATTGTCAACGTTTTGCCGCTTTTCATGTGCTTTAAAGGCGATTCGAATCTACCTCCTGAAATCTGTTTCCTGCAATTCTGCCTTGATTTCAAATCCTCTTCTTTGCCTTCCCTCAATATATTTGTGGACGAGAGTTATCATTTATAACTCTGCATGTTTGTGAATTGCAGTGCCCTGAAGCTCCATTTTACAAGTCGCTTTTTTGGGAGCCGGCCGCAAAAGCGCAGGATGGCTTCAGGCCCTGTTCTGGTTCCGGGGGGCAGGCTGCGCCTGTGGTTAATTCTTCTTCCTGATGGGAAAATAGAGTGACCTGTGCCTGTCCCAACACCAAGAGCTAGTCTCTCATTGGTTCCCCGTCTTCCCGTTCATCCTCAGGACAAATTGCAACCTGTACGGAACAGGAGGTTAAAGGTGCTGATGCTCCAAGTAGGGAGATTGCTAGTAAAGTGGCTGGAATGGCGAACCCGAGCACAAGGAGATGAGAAATGAGGTGCGTTTTAGAAACCTTTCCCCATCACACGGTGTACCATCTTCTGGGTTTCTCATGCATGTTTTCGATGTAGGAAGATGCCCTTGAACCTGGAGATTTGGGACCCATGCGATGGGTAGCACGCAGTATTACTTTAAAGGGTCTGCGTTTGCTCACCCAACCTCACCAGACCTCTCAGCCCCACGAGTGTCCACCCTTATGTCTCATCCAGCTATGGGTCTAGACATGGTCTATCCAGGTTGCATCACAGCCCCTGAACGAATTGTGTAAGAATTTCTCTCTCTTTCCCTGTCTTTGTTTCATGGGTTTTTAAAAGTAATTTATTTTTATAATGGGGTTTAGCTGCTTTTCACGGCTGTGTTTAGGCCGCTTTACACCCACTTGACACACTAACAGAGAGATATCAATACATAGGTTTTAAGATTATTACTAGTCAGATATATTCTTGTGTGGTGAATCGGGCGTGTTGAGTCCAGTTCTCTGAGCAAGGAGTAGGTCTTGTCTATTCCATATTGGGTTTATGGAACGGTATCTGAGCTAATTTGAAACTCTTGTTTTATGTATCACCCCACCTCACCTTTCCCGTTAAGCAGCCATAGTGTGTTTTCTGCATGTGTGACTCTGTTCTGTTTTGTAATTCAGTTCAAGTGTAACGGTTTTTACATTCCCTCTATAAGTGACACCTTATGAGAAGTGTCCTTTTCTGTGTGACTTATTTCACTTAGAATCGTCTTACCTAAATCCACTCATCATGCTGCTACTAGCCTTATGACATTGATTTCATGGCTGAGTGATATTCCATTGTACATAAGGACCACAACTTTTTTATCCATTTTTCGCTTTCCTGGGATATTTAAGGTGGAAGGAAGTGGAGGTCCTTGTCAACAGAGCAGCCCTAAACTTTGGGGTGCTTGTGTCTTGCTGATTTTCAATTTTCCCACTTTATCCCCCCATGCGTGGAAGTGCCCTATGCTCTCTAAGCTGTGTTTTTTAGATGTTTCAGGACACACCGTACACTTCTCCAGAGTGGCTGTTGGCAATTTACATCCCGCCCATCAGTGTAGCAAGGCTCCCATTTCTCCATGGCCTGTCCTGCATTTCTGGTTTTGACACTTTTTTCAGCATGGCCCTTTTGACCGATGGGAAGCGAGACTTCTTTGTAGCGCTGATTTGCCTTTCCAGGTTGCTTGGTTGGCCAAAAAGGGCGTATGCGTTTTTTCCTGAATATATTCAGGAAAAAACGCATACGCCCTTTTTGGCCAAGGGCATCATTGTCAACGTTTTGCCGCTTTTCATGTGCTTTAAAGGCGATTCGAATCTACCTCCTGAAATCTGTTTCCTGCAATTCTGCCTTGATTTCAAATCCTCTTCTTTGCCTTCCCTCAATATATTTTTGGACGAGAGTTATGATTTATAACTCTGCATGTTTGTGAATTGCAGTGCCCTGAAGCTCCATTTTACAAGTCGGTTTTTTGGGAGCTGGAAGCAAAAGCGCAGGATGGCTTCAGGCCCTGTTCTGGTTCAGGGGGGCAGGCTGAGCCTGTGGTTAATTCTTCTTCCTGATGGGAAAATAGAGTGGCCTGTGCCTGTCCCAACACCAAGAGCTAGTCTCTCATTGGTTCCCCATCTTCCCGTTCATCCTCAGGACAAATTGCAACCTGTACGGAACAGGAGGTTAAAGGTGCTGATGCTCCAAGTAGGGAGATTGCTAGTAAAGTGGCTGGAATGGCGAACCCGAGCACAAGGAGATGAGAAATGAGGTGCGTTTTAGAAACCTTTCCCCATCACACGGTGTACCATCTTCTGGGTTTCTCATGCATGTTTTCGATGTAGGAAGATGCCCTTGAACCTGGAGATTTGGGACCCATGCGATGGGTAGCACGCAGTATTACTTTAAAGGGTCTGCGTTTGCTCACCCAACCTCACCAAACCTCTCAGCCCCAAGAGTGTCCACCCTTATGTCTCATCCAGCTGTGGGTCTAGATATGGTCAATCCAGGTTGCATCACAGCCCCTGAACGAATTGTGTAAGAATTTCTATCTCTTTCCCTGTCTGTTTCATGGGTTTTTAAAAGTAATTTATTTTTATAATGGGGTTTAGCTGCTTTTCTCGGCTGTGTTTAGGCCGCTTTACACCCACTTGACACACTAACAGAGAGATATCAATACATAGGTTTTAAGATTATTACTGGTCAGATATATTCTTGTGCGGTGAATCGGGCGTGTTGAGTCCAGTTCTCTGAGCAAGGAGTAGGTCTTGTCTATTCCATATTGGGTTTATGGAACGGTATCTGAGCTAATTTGAAACTCTTGTTTTATGTATCACCCCACCTCACCTTTCCCGTTAAGCAGCCATAGTGTGTTTTCTGCATGTGTGACTCTGTTCTGTTTTGTAATTCAGTTCAAGTGTAACGGTTTTTACATTCCCTCTATAAGTGACACCTTATGAGAAGTGTCCTTTTCTGTGTGACTTATTTCACTTAGAATCGTCTTACCTAAATCCACTCATCATGCTGCTACTAGCCTTATGACATTGATTTCATGGCTGAGTGATATTCCATTGTACATAAGGACCACAACTTTTTTATCCATTTTTCGCTTTCCTGGGATATTTAAGGTGGAAGGAAGTGGAGGTCCTTGTCAACAGAGCAGCCCTAAACTTTGGGGTGCTTGTGTCTTGCTGATTTTCAATTTTCCCACTTTATCCCCCCATGCGTGGAAGTGCCCTATGCTCTCTAAGCTGTGTTTTTTAGATGTTTCAGGACACACCGTACACTTCTCCAGAGTGGCTGTTGGCAATTTACATCCCGCCCATCAGTGTAGCAAGGCTCCCATTTCTCCATGGCCTGTCCTGCATTTCTGGTTTTGACACTTTTTTCAGCATGGCCCTTTTGACCGATGGGAAGCGAGACTTCTTTGTAGCGCTGATTTGCCTTTCCAGGTTGCTTGGTTGGCCAAAAAGGGCGTATGCGTTTTTTCCTGAATATATTCAGGAAAAAACGCATACGCCCTTTTTGGCCAAGGGCATCATTGTCAACGTTTTGCCGCTTTTCATGTGCTTTAAAGGCGATTCGAATCTACCTCCTGAAATCTGTTTCCTGCAATTCTGCCTTGATTTCAAATCCTCTTCTTTGCCTTCCCTCAATATATTTTTGGACGAGAGTTATGATTTATAACTCTGCATGTTTGTGAATTGCAGTGCCCTGAAGCTCCATTTTACAAGTCGGTTTTTTGGGAGCTGGAAGCAAAAGCGCAGGATGGCTTCAGGCCCTGTTCTGGTTCAGGGGGGCAGGCTGAGCCTGTGGTTAATTCTTCTTCCTGATGGGAAAATAGAGTGGCCTGTGCCTGTCCCAACACCAAGAGCTAGTCTCTCATTGGTTCCCCATCTTCCCGTTCATCCTCAGGACAAATTGCAACCTGTACGGAACAGGAGGTTAAAGGTGCTGATGCTCCAAGTAGGGAGATTGCTAGTAAAGTGGCTGGAATGGCGAACCCGAGCACAAGGAGATGAGAAATGAGGTGCGTTTTAGAAACCTTTCCCCATCACACGGTGTACCATCTTCTGGGTTTCTCATGCATGTTTTCGATGTAGGAAGATGCCCTTGAACCTGGAGATTTGGGACCCATGCGATGGGTAGCACGCAGTATTACTTTAAAGGGTCTGCGTTTGCTCACCCAACCTCACCAAACCTCTCAGCCCCAAGAGTGTCCACCCTTATGTCTCATCCAGCTGTGGGTCTAGATATGGTCAATCCAGGTTGCATCACAGCCCCTGAACGAATTGTGTAAGAATTTCTCTCTCTTTCCCTGTCTGTTTCATGGGTTTTTAAAAGTAATTTATTTTTATAATGGGGTTTAGCTGCTTTTCACGGCTGTGTTTAGGCCGCTTTACACCCACTTGACACACTAACAGAGAGATATCAATACATAGGTTTTAAGATTATTACTGGTCAGATATATTCTTGTGCGGTGAATCGGGCGTGATGAGTCCAGTTCTCTGAGCAAGGAGTAGGTCTTGTCTATTACATATTGGGTTTATGGAACGGTATCTGAGCTAATTTGAAACTCTTGTTTTATGTATCACCCCACCTCACCTTTCCCGTTAAGCAGCCATAGTGTGTTTTCTGCATGTGTGACTCTGTTCTGTTTTGTAATTCAGTTCAAGTGTAACGGTTTTTACATTCCCTCTATAAGTGACACCTTATGAGAAGTGTCCTTTTCTGTGTGACTTATTTCACTTAGAATCGTCTTACCTAAATCCACTCATCATGCTGCTACTAGCCTTATGACATTGATTTCATGGCTGAGTGATATTCCATTGTACATAAGGACCACAACTTTTTTATCCATTTTTCGCTTTCCTGGGATATTTAAGGTGGAAGGAAGTGGAGGTCCTTGTCAACAGAGCAGCCCTAAACTTTGGGGTGCTTGTGTCTTGCTGATTTTCAATTTTCCCACTTTATCCCCCCATGCGTGGAAGTGCCCTATGCTCTCTAAGCTGTGTTTTTTAGATGTTTCAGGACACACCGTACACTTCTCCAGAGTGGCTGTTGGCAATTTACATCCCGCCCATCAGTGTAGCAAGGCTCCCATTTCTCCATGGCCTGTCCTGCATTTCTGGTTTTGACAGTTTTTTCAGCATGGCCCTTTTGACCGATGGGAAGCGAGACTTCTTTGTAGCGCTGATTTGCCTTTCCAGGTTGCTTGGTTGGCCAAAAAGGGCGTATGCGTTTTTTCCTGAATATATTCAGGAAAAAACGCATACGCCCTTTTTGGCCAAGGGCATCATTGTCAACGTTTTGCCGCTTTTCATGTGCTTTAAAGGCGATTCGAATCTACCTCCTGAAATCTGTTTCCTGCAATTCTGCCTTGATTTCAAATCCTCTTCTTTGCCTTCCCTCAATATATTTGTGGACGAGAGTTATCATTTATAACTCTGCAGGTTTGTGAATTGCAGTGCCCTGAAGCTCCATTTTACAAGTCGGTTTTTTGGGAGCTGGCCGCAAAAGCGCAGGATGGCTTCAGGCCCTGTTCTGGTTCAGGGGGGCAGGCTGAGCCTGTGGTTAATTCTTCTTCCTGATGGGAAAATAGAGTGACCTGTGCCTGTCCCAACACCAAGAGCTAGTCTCTCATTGGTTCCCCGTCTTCCCGTTCATCCTCAGGACAAATTGCAACCTGTACGGAACAGGAGGTTAAAGGTGCTGATGCTCCAAGTAGGGAGATTGCTAGTAAAGTGGCTGGAATGGCGAACCCGAGCACAAGGAGATGAGAAATGAGGTGCGTTTTAGAAACCTTTCCCCATCACACGGTGTACCATCTTCTGGGTTTCTCATGCATGTTTTCGATGTAGGAAGATGCCCTTGAACCTGGAGATTTGGGACCCATGCGATGGGTAGCACGCAGTATTACTTTAAAGGGTCTGCGTTTGCTCACCCAACCTCACCAAACCTCTCAGCCCCAAGAGTGTCCACCCTTATGTCTCATCCAGCTGTGGGTCTAGATATGGTCAATCCAGGTTGCATCACAGCCCCTGAACGAATTGTGTAAGAATTTCTCTCTCTTTCCCTGTCTTTGTTTCATGGGTTTTTAAAAGTAATTTATTTTTATAATGGGGTTTAGCTGCTTTTCACGGCTGTGTTTAGGCCGCTTTACACCCACTTGACACACTAACAGAGAGATATCAATACATAGATTTTAAGATTATTACTAGTCAGATATATTCTTGTGCGGTGAATCGGGCGTGTTGAGTCCAGTTCTCTGAGCAAGGAGTAGGTCTTGTCTATTCCATATTGGGTTTATGGAACGGTATCTGAGCTAATTTGAAACTCTTGTTTTATGTATCACCCCACCTCACCTTTCCCGTTAAGCAGCCATAGTGTGTTTTCTGCATGTGTGACTCTGTTCTGTTTTGTAATTCAGTTCAAGTGTAACGGTTTTTACATTCCCTCTATAAGTGACACCTTATGAGAAGTGTCCTTTTCTGTGTGACTTATTTCACTTAGAATCGTCTTACCTAAATCCACTCATCATGCTGCTACTAGCCTTATGACATTGATTTCATGGCTGAGTGATATTCCATTGTACATAAGGACCACAACTTTTTTATCCATTTTTCGCTTTCCTGGGATATTTAAGGTGGAAGGAAGTGGAGGTCCTTGTCAACAGAGCAGCCCTAAACTTTGGGGTGCTTGTGTCTTGCTGATTTTCAATTTTCCCACTTTATCCCCCCATGCGTGGAAGTGCCCTATGCTCTCTAAGCTGTGTTTTTTAGATGTTTCAGGACACACCGTACACTTCTCCAGAGTGGCTGTTGGCAATTTACATCCCGCCCATCAGTGTAGCAAGGCTCCCATTTCTCCATGGCCTGTCCTGCATTTCTGGTTTTGACAGTTTTTTCAGCATGGCCCTTTTGACCGATGGGAAACGAGACTTCTTTGTAGCGCTGATTTGCCTTTCCAGGTTGCTTGGTTGGCCAAAAAGGGCGTATGCGTTTTTTCCTGAATATATTCAGGAAAAAACGCATACGCCCTTTTTGGCCAAGGGCATCATTGTCAACGTTTTGCCGCTTTTCATGTGCTTTAAAGGCGATTCGAATCTACCTCCTGAAATCTGTTTCCTGCAATTCTGCCTTGATTTCAAATCCTCTTCTTTGCCTTCCCTCAATATATTTGTGGACGAGAGTTATCATTTATAACTCTGCAGGTTTGTGAATTGCAGTGCCCTGAAGCTCCATTTTACAAGTCGGTTTTTTGGGAGCTGGCCGCAAAAGCGCAGGATGGCTTCAGGCCCTGTTCTGGTTCAGGGGGGCAGGCTGAGCCTGTGGTTAATTCTTCTTCCTGATGGGAAAATAGAGTGACCTGTGCCTGTCCCAACACCAAGAGCTAGTCTCTCATTGGTTCCCCGTCTTCCCGTTCATCCTCAGGACAAATTGCAACCTGTACGGAACAGGAGGTTAAAGGTGCTGATGCTCCAAGTAGGGAGATTGCTAGTAAAGTGGCTGGAATGGCGAACCCGAGCACAAGGAGATGAGAAATGAGGTGCGTTTTAGAAACCTTTCCCCATCACACGGTGTACCATCTTCTGGGTTTCTCATGCATGTTTTCGATGTAGGAAGATGCCCTTGAACCTGGAGATTTGGGACCCATGCGATGGGTAGCACGCAGTATTACTTTAAAGGGTCTGCGTTTGCTCACCCAACCTCACCAAACCTCTCAGCCCCAAGAGTGTCCACCCTTATGTCTCATCCAGCTGTGGGTCTAGATATGGTCAATCCAGGTTGCATCACAGCCCCTGAACGAATTGTGTAAGAATTTCTCTCTCTTTCCCTGTCTTTGTTTCATGGGTTTTTAAAAGTAATTTATTTTTATAATGGGGTTTAGCTGCTTTTCACGGCTGTGTTTAGGCCGCTTTACACCCACTTGACACACTAACAGAGAGATATCAATACATAGGTTTTAAGATTATTACTAGTCAGATATATTCTTGTGCGGTGAATCGGGCGTGTTGAGTCCAGTTCTCTGAGCAAGGAGTAGGTCTTGTCTATTCCATATTGGGTTTATGGAACGGTATCTGAGCTAATTTGAAACTCTTGTTTTATGTATCACCCCACCTCACCTTTTCCGTTAAGCAGCCATAGTGTGTTTTCTGCATGTGTGACTCTGTTCTGTTTTGTAATTCAGTTCAAGTGTAACGGTTTTTACATTCCCTCTATAAGTGACACCTTATGAGAAGTGTCCTTTTCTGTGTGACTTATTTCACTTAGAATCGTCTTACCTAAATCCACTCATCATGCTGCTACTAGCCTTATGACATTGATTTCATGGCTGAGTGATATTCCATTGTACATAAGGACCACAACTTTTTTATCCATTTTTCGCTTTCCTGGGATATTTAAGGTGGAATGAAGTGGAGGTCCTTGTCAACAGAGCAGCCCTAAATTTTGGGGTGCTTGTGTCTTGCTGATTTTCAATTTTCCCACTTTATCCCCCCATGCGTGGAAGTGCCCTATGCTCTCTAAGCTGTGTTTTTTAGATGTTTCAGGACACACCGTACACTTCTCCAGAGTGGCTGTTGGCAATTTACGTCCCGCCCATCAGTGTAGCAAGGCTCCCATTTCTCCATGGCCTGTCCTGCATTTCTGGTTTTGACACTTTTTTCAGCATGGCCCTTTTGACCGATGGGAAGCGAGACTTCTTTGTAGCGCTGATTTGCCTTTCCAGGTTGCTTGGTTGGCCAAAAAGGGCGTATGCGTTTTTTCCTGAATATATTCAGGAAAAAACGCATACGCCCTTTTTGGCCAAGGGCATCATTGTCAACGTTTTGCCGCTTTTCATGTGCTTTAAAGGCGATTCGAATCTACCTCCTGAAATCTGTTTCCTGCAATTCTGCCTTGATTTCAAATCCTCTTCTTTGCCTTCCCTCAATATATTTGTGGACGAGAGTTATCATTTATAACTCTGCAGGTTTGTGAATTGCAGTGCCCTGAAGCTCCATTTTACAAGTCGGTTTTTTGGGAGCTGGCCGCAAAAGCGCAGGATGGCTTCAGGCCCTGTTCTGGTTCAGGGGGGCAGGCTGAGCCTGTGGTTAATTCTTCTTCCTGATGGGAAAATAGAGTGACCTGTGCCTCTCCCAACACCAAGAGCTAGTCTCTCATTGGTTCCCCGTCTTCCCGTTCATCCTCAGGACAAATTGCAACCTGTACGGAACAGGAGGTTAAAGGTGCTGATGCTCCAAGTAGGGAGATTGCTAGTAAAGTGGCTGGAATGGCGAACCCGAGCACAAGGAGATGAGAAATGAGGTGCGTTTTAGAAACCTTTCCCCATCACACGGTGTACCATCTTCTGGGTTTCTCATGCATGTTTTCGATGTAGGAAGATGCCCTTGAACCTGGAGATTTCGGACCCATGCGATGGGTAGCACGCAGTATTACTTTAAAGGGTCTGCGTTTGCTCACCCAACCTCACCAGACCTCTCAGCCCCAAGAGTGTCCACCCTTATGTCTCATCCAGCTGTGGGTCTAGATATGGTCAATCCAGGTTGCATCACAGCCCCTGAACGAATTGTGTAAGAATTTCTCTCTCTTTCCCTGTCTTTGTTTCATGGGTTTTTAAAAGTAATTTATTTTTATAATGGGGTTTAGCTGCTTTTCACGGCTGTGTTTATGCCGCTTTACACCCACTTGACACACTAACAGAGAGATATCAATACATAGGTTTTAAGATTATTACTAGTCAGATATATTGTTGTGAGGTGAATCGGGCGTGTTGAGTCCAGTTCTCTGAGCAAGGAGTAGGTCTTGTCTATTACATATTGGGTTTATGGAACGGTATCTGAGCTAATTTGAAACTCTTGTTTTATGTATCACCCCACCTCACCTTTCCCGTTAAGCAGCCATAGTGTGTTTTCTGCATGTGTGACTCTGTTCTGTTTTGTAATTCAGTTCAAGTGTAACGGTTTTTACATTCCCTCTATAAGTGACACCTTATGAGAAGTGTCCTTTTCTGTGTGACTTATTTCACTTAGAATCGTCTTACCTAAATCCACTCATCATGCTGCTACTAGCCTTATGACATTGATTTCATGGCTGAGTGATATTCCATTGTACATAAGGACCACAACTTTTTTATCCATTTTTCGCTTTCCTGGGATATGTAAGGTGGAAGGAAGTGGAGGTCCTTGTCAACAGAGCAGCCCTAAACTTTGGGGTGCTTGTGTCTTGCTGATTTTCAATTTTCCCACTTTATCCCCCCATGCGTGGAAGTGCCCTATGCTCTCTAAGCTGTGTTTTTTAGATGTTTCAGGACACACCGTACACTTCTCCAGAGTGGCTGTTGGCAATTTACATCCCGCCCATCAGTGTAGCAAGGCTCCCATTTCTCCATGGCCTGTCCTGCATTTCTGGTTTTGACAGTTTTTTCAGCATGGCCCTTTTGACCGATGGGAAGCGAGACTTCTTTGTAGCGCTGATTTGCCTTTCCAGGTTGCTTGGTTGGCCAAAAAGGGCGTATGCGTTTTTTCCTGAATATATTCAGGAAAAAACGCATACGCCCTTTTTGGCCAAGGGCATCATTGTCAACGTTTTGCCGCTTTTCATGTGCTTTAAAGGCGATTCGAATCTACATCCTGAAATCTGTTTCCTGCAATTCTGCCTTGATTTCAAATCCTCTTCTTTGCCTTCCCTCAATATATTTGTGGACGAGAGTTATCATTTATAACTCTGCAGGTTTGTGAATTGCAGTGCCCTGAAGCTCCATTTTACAAGTCGGTTTTTTGGGAGCTGGCCGCAAAAGCGCAGGATGGCTTCAGGCCCTGTTCTGGTTCAGGGGGGCAGGCTGAGCCTGTGGTTAATTCTTCTTCCTGATGGGAAAATAGAGTGACCTGTGCCTGTCCCAACACCAAGAGCTAGTCTCTCATTGGTTCCCCGTCTTCCCGTTCATCCTCAGGACAAATTGCAACCTGTACGGAACAGGAGGTTAAAGGTGCTGATGCTCCAAGTAGGGAGATTGCTAGTAAAGTGGCTGGAATGGCGAACCCGAGCACAAGGAGATGAGAAATGAGGTGCGTTTTAGAAACCTTTCCCCATCACACGGTGTACCATCTTCTGGGTTTCTCATGCATGTTTTCGATGTAGGAAGATGCCCTTGAACCTGGAGATTTGGGACCCATGCGATGGGTAGCACGCAGTATTACTTTAAAGGGTCTGCGTTTGCTCACCCAACCTCACCAAACCTCTCAGCCCCAAGAGTGTCCACCCTTATGTCTCATCCAGCTGTGGGTCTAGATATGGTCAATCCAGGTTGCATCACAGCCCCTGAACGAATTGTGTAAGAATTTCTCTCTCTTTCCCTGTCTTTGTTTCATGGGTTTTTAAAAGTAATTTATTTTTATAATGGGGTTTAGCTGCTTTTCACGGCTGTGTTTAGGCCGCTTTACACCCACTTGACACACTAACAGAGAGATATCAATACATAGGTTTTAAGATTATTACTAGTCAGATATATTCTTGTGCGGTGAATCGGGCGTGTTGAGTCCAGTTCTCTGAGCAAGGAGTAGGTCTTGTCTATTCCATATTGGGTTTATGGAACGGTATCTGAGCTAATTTGAAACTCTTGTTTTATGTATCACCCCACCTCACCTTTCCCGTTAAGCAGCCATAGTGTGTTTTCTGCATGTGTGACTCTGTTCTGTTTTGTAATTCAGTTCAAGTGTAACGGTTTTTACATTCCCTCTATAAGTGACACCTTATGAGAAGTGTCCTTTTCTGTGTGACTTATTTCACTTAGAATCGTCTTACCTAAATCCACTCATCATGCTGCTACTAGCCTTATGACATTGATTTCATGGCTGAGTGATATTCCATTGTACATAAGGACCACAACTTTTTTATCCATTTTTCGCTTTCCTGGGATATGTAAGGTGGAAGGAAGTGGAGGTCCTTGTCAACAGAGCAGCCCTAAACTTTGGGGTGCTTGTGTCTTGCTGATTTTCAATTTTCCCACTTTATCCCCCCATGCGTGGAAGTGCCCTATGCTCTCTAAGCTGTGTTTTTTAGATGTTTCAGGACACACCGTACACTTCTCCAGAGTGGCTGTTGGCAATTTACATCCCGCCCATCAGTGTAGCAAGGCTCCCATTTCTCCATGGCCTGTCCTGCATTTCTGGTTTTGACAGTTTTTTCAGCATGGCCCTTTTGACCGATGGGAAGCGAGACTTCTTTGTAGCGCTGATTTGCCTTTCCAGGTTGCTTGGTTGGCCAAAAAGGGCGTATGCGTTTTTTCCTGAATATATTCAGGAAAAAACGCATACGCCCTTTTTGGCCAAGGGCATCATTGTCAACGTTTTGCCGCTTTTCATGTGCTTTAAAGGCGATTCGAATCTACATCCTGAAATCTGTTTCCTGCAATTCTGCCTTGATTTCAAATCCTCTTCTTTGCCTTCCCTCAATATATTTGTGGACGAGAGTTATCATTTATAACTCTGCAGGTTTGTGAATTGCAGTGCCCTGAAGCTCCATTTTACAAGTCGGTTTTTTGGGAGCTGGCCGCAAAAGCGCAGGATGGCTTCAGGCCCTGTTCTGGTTCAGGGGGGCAGGCTGAGCCTGTGGTTAATTCTTCTTCCTGATGGGAAAATAGAGTGACCTGTGCCTGTCCCAACACCAAGAGCTAGTCTCTCATTGGTTCCCCGTCTTCCCGTTCATCCTCAGGACAAATTGCAACCTGTACGGAACAGGAGGTTAAAGGTGCTGATGCTCCAAGTAGGGAGATTGCTAGTAAAGTGGCTGGAATGGCGAACCCGAGCACAAGGAGATGAGAAATGAGGTGCGTTTTAGAAACCTTTCCCCATCAGACGGTGTACCATCTTCTGGGTTTCTCATGCATGTTTTCGATGTAGGAAGATGCCCTTGAACCTGGAGATTTGGGACCCATGCGATGGGTAGCACGCAGTATTACTTTAAAGGGTCTGCGTTTGCTCACCCAACCTCACCAAACCTCTCAGCCCCAAGAGTGTCCACCCTTATGTCTCATCCAGCTGTGGGTCTAGATATGGTCAATCCAGGTTGCATCACAGCCCCTGAACGAATTGTGTAAGAATTTCTCTCTCTTTCCCTGTCTTTGTTTCATGGGTTTTTAAAAGTAATTTATTTTTATAATGGGGTTTAGCTGCTTTTCACGGCTGTGTTTAGGCCGCTTTACACCCACTTGACACACTAACAGAGAGATATCAATACATAGGTTTTAAGATTATTACTAGTCAGATATATTGTTGTGCGGTGAATCGGGCGTGTTGAGTCCAGTTCTCTGAGCAAGGAGTAGGTCTTGTCTATTCCATATTGGGTTTATGGAACGGTATCTGAGCTAATTTGAAACTCTTGTTTTATGTATCACCCCACCTCACCTTTCCCGTTAAGCAGCCATAGTGTGTTTTCTGCATGTGTGACTCTGTTCTGTTTTGTAATTCAGTTCAAGTGTAACGGTTTTTACATTCCCTCTATAAGTGACACCTTATGAGAAGTGTCCTTTTCTGTGTGACTTATTTCACTTAGAATCGTCTTACCTAAATCCACTCATCATGCTGCTACTAGCCTTATGACATTGATTTCATGGCTGAGTGATATTCCATTGTACATAAGGACCACAACTTTTTTATCCATTTTTCGCTTTCCTGGGATATTTAAGGTGGAAGGAAGTGGAGGTCCTTGTCAACAGAGCAGCCCTAAACTTTGGGGTGCTTGTGTCTTGCTGATTTTCAATTTTCCCACTTTATCCCCCCATGCGTGGAAGTGCCCTATGCTCTCTAAGCTGTGTTTTTTAGATGTTTCAGGACACACCGTACACTTCTCCAGAGTGGCTGTTGGCAATTTACATCCCGCCCATCAGTGTAGCAAGGCTCCCATTTCTCCATGGCCTGTCCTGCATTTCTGGTTTTGACAGTTTTTTCAGCATGGCCCTTTTGACCGATGGGAAGCGAGACTTCTTTGTAGCGCTGATTTGCCTTTCCAGGTTGCTTGGTTGGCCAAAAAGGGCGTATGCGTTTTTTCCTGAATATATTCAGGAAAAAACGCATACGCCCTTTTTGGCCAAGGGCATCATTGTCAACGTTTTGCCGTTTTTCATGTGCTTTAAAGGCGATTCGAATCTACCTCCTGAAATCTGTTTCCTGCAATTCTGCCTTGATTTCAAATCCTCTTCTTTGCCTTCCCTCAATATATTTGTGGACGAGAGTTATCATTTATAACTCTGCAGGTTTGTGAATTGCAGTGCCCTGAAGCTCCATTTTACAAGTCGGTTTTTTGGGAGCTGGCCGCAAAAGCGCAGGATGGCTTCAGGCCCTGTTCTGGTTCAGGGGGGCAGGCTGAGCCTGTGGTTAATTCTTCTTCCTGATGGGAAAATAGAGTGACCTGTGCCTGTCCCAACACCAAGAGCTAGTCTCTCATTGGTTCCCCGTCTTCCCGTTCATCCTCAGGACAAATTGCAACCTGTACGGAACAGGAGGTTAAAGGTGCTGATGCTCCAAGTAGGGAGATTGCTAGTAAAGTGGCTGGAATGGCGAACCCGAGCACAAGGAGATGAGAAATGAGGTGCGTTTTAGAAACCTTTCCCCATCACACGGTGTACCATCTTCTGGGTTTCTCATGCATGTTTTCGATGTAGGAAGATGCCCTTGAACCTGGAGATTTGGGACCCATGCGATGGGTAGCACGCAGTATTACTTTAAAGGGTCTGCGTTTGCTCACCCAACCTCACCAAACCTCTCAGCCCCAAGAGTGTCCACCCTTATGTCTCATCCAGCTGTGGGTCTAGATATGGTCAATCCAGGTTGCATCACAGCCCCTGAACGAATTGTGTAAGAATTTCTCTCTCTTTCCCTGTCTTTGTTTCATGGGTTTTTAAAAGTAATTTATTTTTATAATGGGGTTTAGCTGCTTTTCACGGCTGTGTTTAGGCCGCTTTACACCCACTTGACACACTAACAGAGAGATATCAATACATAGGTTTTAAGATTATTACTAGTCAGATATATTCTTGTGCGGTGAATCGGGCGTGTTGAGTCCAGTTCTCTGAGCAAGGAGTAGGTCTTGTCTATTCCATATTGGGTTTATGGAACGGTATCTGAGCTAATTTGAAACTCTTGTTTTATGTATCACCCCACCTCACCTTTCCCGTTAAGCAGCCATAGTGTGTTTTCTGCATGTGTGACTCTGTTCTGTTTTGTAATTCAGTTCAAGTGTAACGGTTTTTACATTCCCTCTATAAGTGACACCTTATGAGAAGTGTCCTTTTCTGTGTGACTTATTTCACTTAGAATCGTCTTACCTAAATCCACTCATCATGCTGCTACTAGCCTTATGACATTGATTTCATGGCTGAGTGATATTCCATTGTACATAAGGACCACAACTTTTTTATCCATTTTTCGCTTTCCTGGGATATATAAGGTGGAATGAAGTGGAGGTCCTTGTCAACAGAGCAGCCCTAAACTTTGGGGTGCTTGTGTCTTGCTGATTTTCAATTTTCCCACTTTATCCCCCCATGCGTGGAAGTGCCCTATGCTCTCTAAGCTGTGTTTTTTAGATGTTTCAGGACACACCGTACACTTCTCCAGAGTGGCTGTTGGCAATTTACGTCCCGCCCATCAGTGTAGCAAGGCTCCCATTTCTCCATGGCCTGTCCTGCATTTCTGGTTTTGACACTTTTTTCAGCATGGCCCTTTTGACCGATGGGAAGCGAGACTTCTTTGTAGCGCTGATTTGCCTTTCCAGGTTGCTTGGTTGGCCAAAAAGGGCGTATGCGTTTTTTCCTGAATATATTCAGGAAAAAACGCATACGCCCTTTTTGGCCAAGGGCATCATTGTCAACGTTTTGCCGCTTTTCATGTGCTTTAAAGGCGATTCGAATCTACCTCCTGAAATCTGTTTCCTGCAATTCTGCCTTGATTTCAAATCCTCTTCTTTGCCTTCCCTCAATATATTTGTGGACGAGAGTTATCATTTATAACTCTGCAGGTTTGTGAATTGCAGTGCCCTGAAGCTCCATTTTACAAGTCGGTTTTTTGGGAGCTGGCCGCAAAAGCGCAGGATGGCTTCAGGCCCTGTTCTGGTTCAGGGGGGCAGGCTGAGCCTGTGGTTAATTCTTCTTCCTGATGGGAAAATAGAGTGACCTGTGCCTCTCCCAACACCAAGAGCTAGTCTCTCATTGGTTCCCCGTCTTCCCGTTCATCCTCAGGACAAATTGCAACCTGTACGGAACAGGAGGTTAAAGGTGCTGATGCTCCAAGTAGGGAGATTGCTAGTAAAGTGGCTGGAATGGCGAACCCGAGCACAAGGAGATGAGAAATGAGGTGCGTTTTAGAAACCTTTCCCCATCACACGGTGTACCATCTTCTGGGTTTCTCATGCATGTTTTCGATGTAGGAAGATGCCCTTGAACCTGGAGATTTGGGACCCATGCGATGGGTAGCACGCAGTATTACTTTAAAGGGTCTGCGTTTGCTCACCCAACCTCACCAGACCTCTCAGCCCCAAGAGTGTCCACCCTTATGTCTCATCCAGCTGTGGGTCTAGATATGGTCAATCCAGGTTGCATCACAGCCCCTGAACGAATTGTGTAAGAATTTCTCTCTCTTTCCCTGTCTTTGTTTCATGGGTTTTTAAAAGTAATTTATTTTTATAATGGGGTTTAGCTGCTTTTCACGGCGGTGTTTATGCCGCTTTACACCCACTTGACACACTAACAGAGAGATATCAATACATAGGTTTTAAGATTATTACTAGTCAAATATATTGTTGTGCGGTGAAACGGGCGTGTTGAGTCCAGTTCTCTGAGCAAGGAGTAGGTCTTGTCTATTCCATATTGGGTTTATGGAACGGTATCTGAGCTAATTTGAAACTCTTGTTTTATGTATCACCCCACCTCACCTTTCCCGTTAAGCAGCCATAGTGTGTTTTCTGCATGTGTGACTCTGTTCTGTTTTGTAAGTCAGTTCAAGTGTAACGGTTTTTACATTCCCTCTATAAGTGACACCTTATGAGAAGTGTCCTTTTCTGTGTGACTTATTTCACTTAGAATCGTCTTACCTAAATCCACTCATCATGCTGCTACTAGCCTTATGACATTGATTTCATGGCTGAGTGATATTCCATTGTACATAAGGACCACAACTTTTTTATCCATTTTTCGCTTTCCTGGGATATGTAAGGTGGAAGGAAGTGGAGGTCCTTGTCAACAGAGCAGCCCTAAACTTTGGGGTGCTTGTGTCTTGCTGATTTTCAATTTTCCCACTTTATCCCCCCATGCGTGGAAGTGCCCTATGCTCTCTAAGCTGTGTTTGTTAGATGTTTCAGGACACACCGTACACTTCTCCAGAGTGGCTGTTGGCAATTTACATCCCACCCATCAGTGTAGCAAGGCTCCCATTTCTCCATGGCCTGTCCTGCATTTCTGGTTTTGACACTTTTTTCAGCATGGCCCTTTTGACCGATGGGAAGCGAGACTTCTTTGTAGCGCTGATTTGCCTTTCCAGGTTGCTTGGTTGGCCAAAAAGGGCGTATGCGTTTTTTCCTGAATATATTCAGGAAAAAACGCATACGCCCTTTTTGGCCAAGGGCATCATTGTCAACGTTTTGCCGCTTTTCATGTGCTTTAAAGGCGATTCGAATCTACCTCCTGAAATCTGTTTCCTGCAATTCTGCCTTGATTTCAAATCCTCTTCTTTGCCTTCCCTCAATATATTTGTGGACGAGAGTTATAATTTATAACTCTGCAGGTTTGTGAATTGCAGTGCCCTGAAGCTCCATTTTACAAGTCGCTTTTTTGGGAACCGGCCGCAAAAGCGCAAGATGGCTTCAGGCCCTGTTCTGGTTCAGGGGGGCAGGCTGAGCCTGTGGTTAATTCTTCTTCCTGATGGGAAAATAGAGTGACCTGTGCCTGTCCCAACACCAAGAGCTAGTCTCTCATTGGTTCCCCGTCTTCCCGTTCATCCTCAGGACAAATTGCAACCTGTACGGAACAGGAGGTTAAAGGTGCTGATGCTCCAAGTAGGGAGATTGCTAGTAAAGTGGCTGGAATGGCGAACCCGAGCACAAGGAGATGAGAAATGAGGTGCGTTTTAGAAACCTTTCCCCATCACACGGTGTACCATCTTCTGGGTTTCTCATGCATGTTTTCCATGTAGGAAGATGCCCTTGAACCTGGAGATTTTGGACCCATGCGATGGGTAGCACGCAGTATTACTTTAAAGGGTCTGCGTTTGCTCACCCAACCTCACCAGACCTCTCAGCCCCACGAGTGTCCACCCTTATGTCTCATCCAGCTGTAGGTCTAGACATGGTCAATCCAGGTTGCATCACAGCCCCTGAACGAATTGTGTAAGAATTTCTCTCTCTTTCCCTGTCTTTGTTTCATGGGTTTTTAAAAGTAATTTATTTTTATAATGGGGTTTAGCTGCTTTTCACGGCTGTGTTTAGGCCGCTTTACACCCACTTGACACACTAACAGAGAGATATCAATACATAGGTTTTAAGATTATTACTAGTCAGATATATTCTTGTGCGGTGAATCGGGCGTGTTGAGTCCAGTTCTCTGAGCAAGGAGTAGGTCTTGTCTATTCCATATTGGGTTTATGGAACGGTATCTGAGCTAATTTGAAACTCTTGTTTTATGTATCACCCCACCTCACCTTTCCCGTTAAGCAGCCATAGTGTGTTTTCTGCATGTGTGACTCTGTTCTGTTTTGTAATTCAGTTCAAGTGTAACGGTTTTTACATTCCCTCTATAAGTGACACCTTATGAGAAGTGTCCTTTTCTGTGTGACTTATTTCACTTAGAATCGTCTTACCTAAATCCACTCATCATGCTGCTACTAGCCTTATGACATTGATTTCATGGCTGAGTGATATTCCATTGTACATAAGGACCACAACTTTTTTATCCATTTTTCGCTTTCCTGGGATATTTAAGGTGGAAGGAAGTGGAGGTCCTTGTCAACAGAGCAGCCCTAAACTTTGGGGTGCTTGTGTCTTGCTGATTTTCAATTTTCCCACTTTATCCCCCCATGCGTGGAAGTGCCCTATGCTCTCTAAGCTGTGTTTTTTAGATGTTTCAGGACACACCGTACACTTCTCCAGAGTGGCTGTTGGCAATTTACGTCCCGCCCATCAGTGTAGCAAGGCTCCCATTTCTCCATGGCCTGTCCTGCATTTCTGGTTTTGACACTTTTTTCAGCATGGCCCTTTTGACCGATGGGAAGCGAGACTTCTTTGTAGCGCTGATTTGCCTTTCCAGGTTGCTTGGTTGGCCAAAAAGGGCGTATGCGTTTTTTCCTGAATATATTCAGGAAAAAACGCATACGCCCTTTTTGGCCAAGGGCATCATTGTCAACGTTTTGCCGCTTTTCATGTGCTTTAAAGGCGATTCGAATCTACCTCCTGAAATCTGTTTCCTGCAATTCTGCCTTGATTTCAAATCCTCTTCTTTGCCTTCCCTCAATATATTTGTGGACGAGAGTTATCATTTATAACTCTGCAGGTTTGTGAATTGCAGTGCCCTGAAGCTCCATTTTACAAGTCGGTTTTTTGGGAGCTGGCCGCAAAAGCGCAGGATGGCTTCAGGCCCTGTTCTGGTTCAGGGGGGCAGGCTGAGCCTGTGGATAATTCTTCTTCCTGATGGGAAAATAGAGTGACCTGTGCCTCTCCCAACACCAAGAGCTAGTCTCTCATTGGTTCCCCGTCTTCCCGTTCATCCTCAGGACAAATTGCAACCTGTACGGAACAGGAGGTTAAAGGTGCTGATGCTCCAAGTAGGGAGATTGCTAGTAAAGTGGCTGGAATGGCGAACCCGAGCACAAGGAGATGAGAAATGAGGTGCGTTTTAGAAACCTTTCCCCATCACACGGTGTACCATCTTCTGGGTTTCTCATGCATGTTTTCGATGTAGGAAGATGCCCTTGAACCTGGAGATTTGGGACCCATGCGATGGGTAGCACGCAGTATTACTTTAAAGGGTCTGCGTTTGCTCACCCAACCTCACCAAACCTCTCAGCCCCAAGAGTGTCCACCCTTATGTCTCATCCAGCTGTGGGTCTAGATATGGTCAATCCAGGTTGCATCACAGCCCCTGAACGAATTGTGTAAGAATTTCTCTCTCTTTCCCTGTCTTTGTTTCATGGGTTTTTAAAAGTAATTTATTTTTATAATGGGGTTTAGCTGCTTTTCACGGCTGTGTTTAGGCCGCTTTACACCCACTTGACACACTAACAGAGAGATATCAATACATAGGTTTTAAGATTATTACTAGTCAGATATATTGTTGTGCGGTGAATCGGGCGTGTTGAGTCCAGTTCTCTGAGCAAGGAGTAGGTCTTGTCTATTCCATATTGGGTTTATGGAACGGTATCTGAGCTAATTTGAAACTCTTGTTTTATGTATCACCCCACCTCACCTTTCCCGTTAAGCAGCCATAGTGTGTTTTCTGCATGTGTGACTCTGTTCTGTTTTGTAATTCAGTTCAAGTGTAACGGTTTTTACATTCCCTCTATAAGTGACACCTTATGAGAAGTGTCCTTTTCTGTGTGACTTATTTCACTTAGAATCGTCTTACCTAAATCCACTCATCATGCTGCTACTAGCCTTATGACATTGATTTCATGGCTGAGTGATATTCCATTGTACATAAGGACCACAACTTTTTTATCCATTTTTCGCTTTCCTGGGATATTTAAGGTGGAAGGAAGTGGAGGTCCTTGTCAACAGAGCAGCCCTAAACTTTGGGGTGCTTGTGTCTTGCTGATTTTCAATTTTCCCACTTTATCCCCCCATGCGTGGAAGTGCCCTATGCTCTCTAAGCTGTGTTTTTTAGATGTTTCAGGACACACCGTACACTTCTCCAGAGTGGCTGTTGGCAATTTACGTCCCGCCCATCAGTGTAGCAAGGCTCCCATTTCTCCATGGCCTGTCCTGCATTTCTGGTTTTGACACTTTTTTCAGCATGGCCCTTTTGACCGATGGGAAGCGAGACTTCTTTGTAGCGCTGATTTGCCTTTCCAGGTTGCTTGGTTGGCCAAAAAGGGCGTATGCGTTTTTTCCTGAATATATTCAGGAAAAAACGCATACGCCCTTTTTGGCCAAGGGCATCATTGTCAACGTTTTGCCGCTTTTCATGTGCTTTAAAGGCGATTCGAATCTACCTCCTGAAATCTGTTTCCTGCAATTCTGCCTTGATTTCAAATCCTCTTCTTTGCCTTCCCTCAATATATTTGTGGACGAGAGTTATCATTTATAACTCTGCAGGTTTGTGAATTGCAGTGCCCTGAAGCTCCATTTTACAAGTCGGTTTTTTGGGAGCTGGCCGCAAAAGCGCAGGATGGCTTCAGGCCCTGTTCTGGTTCAGGGGGGCAGGCTGAGCCTGTGGTTAATTCTTCTTCCTGATGGGAAAATAGAGTGACCTGTGCCTCTCCCAACACCAAGAGCTAGTCTCTCATTGGTTCCCCGTCTTCCCGTTCATCCTCAGGACAAATTGCAACCTGTACGGAACAGGAGGTTAAAGGTGCTGATGCTCCAAGTAGGGAGATTGCTAGTAAAGTGGCTGGAATGGCGAACCCGAGCACAAGGAGATGAGAAATGAGGTGCGTTTTAGAAACCTTTCCCCATCACACGGTGTACCATCTTCTGGGTTTCTCATGCATGTTTTCGATGTAGGAAGATGCCCTTGAACCTGGAGATTTGGGACCCATGCGATGGGTAGCACGCAGTATTACTTTAAAGGGTCTGCGTTTGCTCACCCAACCTCACCAGACCTCTCAGCCCCAAGAGTGTCCACCCTTATGTCTCATCCAGCTGTGGGTCTAGATATGGTCAATCCAGGTTGCATCACAGCCCCTGAACGAATTGTGTAAGAATTTCTCTCTCTTTCCCTGTCTTTGTTTCATGGGTTTTTAAAAGTAATTTATTTTTATAATGGGGTTTAGCTGCTTTTCACGGCTGTGTTTAGGCCGCTTTACACCCACTTGACACACTAACAGAGAGATATCAATACATAGGTTTTAAGATTATTACTAGTCAGATATATTCTTGTGCGGTGAATCGGGCGTGTTGAGTCCAGTTCTCTGAGCAAGGAGTAGGTCTTGTCTATTCCATATTGGGTTTATGGAACGGTATCTGAGCTAATTTGAAACTCTTGTTTTATGTATCACCCCACCTCACCTTTCCCGTTAAGCAGCCATAGTGTGTTTTCTGCATGTGTGACTCTGTTCTGTTTTGTAATTCAGTTCAAGTGTAACGGTTTTTACATTCCCTCTATAAGTGACACCTTATGAGAAGTGTCCTTTTCTGTGTGACTTATTTCACTTAGAATCGTCTTACCTAAATCCACTCATCATGCTGCTACTAGCCTTATGACATTGATTTCATGGCTGAGTGATATTCCATTGTACATAAGGACCACAACTTTTTTATCCATTTTTCGCTTTCCTGGGATATTTAAGGTGGAATGAAGTGGAGGTCCTTGTCAACAGAGCAGCCCTAAAGTTTGGGGTGCTTGTGTCTTGCTGATTTTCAATTTTCCCACTTTATCCCCCCATGCGTGGAAGTGCCCTATGCTCTCTAAGCTGTGTTTTTTAGATGTTTCAGGACACACCGTACACTTCTCCAGAGTGGCTGTTGGCAATTTACGTCCCGCCCATCAGTGTAGCAAGGCTCCCATTTCTCCATGGCCTGTCCTGCATTTCTGGTTTTGACACTTTTTTCAGCATGGCCCTTTTGACCGATGGGAAGCGAGACTTCTTTGTAGCGCTGATTTGCCTTTCCAGGTTGCTTGGTTGGCCAAAAAGGGCGTATGCGTTTTTTCCTGAATATATTCAGGAAAAAACGCATACGCCCTTTTTGGCCAAGGGCATCATTGTCAACGTTTTGCCGCTTTTCATGTGCTTTAAAGGCGATTCGAATCTACCTCCTGAAATCTGTTTCCTGCAATTCTGCCTTGATTTCAAATCCTCTTCTTTGCCTTCCCTCAATATATTTGTGGACGAGAGTTATCATTTATAACTCTGCAGGTTTGTGAATTGCAGTGCCCTGAAGCTCCATTTTACAAGTCGGTTTTTTGGGAGCTGGCCGCAAAAGCGCAGGATGGCTTCAGGCCCTGTTCTGGTTCAGGGGGGCATGCTGAGCCTGTGGTTAATTCTTCTTCCTGATGGGAAAATAGAGTGACCTGTGCCTGTCCCAACACCAAGAGCTAGTCTCTCATTGGTTCCCCGTCTTCCCGTTCATCCTCAGGACAAATTGCAACCTGTACGGAACAGGAGGTTAAAGGTGCTGATGCTCCAAGTAGGGAGATTGCTAGTAAAGTGGCTGGAATGGCGAACCCGAGCACAAGGAGATGAGAAATGAGGTGCGTTTTAGAAACCTTTCCCCATCACACGGTGTACCATCTTCTGGGTTTCTCATGCATGTTTTCGATGTAGGAAGATGCCCTTGAACCTGGAGATTTGGGACCCATGCGATGGGTAGCACGCAGTATTACTTTAAAGGGTCTGCGTTTGCTCACCCAACCTCACCAGACCTCTCAGCCCCAAGAGTGTCCACCCTTATGTCTCATCCAGCTGTGGGTCTAGATATGGTCAATCCAGGTTGCATCACAGCCCCTGAACGAATTGTGTAAGAATTTCTCTCTCTTTCCCTGTCTTTGTTTCATGGGTTTTTAAAAGTAATTTATTTTTATAATGGGGTTTAGCTGCTTTTCACGGCTGTGTTTAGGCCGCTTTACACCCACTTGACACACTAACAGAGAGATATCAATACATAGGTTTTAAGATTATTACTAGTCAGATATATTGTTGTGCGGTGAATCGGGCGTGTTGAGTCCAGTTCTCTGAGCAAGGAGTAGGTCTTGTCTATTCCATATTGGGTTTATGGAACGGTATCTGAGCTAATTTGAAACTCTTGTTTTATGTATCACCCCACCTCACCTTTCCCGTTAAGCAGCCATAGTGTGTTTTCTGCATGTGTGACTCTGTTCTGTTTTGTAAGTCAGTTCAAGTGTAACGGTTTTTACATTCCCTCTATAAGTGACACCTTATGAGAAGTGTCCTTTTCTGTGTGACTTATTTCACTTAGAATCGTCTTACCTAAATCCACTCATCATGCTGCTACTAGCCTTATGACATTGATTTCATGGCTGAGTGATATTCCATTGTACATAAGGACCACAACTTTTTTATCCATTTTTCGCTTTCCTGGGATATTTAAGGTGGAAGGAAGTGGAGGTCCTTGTCAACAGAGCAGCCCTAAACTTTGGGGTGCTTGTGTCTTGCTGATTTTCAATTTTCCCACTTTATCCCCCCATGCGTGGAAGTGCCCTATGCTCTCTAAGCTGTGTTTGTTAGATGTTTCAGGACACACCGTACACTTCTCCAGAGTGGCTGTTGGCAATTTACATCCCGCCCATCAGTGTAGCAAGGCTCCCATTTCTCCATGGCCTGTCCTGCATTTCTGGTTTTGACACTTTTTTCAGCATGGCCCTTTTGACCGATGGGAAGCGAGACTTCTTTGTAGCGCTGATTTGCCTTTCCAGGTTGCTTGGTTGGCCAAAAAGGGCGTATGCGTTTTTTCCTGAATATATTCAGGAAAAAACGCATACGCCCTTTTTGGCCAAGGGCATCATTGTCAACGTTTTGCCGCTTTTCATGTGCTTTAAAGGCGATTCGAATCTACCTCCTGAAATCTGTTTCCTGCAATTCTGCCTTGATTTCAAATCCTCTTCTTTGCCTTCCCTCAATATATTTGTGGACGAGAGTTATCATTTATAACTCTGCAGGTTTGTGAATTGCAGTGCCCTGAAGCTCCATTTTACAAGTCGCTTTTTTGGGAGCCGGCCGCAAAAGCGCAGGATGGCTTCAGGCCCTGTTCTGGTTCCGGGGGGCAGGCTGAGCCTGTGGTTAATTCTTCTTCCTGATGGGAAAATAGAGTGACCTGTGCCTGTCCCAACACCAAGAGCTAGTCTCTCATTGGTTCCCCGTCTTCCCGTTCATCCTCAGGACAAATTGCAACCTGTACGGAACAGGAGGTTAAAGGTGCTGATGCTCCAAGTAGGGAGATTGCTAGTAAAGTGGCTGGAATGGCGAACCCGAGCACAAGGAGATGAGAAATGAGGTGCGTTTTAGAAACCTTTCCCCATCACACGGTGTACCATCTTCTGGGTTTCTCATGCATGTTTTCCATGTAGGAAGATGCCCTTGAACCTGGAGATTTTGGACCCATGCGATGGGTAGCACGCAGTATTACTTTAAAGGGTCTGCGTTTGCTCACCCAACCTCACCAGACCTCTCAGCCCCACGAGTGTCCACCCTTATGTCTCATCCAGCTGTAGGTCTAGACATGGTCAATCCAGGTTGCATCACAGCCCCTGAACGAATTGTGTAAGAATTTCTCTCTCTTTCCCTGTCTTTGTTTCATGGGTTTTTAAAAGTAATTTATTTTTATAATGGGGTTTAGCTGCTTTTCACGGCTGTGTTTAGACCGCTTTACACCCACTTGACACACTAACAGAGAGATATCAATACATAGGTTTTAAGATTATTACTAGTCAGATATATTCTTGTGCGGTGAATCGGGCGTGTTGAGTCCAGTTCTCTGAGCAAGGAGTAGGTCTTGTCTATTCCATATTGGGTTTATGGAACGGTATCTGAGCTAATTTGAAACTCTTGTTTTATGTATCACCCCACCTCACCTTTCCCGTTAAGCAGCCATAGTGTGTTTTCTGCATGTGTGACTCTGTTCTGTTTTGTAATTCAGTTCAAGTGTAACGGTTTTTACATTCCCTCTATAAGTGACACCTTATGAGAAGTGTCCTTTTCTGTGTGACTTATTTCACTTAGAATCGTCTTACCTAAATCCACTCATCATGCTGCTACTAGCCTTATGACATTGATTTCATGGCTGAGTGATATTCCATTGTACATAAGGACCACAACTTTTTTATCCATTTTTCGCTTTCCTGGGATATTTAAGGTGGAAGGAAGTGGAGGTCCTTGTCAACAGAGCAGCCCTAAACTTTGGGGTGCTTGTGTCTTGCTGATTTTCAATTTTCCCACTTTATCCCCCCATGCGTGGAAGTGCCCTATGCTCTCTAAGCTGTGTTTTTTAGATGTTTCAGGACACACCGTACACTTCTCCAGAGTGGCTGTTGGCAATTTACATCCCGCCCATCAGTGTAGCAAGGCTCCCATTTCTCCATGGCCTGTCCTGCATTTCTGGTTTTGACACTTTTTTCAGCATGGCCCTTTTGACCGATGGGAAGCGAGACTTCTTTGTAGCGCTGATTTGCCTTTCCAGGTTGCTTGGTTGGCCAAAAAGGGCGTATGCGTTTTTTCCTGAATATATTCAGGAAAAAACGCATACGCCCTTTTTGGCCAAGGGCATCATTGTCAACGTTTTGCCGCTTTTCATGTGCTTTAAAGGCGATTCGAATCTACCTCCTGAAATCTGTTTCCTGCAATTCTGCCTTGATTTCAAATCCTCTTCTTTGCCTTCCCTCAATATATTTGTGGACGAGAGTTATCATTTATAACTCTGCAGGTTTGTGAATTGCAGTGCCGTGAAGCTCCATTTTACAAGTCGCTTTTTTGGGAGCCGGCCGCAAAAGCGCAGGATGGCTTCAGGCCCTGTTCTGGTTCCGGGGGGCAGGCTGAGCCTGTGGTTAATTCTTCTTCCTGATGGGAAAATAGAGTGACCTGTGCCTGTCCCAACACCAAGAGCTAGTCTCTCATTGGTTCCCCGTCTTCCCGTTCATCCTCAGGACAAATTGCAACCTGTACGGAACAGGAGGTTAAAGGTGCTGATGCTCCAAGTAGGGAGATTGCTAGTAAAGTGGCTGGAATGGCGAACCCGAGCACAAGGAGATGAGAAATGAGGTGCGTTTTAGAAACCTTTCCCCATCACACGGTGTACCATCTTCTGGGTTTCTCATGCATGTTTTCGATGTAGGAAGATGCCCTTGAACCTGGAGATTTGGGACCCATGCGATGGGTAGCACGCAGTATTACTTTAAAGGGTCTGCGTTTGCTCACCCAACCTCACCAAACCTCTCAGCCCCAAGAGTGTCTACCCTTGTGTCTCATCCAGCTGTGGGTCTAGATATGGTCAATCCAGGTTGCATCACAGCTCCTGAACGAATTGTGTAAGAATTTCTCTCTCTTTCCCTGTCTTTGTTTCATGGGTTTTTAAAAGTAATTTATTTTTATAATGGGGTTTAGCTGCTTTTCACGGCTGTGTTTATGCCGCTTTACACCCACTTGACACACTAACAGAGAGATATCAATACATAGGTTTTAAGAGTATTACTAGTCAGATATATTCTTGTGCGGTGAATCGGGCGTGTTGAGTCCAGTTCTCTGCGCAAGGAGTAGGTCTTGTCTATTACATATTGGGTTTATGGAACGGTATCTGAGCTAATTTGAAACTCTTGTTTTATGTATCACCCCACCTCACCTTTCCCGTTAAGCAGCCATAGTGTGTTTTCTGCATGTGTGACTCTGTTCTGTTTTGTAATTCAGTTCAAGTGTAACGGTTTTTACATTCCCTCTATAAGTGACACCTTATGAGAAGTGTCCTTTTCTGTGTGACTTATTTCACTTAGAATCGTCTTACCTAAATCCACTCATCATGCTGCTACTAGCTTTATGACATTGATTTCATGGCTGAGTGATATTCCATTGTACATAAGGACCACAACTTTTTTATCCATTTTTCGCTTTCCTGGGATATGTAAGGTGGAAGGAAGTGGAGGTCCTTGTCAACAGAGCAGCCCTAAACTTTGGGGTGCTTGTGTCTTGCTGATTTTCAATTTTCCCACTTTATCCCCCCATGCGTGGAAGTGCCCTATGCTCTCTAAGCTGTGTTTTTTAGATGTTTCAGGACACACCGTACACTTCTCCAGAGTGGCTGTTGGCAATTTACATCCCGCCCATCAGTGTAGCAAGGCTCCCATTTCTCCATGGCCTGTCCTGCATTTCTGGTTTTGACAGTTTTTTCAGCATGGCCCTTTTGACCGATGGGAAGCGAGACTTCTTTGTAGCGCTGATTTTCCTTTCCAGGTTGCTTGGTTGGCCAAAAAGGGCGTATGCGTTTTTTCCTGAATATATTCAGGAAAAAACGCATACGCCCTTTTTGGCCAAGGGCATCATTGTCAACGTTTTGCCGCTTTTCATGTGCTTTAAAGGCGATTCGAATCTACCTCCTGAAATCTGTTTCCTGCAATTCTGCCTTGATTTCAAATCCTCTTCTTTGCCTTCCCTCAATATATTTGTGGACGAGAGTTATCATTTATAACTCTGCAGGTTTGTGAATTGCAGTGCCCTGAAGCTCCATTTTACAAGTCGGTTTTTTGGGAGCCGGCCGCAAAAGCGCAGGATGGCTTCAGGCCCTGTTCTGGTTCAGGGGGGCAGGCTGAGCCTGTGGTTAATTCTTCTTCCTGATGGGAAAATAGAGTGACCTGTGCCTGTCCCAACACCAAGAGCTAGTCTCTCATTGGTTCCCCGTCTTCCCGTTCATCCTCAGGACAAATTGCAACCTGTACGGAACAGGAGGTTAAAGGTGCTGATGCTCCAAGTAGGGAGATTGCTAGTAAAGTGGCTGGAATGGCGAACCCGAGCACAAGGAGATGAGAAATGAGGTGCGTTTTAGAAACCTTTCCCCATCACACGGTGTACCATCTTCTGGGTTTCTCATGCATGTTTTCGATGTAGGAAGATGCCCTTGAACCTGGAGATTTGGGACCCATGCGATGGGTAGCACGCAGTATTACTTTAAAGGGTCTGCGTTTGCTCACCCAACCTCACCAAACCTCTCAGCCCCAAGAGTGTCCACCCTTATGTCTCATCCATCTGTGGGTCTAGATATGGTCAATCCAGGTTGCATCACAGCCCCTGAACGAATTGTGTAAGAATTTCTCTCTCTTTCCCTGTCTTTGTTTCATGGGTTTTTAAAAGTAATTTATTTTTATAATGGGGTTTAGCTGCTTTTCACGGCTGTGTTTAGGCCGCTTTACACCCACTTGACACACTAACAGAGAGATATCAATACATAGGTTTTAAGATTATTACTAGTCAGATATATTCTTGTGCGGTGAATCGGGCGTGCTGAGTCCAGTTCTCTGAGCAAGGAGTAGGTCTTGTCTATTCCATATTGGGTTTATGGAACGGTATCTGAGCTAATTTGAAACTCTTGTTTTATGTATCACCCCACCTCACCTTTCCCGTTAAGCAGCCATAGTGTGTTTTCTGCATGTGTGACTCTGTTCTGTTTTGTAAGTCAGTTCAAGTGTAACGGTTTTTACATTCCCTCTATAAGTGACACCTTATGAGAAGTGTCCTTTTCTGTGTGACTTATTTCACTTAGAATCGTCTTACCTAAATCCACTCATCATGCTGCTACTAGCCTTATGACATTGATTTCATGGCTGAGTGATATTCCATTGTACATAAGGACCACAACTTTTTTATCCATTTTTCGCTTTCCTGGGATATTTAAGGTGGAAGGAAGTGGAGGTCCTTGTCAACAGAGCAGCCCTAAACTTTGGGGTGCTTGTGTCTTGCTGATTTTCAATTTTCCCACTTTATCCCCCCATGCGTGGAAGTGCCCTATGCTCTCTAAGCTGTGTTTGTTAGATGTTTCAGGACACACCGTACACTTCTCCAGAGTGGCTGTTGGCAATTTACATCCCGCCGATCAGTGTAGCAAGGCTCCCATTTCTCCATGGCCTGTCCTGCATTTCTGGTTTTGACACTTTTTTCAGCATGGCCCTTTTGACCGATGGGAAGCGAGACTTCTTTGTAGCGCTGATTTGCCTTTCCAGGTTGCTTGGTTGGCCAAAAAGGGCGTATGCGTTTTTTCCTGAATATATTCAGGAAAAAACGCATACGCCCTTTTTGGCCAAGGGCATCATTGTCAACGTTTTGCCGCTTTTCATGTGCTTTAAAGGCGATTCGAATCTACCTCCTGAAATCTGTTTCCTGCAATTCTGCCTTGATTTCAAATCCTCTTCTTTGCCTTCCCTCAATATATTTGTGGACGAGAGTTATCATTTATAACTCTGCAGGTTTGTGAATTGCAGTGCCCTGAAGCTCCATTTTACAAGTCGCTTTTTTGGGAGCCGGCCGCAAAAGCGCAGGATGGCTTCAGGCCCTGTTCTGGTTCCGGGGGGCAGGCTGAGCCTGTGGTTAATTCTTCTTCCTGATGGGAAAATAGAGTGACCTGTGCCTGTCCCAACACCAAGAGCTAGTCTCTCATTGGTTCCCCGTCTTCCCGTTCATCCTCAGGACAAATTGCAACCTGTACGGAACAGGAGGTTAAAGGTGCTGATGCTCCAAGTAGGGAGATTGCTAGTAAAGTGGCTGGAATGGCGAACCCGAGCACAAGGAGATGAGAAATGAGGTGCGTTTTAGAAACCTTTCCCCATCACACGGTGTACCATCTTCTGGGTTTCTCATGCATGTTTTCCATGTAGGAAGATGCCCTTGAACCTGGAGATTTTGGACCCATGCGATGGGTAGCACGCAGTATTACTTTAAAGGGTCTGCGTTTGCTCACCCAACCTCACCAGACCTCTCAGCCCCACGAGTGTCCACCCTTATGTCTCATCCAGCTGTAGGTCTAGACATGGTCAATCCAGGTTGCATCACAGCCCCTGAACGAATTGTGTAAGAATTTCTCTCTCTTTCCCTGTCTTTGTTTCATGGGTTTTTAAAAGTAATTTATTTTTATAATGGGGTTTAGCTGCTTTTCACGGCTGTGTTTAGACCGCTTTACACCCACTTGACACACTAACAGAGAGATATCAATACATAGGTTTTAAGATTATTACTAGTCAGATATATTCTTGTGCGGTGAATCGGGCGTGTTGAGTCCAGTTCTCTGAGCAAGGAGTAGGTCTTGTCTATTCCATATTGGGTTTATGGAACGGTATCTGAGCTAATTTGAAACTCTTGTTTTATGTATCACCCCACCTCACCTTTCCCGTTAAGCAGCCATAGTGTGTTTTCTGCATGTGTGACTCTGTTCTGTTTTGTAATTCAGTTCAAGTGTAACGGTTTTTACATTCCCTCTATAAGTGACACCTTATGAGAAGTGTCCTTTTCTGTGTGACTTATTTCACTTAGAATCGTCTTACCTAAATCCACTCATCATGCTGCTACTAGCCTTATGACATTGATTTCATGGCTGAGTGATATTCCATTGTACATAAGGACCACAACTTTTTTATCCATTTTTCGCTTTCCTGGGATATTTAAGGTGGAAGGAAGTGGAGGTCCTTGTCAACAGAGCAGCCCTAAACTTTGGGGTGCTTGTGTCTTGCTGATTTTCAATTTTCCCACTTTATCCCCCCATGCGTGGAAGTGCCCTATGCTCTCTAAGCTGTGTTTTTTAGATGTTTCAGGACACACCGTACACTTCTCCAGAGTGGCTGTTGGCAATTTACATCCCGCCCATCAGTGTAGCAAGGCTCCCATTTCTCCATGGCCTGTCCTGCATTTCTGGTTTTGACACTTTTTTCAGCATGGCCCTTTTGACCGATGGGAAGCGAGACTTCTTTGTAGCGCTGATTTGCCTTTCCAGGTTGCTTGGTTGGCCAAAAAGGGCGTATGCGTTTTTTCCTGAATATATTCAGGAAAAAACGCATACGCCCTTTTTGGCCAAGGGCATCATTGTCAACGTTTTGCCGCTTTTCATGTGCTTTAAAGGCGATTCGAATCTACCTCCTGAAATCTGTTTCCTGCAATTCTGCCTTGATTTCAAATCCTCTTCTTTGCCTTCCCTCAATATATTTGTGGACGAGAGTTATCATTTATAACTCTGCAGGTTTGTGAATTGCAGTGCCGTGAAGCTCCATTTTACAAGTCGCTTTTTTGGGAGCCGGCCGCAAAAGCGCAGGATGGCTTCAGGCCCTGTTCTGGTTCCGGGGGGCAGGCTGAGCCTGTGGTTAATTCTTCTTCCTGATGGGAAAATAGAGTGACCTGTGCCTGTCCCAACACCAAGAGCTAGTCTCTCATTGGTTCCCCGTCTTCCCGTTCATCCTCAGGACAAATTGCAACCTGTACGGAACAGGAGGTTAAAGGTGCTGATGCTCCAAGTAGGGAGATTGCTAGTAAAGTGGCTGGAATGGCGAACCCGAGCACAAGGAGATGAGAAATGAGGTGCGTTTTAGAAACCTTTCCCCATCACACGGTGTACCATCTTCTGGGTTTCTCATGCATGTTTTCGATGTAGGAAGATGCCCTTGAACCTGGAGATTTGGGACCCATGCGATGGGTAGCACGCAGTATTACTTTAAAGGGTCTGCGTTTGCTCACCCAACCTCACCAAACCTCTCAGCCCCAAGAGTGTCTACCCTTGTGTCTCATCCAGCTGTGGGTCTAGATATGGTCAATCCAGGTTGCATCACAGCTCCTGAACGAATTGTGTAAGAATTTCTCTCTCTTTCCCTGTCTTTGTTTCATGGGTTTTTAAAAGTAATTTATTTTTATAATGGGGTTTAGCTGCTTTTCACGGCTGTGTTTATGCCGCTTTACACCCACTTGACACACTAACAGAGAGATATCAATACATAGGTTTTAAGAGTATTACTAGTCAGATATATTCTTGTGCGGTGAATCGGGCGTGTTGAGTCCAGTTCTCTGCGCAAGGAGTAGGTCTTGTCTATTACATATTGGGTTTATGGAACGGTATCTGAGCTAATTTGAAACTCTTGTTTTATGTATCACCCCACCTCACCTTTCCCGTTAAGCAGCCATAGTGTGTTTTCTGCATGTGTGACTCTGTTCTGTTTTGTAATTCAGTTCAAGTGTAACGGTTTTTACATTCCCTCTATAAGTGACACCTTATGAGAAGTGTCCTTTTCTGTGTGACTTATTTCACTTAGAATCGTCTTACCTAAATCCACTCATCATGCTGCTACTAGCTTTATGACATTGATTTCATGGCTGAGTGATATTCCATTGTACATAAGGACCACAACTTTTTTATCCATTTTTCGCTTTCCTGGGATATGTAAGGTGGAAGGAAGTGGAGGTCCTTGTCAACAGAGCAGCCCTAAACTTTGGGGTGCTTGTGTCTTGCTGATTTTCAATTTTCCCACTTTATCCCCCCATGCGTGGAAGTGCCCTATGCTCTCTAAGCTGTGTTTTTTAGATGTTTCAGGACACACCGTACACTTCTCCAGAGTGGCTGTTGGCAATTTACATCCCGCCCATCAGTGTAGCAAGGCTCCCATTTCTCCATGGCCTGTCCTGCATTTCTGGTTTTGACAGTTTTTTCAGCATGGCCCTTTTGACCGATGGGAAGCGAGACTTCTTTGTAGCGCTGATTTGCCTTTCCAGGTTGCTTGGTTGGCCAAAAAGGGCGTATGCGTTTTTTCCTGAATATATTCAGGAAAAAACGCATACGCCCTTTTTGGCCAAGGGCATCATTGTCAACGTTTTGCCGCTTTTCATGTGCTTTAAAGGCGATTCGAATCTACCTCCTGAAATCTGTTTCCTGCAATTCTGCCTTGATTTCAAATCCTCTTCTTTGCCTTCCCTCAATATATTTGTGGACGAGAGTTATCATTTATAACTCTGCAGGTTTGTGAATTGCAGTGCCCTGAAGCTCCATTTTACAAGTCGGTTTTTTGGGAGCCGGCCGCAAAAGCGCAGGATGGCTTCAGGCCCTGTTCTGGTTCAGGGGGGCAGGCTGAGCCTGTGGTTAATTCTTCTTCCTGATGGGAAAATAGAGTGACCTGTGCCTGTCCCAACACCAAGAGCTAGTCTCTCATTGGTTCCCCGTCTTCCCGTTCATCCTCAGGACAAATTGCAACCTGTACGGAACAGGAGGTTAAAGGTGCTGATGCTCCAAGTAGGGAGATTGCTAGTAAAGTGGCTGGAATGGCGAACCCGAGCACAAGGAGATGAGAAATGAGGTGCGTTTTAGAAACCTTTCCCCATCACACGGTGTACCATCTTCTGGGTTTCTCATGCATGTTTTCGATGTAGGAAGATGCCCTTGAACCTGGAGATTTGGGACCCATGCGATGGGTAGCACGCAGTATTACTTTAAAGGGTCTGCGTTTGCTCACCCAACCTCACCAAACCTCTCAGCCCCAAGAGTGTCCACCCTTATGTCTCATCCATCTGTGGGTCTAGATATGGTCAATCCAGGTTGCATCACAGCCCCTGAACGAATTGTGTAAGAATTTCTCTCTCTTTCCCTGTCTTTGTTTCATGGGTTTTTAAAAGTAATTTATTTTTATAATGGGGTTTAGCTGCTTTTCACGGCTGTGTTTAGGCCGCTTTACACCCACTTGACACACTAACAGAGAGATATCAATACATAGGTTTTAAGATTATTACTAGTCAGATATATTCTTGTGCGGTGAATCGGGCGTGCTGAGTCCAGTTCTCTGAGCAAGGAGTAGGTCTTGTCTATTCCATATTGGGTTTATGGAACGGTATCTGAGCTAATTTGAAACTCTTGTTTTATGTATCACCCCACCTCACCTTTCCCGTTAAGCAGCCATAGTGTGTTTTCTGCATGTGTGACTCTGTTCTGTTTTGTAATTCAGTTCAAGTGTAACGGTTTTTACATTCCCTCTATAAGTGACACCTTATGAGAAGTGTCCTTTTCTGTGTGACTTATTTCACTTAGAATCGTCTTACCTAAATCCACTCATCATGCTGCTACTAGCCTTATGACATTGATTTCATGGCTGAGTGATATTCCATTGTACATAAGGACCACAACTTTTTTATCCATTTTTCGCTTTCCTGGGATATTTAAGGTGGAAGGAAGTGGAGGTCCTTGTCAACAGAGCAGCCCTAAACTTTGGGGTGCTTGTGTCTTGCTGATTTTCAATTTTCCCACTTTATCCCCCCATGCGTGGAAGTGCCCTATGCTCTCTAAGCTGTGTTTTTTAGATGTTTCAGGACACACCGTACACTTCTCCAGAGTGGCTGTTGGCAATTTACATCCCGCCCATCAGTGTAGCAAGGCTCCCATTTCTCCATGGCCTGTCCTGCATTTCTGGTTTTGACAGTTTTTTCAGCATGGCCCTTTTGACCGATGGGAAGCGAGACTTCTTTGTAGCGCTGATTTGCCTTTCCAGGTTGCTTGGTTGGCCAAAAAGGGCGTATGCGTTTTTTCCTGAATATATTCAGGAAAAAACGCATACGCCCTTTTTGGCCAAGGGCATCATTGTCAACGTTTTGCCGTTTTTCATGTGCTTTAAAGGCGATTCGAATCTACCTCCTGAAATCTGTTTCCTGCAATTCTGCCTTGATTTCAAATCCTCTTCTTTGCCTTCCCTCAATATATTTGTGGACGAGAGTTATCATTTATAACTCTGCAGGTTTGTGAATTGCAGTGCCCTGAAGCTCCATTTTACAAGTCGGTTTTTTGGGAGCTGGCCGCAAAAGCGCAGGATGGCTTCAGGCCCTGTTCTGGTTCAGGGGGGCAGGCTGAGCCTGTGGTTAATTCTTCTTCCTGATGGGAAAATAGAGTGACCTGTGCCTGTCCCAACACCAAGAGCTAGTCTCTCATTGGTTCCCCGTCTTCCCGTTCATCCTCAGGACAAATTGCAACCTGTACGGAACAGGAGGTTAAAGGTGCTGATGCTCCAAGTAGGGAGATTGCTAGTAAAGTGGCTGGAATGGCGAACCCGAGCACAAGGAGATGAGAAATGAGGTGCGTTTTAGAAACCTTTCCCCATCACACGGTGTACCATCTTCTGGGTTTCTCATGCATGTTTTCGATGTAGGAAGATGCCCTTGAACCTGGAGATTTGGGACCCATGCGATGGGTAGCACGCAGTATTACTTTAAAGGGTCTGCGTTTGCTCACCCAACCTCACCAAACCTCTCAGCCCCAAGAGTGTCCACCCTTATGTCTCATCCAGCTGTGGGTCTAGATATGGTCAATCCAGGTTGCATCACAGCCCCTGAACGAATTGTGTAAGAATTTCTCTCTCTTTCCCTGTCTTTGTTTCATGGGTTTTTAAAAGTAATTTATTTTTATAATGGGGTTTAGCTGCTTTTCACGGCTGTGTTTAGGCCGCTTTACACCCACTTGACACACTAACAGAGAGATATCAATACATAGGTTTTAAGAGTATTACTAGTCAGATATATTCTTGTGCGGTGAATCGGGCGTGTTGAGTCCAGTTCTCTGCGCAAGGAGTAGGTCTTGTGTATTCCATATTGGGTTTATGGAACGGTATCTGAGCTAATTTGAAACTCTTGTTTTATGTATCACCCCACCTCACCTTTCCCGTTAAGCAGCCATAGTGTGTTTTCTGCATGTGTGACTCTGTTCTGTTTTGTAATTCAGTTCAAGTGTAACGGTTTTTACATTCCCTCTATAAGTGACACCTTATGAGAAGTGTCCTTTTCTGTGTGACTTATTTCACTTAGAATCGTCTTACCTAAATCCACTCATCATGCTGCTACTAGCCTTATGACATTGATTTCATGGCTGAGTGATATTCCATTGTACATAAGGACCACAACTTTTTTATCCATTTTTCGCTTTCCTGGGATATGTAAGGTGGAAGGAAGTGGAGGTCCTTGTCAACAGAGCAGCCCTAAACTTTGGGGTGCTTGTGTCTTGCTGATTTTCAATTTTCCCACTTTATCCCCCCATGCGTGGAAGTGCCCTATGCTCTCTAAGCTGTGTTTTTTAGATGTTTCAGGACACACCGTACACTTCTCCAGAGTGGCTGTTGGCAATTTACATCCCGCCCATCAGTGTAGCAAGGCTCCCATTTCTCCATGGCCTGTCCTGCATTTCTGGTTTTGACAGTTTTTTCAGCATGGCCCTTTTGACCGATGGGAAGCGAGACTTCTTTGTAGCGCTGATTTGCCTTTCCAGGTTGCTTGGTTGGCCAAAAAGGGCGTATGCGTTTTTTCCTGAATATATTCAGGAAAAAACGCATACGCCCTTTTTGGCCAAGGGCATCATTGTCAACGTTTTGCCGCTTTTCATGTGCTTTAAAGGCGATTCGAATCTACCTCCTGAAATCTGTTTCCTGCAATTCTGCCTTGATTTCAAATCCTCTTCTTTGCCTTCCCTCAATATATTTGTGGACGAGAGTTATCATTTATAACTCTGCAGGTTTGTGAATTGCAGTGCCCTGAAGCTCCATTTTACAAGTCGCTTTTTTGGGAGCCGGCCGCAAAAGCGCAGGATGGCTTCAGGCCCTGTTCTGGTTCCGGGGGGCAGGCTGAGCCTGTGGTTAATTCTTCTTCCTGATGGGAAAATAGAGTGACCTGTGCCTGTCCCAACACCAAGAGCTAGTCTCTCATTGGTTCCCCGTCTTCCCGTTCATCCTCAGGACAAATTGCAACCTGTACGGAACAGGAGGTTAAAGGTGCTGATGCTCCAAGTAGGGAGATTGCTAGTAAAGTGGCTGGAATGGCGAACCCGAGCACAAGGAGATGAGAAATGAGGTGCGTTTTAGAAACCTTTCCCCATCACACGGTGTACCATCTTCTGGGTTTCTCATGCATGTTTTCCATGTAGGAAGATGCCCTTGAACCTGGAGATTTTGGACCCATGCGATGGGTAGCACGCAGTATTACTTTAAAGGGTCTGCGTTTGCTCACCCAACCTCACCAGACCTCTCAGCCCCACGAGTGTCCACCCTTATGTCTCATCCAGCTGTGGCTCTAGACATGGTCAATCCAGGTTGCATCACAGCCCCTGAACGAATTGTGTAAAAATTTCTCTCTCTTTCCCTGTCTTTGTTTCATGGGTTTTTAAAAGTAATTTATTTTTATAATGGGGTTTAGCTGCTTTTCACGGCTGTGTTTATGCCGCTTTACACCCACTTGACACACTAACAGAGAGATATCAATACATAGGTTTTAAGATTATTACTAGTCAGATATATTCTTGTGCGGTGAATCGGGCGTGTTGAGTCCAGTTCTCTGAGCAAGGAGTAGGCCTTGTCTATTCCATATTGGGTTTATGGAACGGTATCTGAGCTAATTTGAAACTCTTGTTTTATGTATCACCCCACCTCACCTTTCCCGTTAAGCAGCCATAGTGTGTTTTCTGCATGTGTGACTCTGTTCTGTTTTGTAATTCAGTTCAAGTGTAACGGTTTTTACATTCCCTCTATAAGTGACACCTTATGAGAAGTGTCCTTTTCTGTGTGACTTATTTCACTTAGAATCGTCTTACCTAAATCCACTCATCATGCTGCTACTAGCCTTATGACATTGATTTCATGGCTGAGTGATATTCCATTGTATATAAGGACCACAACTTTTTTATCCATTTTTCGCTTTCCTGGGATATTTAAGGTGGAAGGAAGTGGAGGTCCTTGTCAACAGAGCAGCCCTAAACTTTGGGGTGCTTGTGTCTTGCTGATTTTTAATTTTCCCACTTTATCCCCCCATGCGTGGAAGTGCCCTATGCTCTCTAAGCTGTGTTTTTTAGATGTTTCAGGACACACCGTACACTTCTCCAGAGTGGCTGTTGGCAATTTACATCCCGCCCATCAGTGTAGCAAGGCTCCAATTTCTCCATGGCCTGTCCTGCATTTCTGGTTTTGACAGTTTTTTCAGCATGGCCCTTTTGACCGATGGGAAGCGAGACTTCTTTGTAGCGCTGATTTGCCTTTCCAGGTTGCTTGGTTGGCCAAAAAGGGCGTATGCGTTTTTTCCTGAATATATTCAGGAAAAAACGCATACGCCCTTTTTGGCCAAGGGCATCATTGTCAACGTTTTGCCGTTTTTCATGTGCTTTAAAGGCGATTCGAATCTACCTCCTGAAATCTGTTTCCTGCAATTCTGCCTTGATTTCAAATCCTCTTCTTTGCCTTCCCTCAATATATTTGTGGACGAGAGTTATCATTTATAACTCTGCAGGTTTGTGAATTGCAGTGCCCTGAAGCTCCATTTTACAAGTCGGTTTTTTGGGAGCTGGCCGCAAAAGCGCAGGATGGCTTCAGGCCCTGTTCTGGTTCAGGGGGGCAGGCTGAGCCTGTGGTTAATTCTTCTTCCTGATGGGAAAATAGAGTGACCTGTGCCTGTCCCAACACCAAGAGCTAGTCTCTCATTGGTTCCCCGTCTTCCCGTTCATCCTCAGGACAAATTGCAACCTGTACGGAACAGGAGGTTAAAGGTGCTGATGCTCCAAGTAGGGAGATTGCTAGTAAAGTGGCTGGAATGGCGAACCCGAGCACAAGGAGATGAGAAATGAGGTGCGTTTTAGAAACCTTTCCCCATCACACGGTGTACCATCTTCTGGGTTTCTCATGCATGTTTTCGATGTAGGAAGATGCCCTTGAACCTGGAGATTTGGGACCCATGCGATGGGTAGCACGCAGTATTACTTTAAAGGGTCTGCGTTTGCTCACCCAACCTCACCAAACCTCTCAGCCCCAAGAGTGTCCACCCTTATGTCTCATCCAGCTGTGGGTCTAGATATGGTCAATCCAGGTTGCATCACAGCCCCTGAACGAATTGTGTAAGAATTTCTCTCTCTTTCCCTGTCTTTGTTTCATGGGTTTTTAAAAGTAATTTATTTTTATAATGGGGTTTAGCTGCTTTTCACGGCTGTGTTTAGGCCGCTTTACACCCACTTGACACACTAACAGAGAGATATCAATACATAGGTTTTAAGATTATTACTAGTCAGATATATTCTTGTGCGGTGAATCGGGCGTGCTGAGTCCAGTTCTCTGAGCAAGGAGTAGGTCTTGTCTATTCCATATTGGGTTTATGGAACGGTATCTGAGCTAATTTGAAACTCTTGTTTTATGTATCACCCCACCTCACCTTTCCCGTTAAGCAGCCATAGTGTGTTTTCTGCATGTGTGACTCTGTTCTGTTTTGTAATTCAGTTCAAGTGTAACGGTTTTTACATTCCCTCTATAAGTGACACCTTATGAGAAGTGTCCTTTTCTGTGTGACTTATTTCACTTAGAATCGTCTTACCTAAATCCACTCATCATGCTGCTACTAGCCTTATGACATTGATTTCATGGCTGAGTGATATTCCATTGTACATAAGGACCACAACTTTTTTATCCATTTTTCGCTTTCCTGGGATATGTAAGGTGGAAGGAAGTGGAGGTCCTTGTCAACAGAGCAGCCCTAAACTTTGGGGTGCTTGTGTCTTGCTGATTTTCAATTTTCCCACTTTATCCCCCCATGCGTGGAAGTGCCCTATGCTCTCTAAGCTGTGTTTTTTAGATGTTTCAGGACACACCGTACACTTCTCCAGAGTGGCTGTTGGCAATTTACATCCCGCCCATCAGTGTAGCAAGGCTCCCATTTCTCCATGGCCTGTCCTGCATTTCTGGTTTTGACACTTTTTTCAGCATGGCCCTTTTGACCGATGGGAAGCGAGACTTCTTTGTAGCGCTGATTTGCCTTTCCAGGTTGCTTGGTTGGCCAAAAAGGGCGTATGCGTTTTTTCCTGAATATATTCAGGAAAAAACGCATACGCCCTTTTTGGCCAAGGGCATCATTGTCAACGTTTTGCCGCTTTTCATGTGCTTTAAAGGCGATTCGAATCTACCTCCTGAAATCTGTTTCCTGCAATTCTGCCTTGATTTCAAATCCTCTTCTTTGCCTTCCCTCAATATATTTGTGGACGAGAGTTATCATTTATAACTCTGCAGGTTTGTGAATTGCAGTGCCCTGAAGCTCCATTTTACAAGTCGCTTTTTTGGGAGCCGGCCGCAAAAGCGCAGGATGGCTTCAGGCCCTGTTCTGGTTCAGGGGGGCAGGCTGAGCCTGTGGTTAATTCTTCTTCCTGATGGGAAAATAGAGTGACCTGTGCCTGTCCCAACACCAAGAGCTAGTCTCTCATTGGTTCCCCGTCTTCCCGTTCATCCTCAGGACAAATTGCAACCTGTACGGAACAGGAGGTTAAAGGTGCTGATGCTCCAAGTAGGGAGATTGCTAGTAAAGTGGCTGGAATGGCGAACCCGAGCACAAGGAGATGAGAAATGAGGTGCGTTTTAGAAACCTTTCCCCATCACACGGTGTACCATCTTCTGGGTTTCTCATGCATGTTTTCGATGTAGGAAGATGCCCTTGAACCTGGAGATTTGGGACCCATGCGATGGGTAGCACGCAGTATTACTTTAAAGGGTCTGCGTTTGCTCACCCAACCTCACCAAACCTCTCAGCCCCAAGAGTGTCCACCCTTATGTCTCATCCAGCTGTGGGTCTAGATATGGTCAATCCAGGTTGCATCACAGCCCCTGAACGAATTGTGTAAGAATTTCTCTCTCTTTCCCTGTCTTTGTTTCATGGGTTTTTAAAAGTAATTTATTT